>NC_047585.1:41188663-41508350 GCF_011004845.1 Esox lucius | reverse complement strand
GTATTTTTACCTTTCTGTTTAATGGTCAAAAACACATAACGCACAGCCATATGGAGCTCTCCTCTCTGGGCTGTTTAGGTGCTGACTGACCCGCTGGTTTAAAACAAATAATAATCTGATTGTCTTTTAGACATTATTTCTAACATTAGCTCACAATCTTTATTCCACCACAGTTGGTAAACACATGCCCTTTTGACGGCTCTGTTGCCGCTTACGCGATTACGTGACTAAGCAACAGGCAGTGTTTTTTCATTCCATTTATTTTAGTTATTTAACTCTCATGTTTTATACTTATTCAGACACAAATCCTTATCTGTCAAATTACGCGCATGTTTAAGACGGTCCCAATAGGTACTGGATAAGAGTCACTAAGTCCCGGATCCGGATCCACCTGGATCTGGCACAAATTAAGCACCTGCGTATTTGCAGTTAATTCTTACGACGTTGTTTACCACCATTTCAGTAAAATAAGCAGACATTTAGCATACTGCTTAGGTACAACAGTGCAAATAGGCTCATGTGGGATTCATAACATATAGTATTCAAGAAGCAATGGATACATTTAATTACAGGTCTACAAATGGATCTGGCTATATCCAACTGCCCCTTTAAATTAACTTAACCCTAAAGACTTAATGAAGCCTTAATAAGCTTTGCATAAAGCCTTCGTAAGGTCAATAATAATAATTAAGATACTAAGGATGGTATAATGGGGTCGTTCTTTGCAAATAGAATGACATAGGGGAGAACGGGATGGTTGTAACATTTTGGACATTTCTGTCTGTA
Organism: Esox lucius; assembly: GCF_011004845.1. Classification (NCBI taxonomy): domain Eukaryota; kingdom Metazoa; phylum Chordata; class Actinopteri; order Esociformes; family Esocidae; genus Esox; species Esox lucius. Next base: position 41,507,564 of record NC_047585.1, on the reverse strand, counting down.
TCTTGAAGCTCATTTAAGCCAGTGCATTCAAAATTGTATACAAACTAGTTACATGTGTCTGCTATTAGATGGCATAGCTGTTATATCTGTGACACAAACAAAAAATGCATAATTTAGTCTCAAACACAAGGAGTGAAATGTTACAATTCACCCCATAGCATGGGTTAATTGTAACATACCCTGGGGTGAAATGTAACATTATGATATACCCTGGGGTGAGTTGTAACATTATGATGACAGAAAATTAATATAGAAAGATTTTTATTCACAACTTAAATTACGTTTTAACATAATTGGTGTGTGTGTGTGTGTGTGTGTGTGTGTGAGAGAGAAGTATGTTAGTTACTCTCAGTCATAGTAGTGAGACATTTGAATGTAATACATTTGAACAAAAGGAGCATTATTGAATATTAGCTTGTGCTTGTTTGTTACCAGCAGTCTAGGCATACTGAAATTCAAAGAAAACATATATAGGCCTACAACAAAAATGCTGCATATAGTAGGTTGTAACATTTTAATTGTTGTTACAACTAACCCAGACTCTTGTTGTTACAACTAACCCAGACTCATATAGTCATGAACTAGCTTACCTTACAGCTAACAGGTAAAACATTATCACTAACAACTTGCATGAAAGACCCACAATAAACATGATTTAAGTTTGATGAATTTAATTGCATATCTGGCAATACTATCACAAAAATAATGAGATAAAAAAATACTTTCTCTACCTCAAAATTAGTTTTTTCCTTTTTAAAAATGGTGGTGTCTCCTACAGGGTGCTACTTCTTCACATATGAAATAAGGATTAAACTGAGCATGTGCAGAGTGAATCAGATGATTCATAACTTGTTCCTGATTAGAGAAATTGGAAGTGTTACAACTGACCCCTGTTATAACCATCCCCAATCTCCCCTACAGTAGATTGCTCTTAAGGTTTAATTTAGTCTTTAATAAAGGCTAAAGTGTGACTGTACATCATATAGTTTATTGAACATAAATAATATTTTCTGTATTGATTTACAATGATATAAGTTTACAGAATACAACAGAAGCCTATTAAGTGATCAAACAAACTTCAACTTTGTTTTTATAATTCTAAGTGTTAGGCGTGTTTCAAACAAGTAGTATGTACACAGCAGAAAACACAATATATTCTTACCTATGTTTAAGTAGCCTATGTCTGAGATACTGCCAATATACATAAGAAGGCCCTAACCCGTGAATGGGTTAATTAGAATTCAGTGGTTGATCCACTTATAAGCTACTGTCAACAACTTCGTAGACTTCCTTAGAATTAAGCCTTAACGATAGAGCTTCGACTCGTCTTTTATCAACAACAGTGGCGGGCGGCCCTCTTGACCAAACAAAGACATTAAGGTGAGATGGAGAGATATCTGAAGCTCAGCTCCGCCCGAGCTACTTTGTTAAATGAAAAATAACGAGAGCCAATAGAAAGCAACTCCAGCGTAATGGCACGCGTGTAGGGTACATGCGCGCGCGGGGATCACGCGCACCACACGCACAAACGATGTACTCCGCTTGCGCACGTTGAGAACACCCCAAAGAGGAGGAACTAAAATATGGTCATTTAGTTAATATCACTTCTCTACCAACGCCAAACCAAACAAGCTGCTGAAGGTGTGCCGGACACTTACTGAGAAACGTTCTGGATGAAAGGTCACCCTTACATTATTTGGATGTCTTTGAATTCGGGTTATTAAACCGTCGTAGAGAAACGATTGAAGAAGCTTGAAGTGCGCGCACAAATCTGCAGTCATTAGTTTGAAGACGAGATATGCGTAGACAGTGAGTGAAGACTTCTGCACTGAGCCTGCCCGCGATACATCGTTGAGCTTTTCAGTTTTATCAATATAACTTTGGCTGTAGAGTTTTGAACCATCTACGCGAAATGGAGAGACAGCAGTGTTGAAAGACTACTGGAATTTTCGTTTTCCCAGACCGATCATGGTAAGTGGAATCATATGAATAATAATATTGCTTTTCAGGTCTTATTGTCTAATAGGAAAATCAATAGCCCATGCGTATTCTATGTGCAATTGTTTTGGTTAGCTTAGAGAGTCATGTTATCGGCTAACAATATGGTACTAAACAAGTTTCAGCTCTACTTGTAGGCGTGTTGTTGTTCAGTCGTAAATCATACAAACAATATTGTATATTTTTTTAATTTATGGGATTTTCTCTGTGTTAAACATTTAAGCTCATGACAACTCGTTTCAAATTACCCGACTTTGGAGGCTATATTAATTTTTCCAAAAACAATTAACATTAGGCCTACTGTAAAAATTGCAAAGCATTCACAGATATAATTATTTAGTAAATATCATCGATACCCACTTGACCTTATCTTCCAGGTGATAGTGGTTTAGTCGGTTGTTCTGTCTAGTATCACTGCCGCATGAAAAGTTGGTCTGTATATGAGGCCACGGGATGACGAGACACTGTGATTTCATACCAGAATTGTATTTTCTAGTTTGTGTATTTAGTTTGTTTGAATTGCAGTAGATTACAACGCGTATCACGAACTCGACAGTCAGAGGCGATTCCGGTCTATTTCCCATTACACCACAGTAGAGGGATTTGCTAATTCAAAAACGGACATGCTCCACGTTTAAGGCCTAAACTCTTGAAGCAGCTCTTGAAGTGGGCCTGGAAGTATGGAATAATGTCAACAATTTTGTATAATTTGTATGTTTTTGCTATGGTATAAAATTAATCACTAGTCTGCTATTTATGATCAATTAACCTCCGTTAATTATCCATTTACCTCTATTGCTTAAAATATCCATGACTACAGTTGTATATTAGCCTATAGGCCACATCATAAATAATAAACATGTGTGTTTAGAAAATCTTCCCAGTGAATCCAACACCTCCATGCGTCGGGAATCTGTGACATCATCCACTGGCTTTGTCACATAAGAGCGCTTAGCCTTTATATTCCTAAATGTGCCATCTTACGGCTAGCTGCTTCCCTTGGTGAACAGCACACCGACTTCTGTTTTTTGGAAAATATGAATTCCACAAGTTTTATTTTGGCCAAATATTTTTGATCTGTGTGCGTGTGTGTGCCTAAAGTTCCTGTTTGTGTACTAAAGAATGTTAGGGGGAGTGTACCATTGGGTCCAACTTTTCGTTAAAGCTCTTTGTTTTCGTTGGTGGCAGTTGAATCCTTTAACACTAGTGCTTGGCCTAAGTACTGAAGATTACACCTAAATCACAGAGGCCCTTTCCTTGCCAGAAACTAATTAAGTAATTTAAAGGAACCACTCTAAGCATTTTTCAAAGACGGGTATTCATATTTCTCAAGGACCCCTTCATAGCTTCAGTCGAAAATCACCTCCAGTGTTTTGCTAGCCATTCCATTTACCTTTAAACACTCGTAGATCATGAGAGAGTTTCAGTCAGAAGTGGTTCTGGATCCCTCCTCCTTGCGCTATACACAAAAATAACAAAACCATTATTTTGTGTCTGAGAAATACAGACAATGGTTCCATTGACATTTTTATAAATACCTAAAATTATGCTTGTGGCACATTTTCGGCCAGTGCTAACGCATAAATATTGATTTCCGTCAATTAAATATTATATTATGTGCAGTATGTTTCCATTTATAATTTTGGGTGATAATACCTTTTATGATAGAATTGTATATTTTGAAATTAATTCAACAGTACAGTATTTAACACTATGTACATTAGTAACAATTTTTTAATTGTATACTGGCTTAAATTCTATATCTATACTGGCTGAAAATATTATTATTTATGCTCTATTTCATATACACAATAAAACACCAGCATTAGTTTGTTGTCCATCCTATTACAAATAGTTTTGAGTAAATACTTTTTTATTTACTGTAACTGCAGAGAATACTACTCACAAATGGGTATGTTAACAAAGAAACAAAAATTAATCCAATTAAGTATCCTCATCTGCTATTAATACCAAGTGTGTTAATATTTGACTTGACATCCAAATCATATACATTCAATATACTGTACTTGTAGAGCAACCATTGGCCACATAGTTTCTGTATCAAAGCAAACTACTAAAAATATAAATAATTGGAAACCCGCTCCCGGTCTGAATTTCTACCTACACAAATGCTGTCAGTATGTGCTGGGTGTGTATTATTTAACACTGTTTTGTATCTTAATAATATCAGGCCCCATTTTTGGATGAATCTTCTGCTTCCCGAGACCCTTTCTCTTCACGGTTACTTCAACTTGAGTCTAATAAATAGTGAATAAGCAGGAGCCCCAAGTCCTGAATCCAGGAGAATTCCCCATCCTGTACCGAGAGGCACCCCCTCTTAAGAAAACACAAATTAATTCCAAACTCCTCTGTAGCCAAAGTTTGGTGGAATGATAAATATTTTCACAGGAAGCTCTGCTCTTCCTGACTTTATCTCCACCAATTTCATTATTTCACCGCTGACTGAAGCTCTGTGCTTTGTTTCCACCCTGGGAGTCAGGGGGCCTTGAGCTCTCTCCCGAGTGAACCGATCCCCTGTCCCCATCGAGGGTCAGGATCATCATCTGATGAACACAAGACGTCCACTTCTGATGAAGGCAACAGTCCTGAGTGCATGCACTAAAGCAGGACATGCAGTTTTGTTCAGGTCACACCGAAACATCGGTGCACTGTCCTCAACAAAATGTATTTAACAAAACTCTGTAAGGGCACTGTGTTTAAACCTGCCCCCAACGTTACTGTAGCCTGCCAGCAACGTTACTGTAGCCTGCCACCAACGTTACTGTAGCCTGCCACCAACGTTACTGTAGCCTGCCACCAACGTTACTGTAGCCTGCCACCAATGTTACTGTAGCCTGCCACCAACGTTTCTTTAGCCTGCCACCAACGTTACTGTAACTTGCTACCAACGTTACTGTAACTTGCCACCAACGTTACTGTAACTTGCCACCAACGTTACTGTAACTTGCCACCAACGTTAATGTAACCTGCCACTAATGTTGCTGTAACCTTAACTCTGGTTAGGCTGTAACCAAAGTCTGACTGCAATGTTTATTACTAGAAGTTGTGGTTCAGATATCAGACATCCAATGAATAATTAGAACTACAAAACACAGTTTTAAAAAAAAAGGTAAATGGTTTTAATGGAAATAAAATGGAAGTAGTAATGCTGTGAAATTAAATGAACTACCACGATTTAAATTCATGTGTTCTATAGAAAAAAATATGAAACCATTGTTTACTTGGAACTTAAGTAACACTACTTCCAGGTCCCTGCTGGTAGGGTTCTAATGATTGTATAATGTCTTGGATAAAAACGTGTGTTATCAGAACCTTGCGTCTTCATTTCCCGGTAACCCCTAGAATGACCATTTAATTGAGGCTTTAGCGAGGGAGTCCTATTTAATACAGGGATACTTTGATCAGCGATTACCACCAGCAAAGGCTCTATGGTGATAGACCACGTGGGGGGGGGGGGGGGAACACTGAGTGCTCAGATGAGGAAGATTTAAGGAAGGTTGTGGCTCTCATCGGCTCTGCTTGAGCAGTTTGTGGAGAGGCTTCAGCGCACACTCGCGTGCACGCACGTGCACACAATTCTTTTAAACCCCAGGGAGCATCCTGGGAGGCCTGCAGGGTTCCCAGTCTCAACTGTGTGTGTGTGTGTGTGTGTGTGTGTCCCCGCTCTCCAGCCAGCTAAGTCCTGGTCTGTCAGTAGGCAACAGCTGTCTTCTCCAGCTATCACACCTCTCCTTATCTCAATTGGGGGAGCTACGCTCGGAGGCATTGAAACACCGACACACACCTACACACGCAGGGGCAAATGCACAGAAAAAGCACAGTCATGCTGTAGCGTCCAACCTGTTCTCCTGCTGTTATCTTTCTACGCAGCGTCTTGAATCTTCCGCAATGTCCAGTAGGAGGAAGCTCCGAAATGAAAGATGCTCACACATTTCGTTCTCCGGTGTGAACTTCAACAGAGTTAACGCAGCAGGATTCATTTTCAGTTATCCATTGTCAGTTTCATTGGCTCTGGTGTTATCATTCAGTTACAGGTCTGTTAACGAGGGTTTTGGCAAATTCACATCTTATGAAAAAAACTAAAGTTTTCCCTTCAGAGAATACTTTTTCACATCAACTAAACTGCATGTAAACTGCATGTAAACCATAAAGTTAGCTACAACTAAACTACAGGATAACTAAAAGTAACCAATAGGTATACTACTACTAAATGCATCTGAACTACTGGAAAAATACAACTAACCATAAAACTAACTGGAAGCAAACTACGTGTAAACTGCAATGACACTATTTACAGGTAAACTACAGCATTATTCTAGGTAAACTACAGGTAAACTAAGTTATTTCTTCAGCAGTAAGGCCGTGACGTCTTTGAGTGATGACTGAATGCTTCACTCCAGAGTGTGCGTGTGTGTGTGTGCGTGTGTGTGTGTGTGTGTGTGTGTGTGCGTGCTTGTGAGCTCTGGACAGCTGCTAGCAACTAGGGCGGGCGTTGTCATGGACTGTAGAGTAGGGGAAAAGGGCAGAGCTTTGTGTCCAAATTACTAATAAAGAAATTGGCTCAGAGTGTGTGTGTGTGTGTGTGTGTGTGTCCGTCCAAGAGAGTGTGTGTTCCTTCATGCTTTCCCGCTTTTAAGCGTGCATGTATTTCTGTATGTGTGTGTGTGAGAGAAAGATACTACCACCCCACTGTTCTTTTCACTTCCATCAGTAGGCCAGATGTTTTACCTGGGAGCAGACCACCATCTGACTGGGGTCAGCCACCGCTCTGGTCCATGCCCCATGTTAAGGAGGCTTCCGGGAGGTCTGCCAGCTGTCCCTCTCCCCGACCCCCGTCCCGAGGCACTGTTTCTGGGCAAGAAAAGGCTCTGGTGGTGGGGGGGGGGGGGGGTAGGTGGTAGGGGTGGAGGTGGTATGGGTATATTAGGAGAAGTGGTTGTGAGGGGTGGGGGTGGGGGGGTGAAGAGAGAGACAGATAGAGGGAAGGAGAGACAGGGAGAGGAAGACTGGAGCGGAGAAATAGTGTGAGAGAGAGAGAGAAGAAGACAGAGAAGAGAAGAAGAGAATGACAGACAGTGATAGAAGAGAGTGATAGGGAAGGACGGAGAGAAGAGAGAGAAAGATGGAGGGAGAAGGGAGGGAGAGAGAGCCATCGTAGAGTGATTTAATGAAATGGGGCTCCATTTCGGGGGCTGGGGGGTACAGACCTCCATGCAGCTGGTATTAGCCACTCTTTTTCTCGGACTCCGTCAGTTGGGAAAGAAAAGGCCACCGAGGTCTCTCAGCTAGTGTTACACACACACACACGCATGCGTGCGCACACACATTAAATGTGTAAAGGTACAGAAGTGTGAGAGTGTCCTTTTGTGAGTTGAAAGCCACTGAATTGACATTATCTGTTTGCTTTTGAAAGTTCCATTTTGATTTAAAGAGGATTTAGAGATGGAATGCTCTGTGGAGGGAAACAGGCCACTGTCTCTCCCAGGGCCAGTAGTATAGCCTGGTAGCCCAAGGGCCAGTAGTATAGCCTGGTAGCCACAACAAGAGGTCTAGTAACACCGGAGGAGCCTCGCGCGTCAGTCGGAAAATCAATGTTTTAGTAAAACATAGGCATGCGCGTGTGCGTTTTAGTTTTGGTGAAATCCCCAGACTCTTTGGTCATTCTGTGTATGAGTCTTCTTTCTCAGGAGCCCATTACTGCACTGTAATCATCTGCTTTAGGTCTCTCTCGCTCACATACACACACATATACGGTTTAGGTCTCTCGCTTACACACACACACACTCACTCACACACACGCCCACACACACATGCACACACACACACACACACATGCACACGTGTGGCAGCCAGCCTTATTTATGGGCCATGCGGTTCAAAGGCTGCAGATGGGGTGAAGCCGCGGGCCGTGTGTGTGTGCGTGTTTGTGTGTGTGTGCGTGTGTGTGTATGCGCATGTGTTTACTTCAGTGTGAGGTGGCTTTGCGTGGACAAAAAGGCTTGTTTTCTGTGTGGTTTGGCTTTACAGAGGCTAGAGGGTTGGTTGTCCATGACACCATTTAATGTGTTTTTTGTGACTCCCTTGAAAAAGACACATCCAGTACTCAACTTGTGCTTGTGCTGGTTAACAGTCTGGGATCATTATATTCTCTGTGTAGTTTTGTCAAAGATGGTACAGTGTGCAAGGCCAGTCACATAACTTGTGTTAATGTACTGTATACAGATTATGTTTATAGATTTACTTTGTGGGTGATATTGTAGATACAAAGCATCAGATAACATTCCCTGGGTCGTTTACGACAGACCTGATTTCTCCTTTTATTTATAATTAAAACCCCACTAACCACAGCTCCACATTTTATTACAATACACATTTAATGATTTGGCCTGTTGTTTCCTGTCGGAATGTTCTGTGGTTGTTTCCTTCTGTAAACCTGTGGTTCTGTCCTTCTATAGGTCTGTAAACCTGTGGTTCTGTCCTTCTGTAGGTCTGTAAACCTGTGGTTCTGTCCTTCTATAGGTCTGTAAACCTGTGGTTCTGTCCTTCTGTAGGTCTGTAAACCTGTGGTTCTGTCCTTCTGTAGGTCTGTCCTTCTGTAGGTCTGTAAACCTGTAGTTCTGTCCTTCTGTAGGTCTGTAAACCTGTGGTTCTGTCCTTCTGTAGGTCTGTAAACCTGTGGTTCTGTCCTTCTGTAGTACTGTGCTCCTGGGGTTCTGTAGTACTGTACTCCTGGGGTTCTGTAGGTCTGTGCTCCTGGGGTTCTGTAGGTCTGTACTCCTGGGGTTCTGTAGGTCTGTGCTCCTGGGGTTCTGTAGGTCTGTACTCCTGGGGTTCTGTAGTACTGTGCTCCTGGGGTTCTGTAGGTCTGTGCTCCTGGGGTTCTGTAGGTCTGTGCTCCTGGGGTTCTGTAGTACTGTGCTCCTGGGGTTCTGTAGGTCTGTGCTCCTGGGGTTCTGTAGGTCTGTGCTCCTGGGGTTCTGTAGTACTGTGCTCCTGGGGTTCTGTAGTACTGTGCTCCTGGGTTCTGTAGGTCTGTGCTCCTGCAGGCAGTGGCGACGGACTGGGGGTGGGGGGGGGGGGTGGGGGTACTAACTATATAGGGCCGTGTGGAGGGGCCCCCGAAAAATGTTTGAATCTTGAATAAAGAGGGGAGGGGCCCTCAGAGACAGACTATGTACAGGGCCAGAATTTTGTTTTCCACCCGTGCATGCAGGTCTGTGGTTCTGTGCCAAAGGGCAGACAGGAAGCATTGAGGGGGCATTCCTGACAGATGGCACTAACTTCCAGCAAGGAGTCAATACAGCCACAATCACTACACTGAAGTCTTGTTCCAGAGGCTTTGTTGAAGAGGATGTCTGTCTGTGCACCAGTCCCTCCAGGCGGTCAGGGGGGGGTCAATTAGGGTACCAGGTGGGGACCCATATGGTGTCATTAGGTCCTCAGTTACCATATCACACTGAGCCAATATGTTACTGAGTTTTTGGACCGATGCAGCTCACTCAGAGGCCACTGATATTGTGCAACTTGGCTGATGTCCATTACAAACGCTCACACAAACCGCCGAACTGATGCACAAGTATTTATGTGCGCGCACACACACACACACACACAAGACAATAGAAAAAGTACTCTCCCATGAAATATGTTGTTTTTCTTACATATTTGGTCCATTGACAGATAGAGGTAACCTCGTTTAAGTAATGACACAGACAAAATGCTTTGCAATCATTTAATAAACAAAAATCAACAGAAATGCAGCTTCATTTTATACAGCACTGCTTCAACTGTGTCGTGTTCGAGGGCTCTCTCGTGTGCACGGCAAGTTTCAAGTCCCCCTAGAGCATTTTGGTAGGATTTTGATATGGCCTTTGATTTGGCCGTTCCACAACCCTTTGGTGGGACAAGCAGTCGTGTGTAGTTGACCAGTGGTTTGGACTTTCTCCATTTGTAGTTGATCAATCGGACAGTGGAATGATGTACTTAGAAATGGCTTTGTAACCCCTGCCAGACACATGGGTATCAGTAATCTTTCTCCAAGGGGCCTCAGATAGGTCTTTTGGCCTTGGTATGATGTGTTACTATACATCCTTATGTTTATACCAAACCGGCTTCTAATCTTTATGGAAGGTTGGATCCTCCGAAGTTACTCACTAATGATTTTCTAATCTTTTGATTAAAAAAATTCACATTTTAGGTTATGGTAATGTAGGGGTTTACTGTTGTATTGCATTAATTGATTTAAAGTTGATTCTTTTTTGTGATTTGTTTAATTGGGTGATGTTGATCAATGAATGTGGTTGAAATTTAGTACAAAGATATGTGTTCAAAAATGTATAAAGAAAATGCAATTTTCAGGGAGTGTACCAACTGTTTCACAGGACTTTCAATGCAGGCGCACGCACGCACGCACGCACACACACCTTTAATCTTTAATACTCAAATTTAGCAATCAATCAAATTTATTTCATAACGTTAAACTTACTGAATCAGAAGTTGTCACAAAGTGCATCTACTGTATGAGTTCACAAGTCCAATTGCCAGTGAGGTCCCGGGCTTGTTCCATCCGCTCCGATGTGACGCAACTTGTCACGCGGTACTGCAGAATCTGATACCCGTGGAAAAAAAAGTCCTGCCCATGCAAAAACCAAGATGTCAGGTGAAGCGAGGCCGACCGGGCCGAAGGGGACCGCGGCCCCGCAGAGGTTTGCTTTAGCTCACATTTCAACTGGAACCGGACAGATCTCTCCGTGTTCCCATGCCCTTTGCTCTGCCGCTGAGCTCTGCTGGACCCAACCAGGAAGCGCCCGGCGCATCCCAGGCATGGCGGGAAGTCGGGGGTTTTGGCTGGGTGGCCACAGCAGCCGCGGTTCACTTTCCCATGTGCAGAGAGCGTCGCCGGCCTGGGCGAGGTCGTACCGCCCAGGGTCACATCCTCTGTGTCCAGTGGCGAGTCAACACGCGTGTGGCTCTCAAACGGCGAGGGGTCACGGCCGAGGTCAGATGAGGCGTGATGATTCACTGCCGGGGCACCGAATCATGGTGTCCGGTTGTTTTGTATTCACGCCCGGCATTCGCTGAGAAATGACGGGACGGGACGGGGGTCAGTCATATTAAATATATTATCTAGCAGGTTCTCAGGATTTGCTTATGACAAGAGTCAATGTGAACCTTTTGCTACCAGGTAGGATGACGCAAATGGGTTGAATAGTTGAGATGTCCCCTGAGTTGTTTTTGTCCTCAGGATGTCCCCCAGCTTGCAGAGATTCTCACTGAAAACCAGGAATGAGCTTGACTGGGTGGTTTCATGGTTTTCAGGATGCCCCCCCCCCCTGCTCGCAGTTTACCTGGGACGTGTCCTGAGCCTGTGATCAGCGTCACGGGCCGGGCATCAACCTGGCCTCCTGACACCGGCCGTGTCTACACTCCCCCTTCAGGTCATTAAGCGCAGGAACCTAAGTGCTTCTCAGAGTCCTTTGGCACATCCACCGAAGAAATAACTATTACTTACTAAGAAAACAGCCAGCCCTGCAGTGACTCAGACCGTGGCCTTAGGAGTGCCTGGGAGGTCAGCTGCGTCAGCTGCAGTTACCATAACACACGATGCATCATGTGTGCAACGCGGTGTGCGTCGAATGTGCCGCTGGTAATTGAAACTCAATGTGACTGACGCTTAGCCTGTCAGAGGGCCGCAGTCACAGGAGTCCGCTTGTGTTCTGCATGTGCTAACGTGCTAATGGCAGGAGCCCGTGTGGATTTACAGTAGCCAGACTTTCTCCGTAGCGTCACAACCTACCGTACGTGTGCAGCTCCGGGTCCTCTTTTCAAGTGTCCTAATTTTCTAGGAATTCCCGAGACCTCTTTCTCCCTCCCTCAGGCCTCCTTCGCCCTCTCCCTCCACTACCCTCTTTCTTTCTCCCGGGCAGTTGCCGATGTCCTCCCTGCCCCCTATCAGTCATGTGTCTCTTCTGTCTCTGTCAGTGCGATGTCAGCGACGGGGTCAGAGTTCAAGCCGTAGCGTTCTGCGTGGCCAGATTGGAGTGCCCTGAGGGCATGGAGACCACTGTCAACATCAAGAGGGCTGGAAAGAGTTGTTGCCTTTTGTCCTCATCCGTGACTAATCCCCTTACTCTTAATCTTACTGTCTCTTCCAGCTGTTCTCCTTCTTTCCCTCACCCCGACTTCAAAACGAATCCTGCTCTTAACCCTAACCCTAACTTTACCCCTAACCTAACTCTCAACCCTGCTATCCGTGTCATATTCTTATTTGACGTTCATATATGATTTAGAAAGTGGTTCACGTTACAATTTTCTTTCGGCTCAGAAGATGTTCTGGTGTAGTAATTTCCCTGTCAGCGACCAGTAATGGTTTAGACCTGTTGAAAGTTGCAAACAAAGGTACGCTTCCTCCTGGGTTTTGACATTGGCACTATTGTCTGAATTTGTGTACCACTGCTGTTAGCTTAATAAACCACAAACAGGTTGGACAGTTGTAAGTGCCATGTACCAACTTGAATGTGTCCACATTGAAGTTCCTCTGTAACGTTGTATGTAATTGCTGTGTCAATAAAAGTTTTTTGAGCCACTTGCTCTAAAGTGGATCTTAAACTTGAGAGGAAAAGCAACAAGTGTTGTATAATAGTCACAGTCCCATAATATCCTCCAGGTAGGGGCATGACTGAAAACACATTGCCGTTAGTTTGTTTAGCCTGGCAAGTTGTTATGCAGTTGAGAGCAGGTTTTGGGGAGGGTAGGTAGGTTAGCGGTTAGGGCAGAAAAATCTCTCGTTCGGGTCCCTAAGCAAGGCAGTTAACTCAAATTGCCCCCAAGTCGCTGTTATGAGTTGAGAATACGTACTCAATTGCTTCTTTTTCTTTCAGACCATAGTTATAAAAATACAAAGAATCTCCCTCTCTGAAATTGTTTTGCTTTGTTTTTTCTTAGAATGCATTCAGTGGTCTAAGAAAAAACTGTTTAGCAGTTTAGTTCAAATATCTTTTGAGATTTTCATTCAACACTGCTGTTATTTTAGATCTTTTTATTTTCCGTTTGCTGTGACAATGTAAAAAATGACAATAAAGCCCTTTAAACTGAAAGTGATTTAACTGAGGGAAATAGAGAGAGAGAGGGAGGGGGAATAACAGTAGGGGTCTTCTGGGTCAATGGCCAACTTCAGGAACACCTTCCTGTGCTTGGAATGACAAGGGTTGGCATTGACCCCTTTGACCTCTGCCCCAGTGACCTTTGACTTCTCTTTCTCTCATTATCAGTCTGTTTTTTCCATTCCATTCACTGTACTAGAAGCAATTTCAATGTAGTTCCAGCTTAGTTATTGCATTCAGACATGGTCGTACGTATCAGTTGGTGTGTTTCATTCCGCCAAACTGATTTGGTGTCTATCAGGGTGCTGCTTATATTGAGTTATTATACGGTCTAGACAAACCGGTTCTAAATAAAACAAGTACAACATAATTGTTTCATTATGTCAGGGTTGATTTAATTTATGTCTAATTCTGTCAGTACTCAGTTTGGCTTGCCAGTGCTATTATCTTGCCCTAGCTTATTTGCATCTCTGGAATGGGTGCAATGTGCTAAAAGAAGTGTGGCATTCTATGTACCTTCTCAGGAATCTATGTCATCTTTCCAGTAAAAAAAAAAGCCATTTTGACCCGAGGCAAAAGAAGACGAAACAACAACAGCAGTCATTTGACTGTTGTCTGTCAGTGGCATCTCTAATGGGGCGTTCTTAAGTAAACCTCCCTGGCGTTCCATGTCTGTCTGTCTGTCTGTCTGTCTTTTTTTGTCCGTCAGGAGCCCCATTCTTTCCTAAACCTCAAAGCACTTTGTGAACTTTCCGAGTACGATAATTGCCCCCTTTTCGCTCAAACCTGAGTTCTGTTCCAACTTCCAAGCGAATTTCTGCCCGAGGCGTGTTGCTGTGTGTCAGTCAACCGCTGTACGCCTGATGCTGATTCACGGTTGTTTCCACAGAAAAGCTGACGGCCAGAACCTGAGTGATTGTGCCTTGCCAGGGAACAAAACACTCTCCACAGAATCAAGTAAGAGGGCTGCATTTACCAGAGGTATTATTCTTTTAAAGAAGCAGCAGGTCTCTTTTATTACCTCAACAGTGCAATCATACCACAGAAATTTTGTGCAAGTGTTGAAATTGTAGTTGTACAAAGCCCTTTGTTTAGACAGGCGTATATTTCCTTTTTCACTTCTCAGAATTTATATTTTTTTATTGGTATTTATGTGTATTTTCCTTGTTTATCTCGTGTTTTCCCATCCAGGGCCTCCCAGACTCCATATCAGATTCCTCGTTTATCTGCAAGTGAGTCATCCAAGGCAAAGCAAAGCATCGGCTGAGCAGACGATAAAATGCAACATTTTGTTCAGTACATAGTTACCATGTTGCTTAGTAATTTCCCCCATTCTGGCTTCTTCCTCCCAGATCAGCTGACCTGAAAGCTGTCATGGCAGCATACGGTCAGACCCAGTACAGCCCCGCCCTCCAGCCCGCGGGACCATACACACCGTATACACACCACGCCCAGGGATACAGCATGCCCTCGTACAGTGAGTACCACATATCACCACCAGGCACGTACTCGTACAGTGAGTACCACATATCACCACCAGGCACGTACTCGTACAGTGAGTACCACATATCACCACCAGGCACGTACTCGTACAGTGAGTACCACATATCACCACCAGGCACGTACTCGTACAGTGAGTACCACATATCACCACCAGGCACGTACTCGTACAGTGAGTACCACATATCACCACCAGGCACGTACTCGTACAGTGAGTACCACATATCACCACCAGGCACGTACTCGTACAGTGAGTACCACATATCACCACCAGGCACATACTCGTACAGTGAGTACCACAAATCACCACCAGGCACGTACTCGTACAGTGAGTACCACATATCACCACCAGGCACGTACTCGTACAGTGAGTACCACATATCACCACCAGGCACGTACTCGTACAGTGAGTACCACATATCACCACCAGGCACGTACTCGTATAGTGAGTACCACATATCACTACCAGGCACGTACTCGTACAGTGAGTACCACATCTCACCACCAGGCACGTACTCGTACAGTGAGTACCACATATCACCACCAGGCAGGTACTCGTACAGTGAGTATCGCTACGGCTCCCACAATAGGTGTCACAAATCCACTCCCATTCACAACAGTTGTCTAAAACCACAGGCTTATAATTTACATAGATGTACTGATTTATCCAGTGGGACTAGCAGTTCTTATTAAGATACTAAAGTATGTTGGTGGTAGAACCACATTAGACACAGTAAATACACTTTCCTCTCTAAAGTAACTCAACCAGTTTTATCAACAGTTTCTTTGCCTCTCTGCAGAATACGGAGTAATATGTGTGAGGGATGGAATCATTGATGGATAACTGAATCATGTTTTGTCCATCCTACCAGAGACAATGTCTTGTTTTGTCCCCACAGACATTAAAACAGAAGACAGCCTGAGTCACTCTCCAGGACAGAACAGTTTGCTGAGCTACTCCAACTTCAGCAGTACCCCCAGCCAGTCACTCTACAGCTACTCCACACATGGTCAGCCACACACACACACACCACACCACACCACACACACACACGGATGGATGGACGCACACGCTGGCACACACACACACACACACACGCTGGCACACACACACACATACACTGGCACACACACACGCTGGCACACACACACACACGCTGGCACACACACACACACACACGGATGGATGGACGCACACGCTGGCACACACACACACACACACACACGCTGGCACACACACACACACACACACACTGTCACAAAAACACAAACGTTAGGAAAGACCCTTTTCGACTTTTTCTCTAATCTATTCTTTACTCTTCAAATAGACATTCAGCTTCATTCCTCCGCCACTTCATTCCTCCGTCACTTCATTCCTCCTTCACCCTTTCCCTCTTGCTGTTTTACTCCCCCCAATCTCTCTCTCTCTCCATCTCCCTTTCTCTTTCTTCCTCCATTTTTCTCTCCATTTCTCCATCACGCTTTTTATCTCTCACTCATTTTTTATCACTCTTTCTTCATCAACCAGCTTTCTGTCTACCTCTGACAAACATGCACCCCCCCCCCATTTCTCTCTCCATCTCTCTCACTCTCTGAGCTGCCTTCATTTCTGGTCGTCTGTTACCTCCCTCCCTCCCTCTGTCATATTTGTCCCTCTGATCTCTCCGTCACGACCTGTACCTCCGACTACTAGCTCAGTGAGTGGGGTCCCGGTGTTTCCAGGTGGGTGTCCGTAACGGTGGCTGTCTGTCCTCCACACCTGTTCTCCATTAGCCGCGGTCTGGGGGTCTGGCGTCAGCCGTCTCTCTCCCCCTTCTGTCCCTCCCCTCTGGGGGTCAGCCCCTTTACTGATCTCACATCCACAGCACACAGCCTCGCTCGGCCCAGTGTGTGCACTCTTCTGTGTGTGCGTGCGTGCGCGCGTGCGCGCGTGCTCCACACATTCCCCAGGTCTTCGGCGCCCAGAGCATGCTTGGCTCAGTGGGTCTTGATAGCTTTCAAAGCAGCGTGAAATTGACCCCCGTTCTGTCAAGAGGCTAGAGGTCAAGGGGCATGTTGTGGTGCAGGGAGGAGGGACTGCTTGGACTCATTGACAGAGAAATGCAGGGCCGCTGATGACGGCGTCGTATTCATGAGTATGCACCGTAGCGGAAATGGTGCGAACGCGCGTTCAGGACATGTGTCCTCTGGCTACCAGGAAGTAGTCTGAAAGCAATGTGGTTTTTGGGGAGAGTGCTGGTCGGAGGGTACTGGAGCATGATGTGGCTCGGCCCCCCTGTCTGATAAACCCTCCCCCCACACTGAGGCCAGTTCGCACCGCTCTTTGAGAGACTCGTGGGCAACAGTCGACATGCTGACTAAGTGGACTAAGATTCCTGGGCACAGTGGCACTGCCGTGCAATATTTGAAACCAGTTAAAACTAGTTAAGCAAGTACACAAACACACACAACCCCACCAACACGCCCGCACGCACACACACACACACGCACGTGCGCATGCGCACACACACACATTACACCACAGAGCGTAAACCAAACCAGAACACTGTTTATTTGGAGACCTTGTTGTTTCTTTGTGTCGTTGCTTTGAAGACCGTGTTTTGTTGTCATGGGAAACTCGCGGATAGTTGGGGGCATTAATCTCCAGCTGTATCTTGAGATGGATGGATGGAGAGAATGTGGGATGAATGGAGGCATAGATGGCTGTCAGACGAGCTTGGCCAGGGAAAAGAAACCAGAGTAAAGACTTCTTTCAGCAGATTAGATAACACTGATGGAGCGGTTAGCGCACCAGGCTCCCCTGTTGCTGGGACTCATTAATAAAGCGCTGTTTGCCCTGAGCGAGGCGCTAGCAGGTCGCTGGAGGGGTTGAGGCCAGTCATTCGTTGATTTGAGGCCCAGATGACGCTAGTTCGGACATCCCGTCGAATTGATGGCAATATGGGTTGGGTTGCAAAGGTTGTCTCCCGAAATTGCGGTTGAAGGGATTTTGTGAAAACCTGTGAATGTTTTGGAAAGTATTGTTGCCTTACAATCTGTTACCAGTGTACGTACAGCTGCAACAAATTCCCTCATTTGAAAGTTGGTTTAATGTTGTTTTCCAGGTAGCAGTATTTCATCTGGGATTTTCCAGGGAACCAACCCAATCACTGGTTCCACTCCATTTAACACCACACAGCAGGTCAGTACAGGACATTATCAGGAGATATTCATTTGGTGGATGCCTGTGTTTCTGAAACACCTTCTGGGTACCGGGGTCACGACCCGGGTCACCGCTTTCGAGTGCCCCCCGAAACAACAAGTGGCCATGCTCAAGGACGCAGCACAACGGTTCACATTTTCCCATTACCCTTGGCGTGATTTGTCAAACACACGTCCCTGGCATCACAGAACCGTGTACACGCATCTTCTAACGGGTTTAACGCCTCTCGTCCAACAGGACTTCTCGACGTACTCCGGCTACAACCAGAGCCAGTACTCACCCTATTACAACACACACTACAACAACCCGTACCTAACAGGAAACAACATCAGCCCCGGCGCCATCACCAGCGCCATACCCTATCAGCACCCAGAACACCCTGCCGTCATGCCCAATCACAGCCCGGAGTCCCAATCAGGTACGGCTGGCTGGCCCGCCACTTTCCTCCCTTCGGGAGAGTGACTTGTTGCACATTGCGTGGCGCTCTCTCGTGTTTCTGACGCGTTGGTCCATGGGACGTGTGTTCCAGGAGAGTACCACCCGCCTCCGAGCCCCCCCACTCCGGGTAAGGAGCCTGACGGGGTTCCAGTCAGACGGAGCTCCGAAGGAAAACTGAGGGGCAGGAAAAGAGTCAGCGACCCACAGCCCCCTCTGGACTCGGATATAGAGGTAATGTTTCACACACACACACACACACACACTGTTGATGTAGCAGTTGAGTTACTGACCACAGGCCCGCAAAACACACGGCAAACACACAACAAACACACAACAGAAACAATATGTACACAACACTCAGTCATACTGTAACGAAACGTGATTTTGACAGTTAGGCGGATGGACTAATAAATATAAATAAATAAACATTACTGCATAACATCAATAGGAATACAAAATAAAAATAACGGTGTTTGGTCCAGTAACAGGGTTTACAGTGTACAGAGATCTTCGGTGGAGAAGTACCATTCAACATTTATTATGACATTTTTCTGACTGAGTTTTCTGCTGATTTTTCAGGATGTATTATTATACCTTAACGTAATCTTCTTTTCTATGTAGAGTTATTGTCAGAGGTAAAGAATTGTGCTATTTGGCTGAATATTTTTTATCTTCATCTACCTTTTCAGCGTGTGTTTGTATGGGACCTGGACGAGACCATCATTATTTTCCACTCTTTGCTCACGGGGAGCTTCTCCACACGTTTTGGCAAGGTAAAAATAAATAATAATCGTACATGAATGTTACATGGTGAACAATCTCTGCACTACTTTTCAAGTTAAATTACACTAAAACTGGAAGTAATTTTATTGAATTAATGCTTGAGTAGATAGATTTCAACGTGAAGCATAAATGTCAATAAAACAGAGGGAACATTCTTTGCTTAAGTGGCAGTTAATATTCACTCCTTGAAGAAAATATTCTACCGTGGCGGTTAATATTCACTCCTTGAAGAAAATATTCTACCGTGGCGGTTAATATTCACTCCTTGAAGCCTCTTATGAAAGGGTTTTCGTTCTTTGCTCTATCCTTAACTTTTCACACGCTTGATGTTTTCCTTCTCTGCTCTCCTGGCTCTTTATAATATCCAGTGGACTCGTTTGGCCAACCCACGTCCCGCTGTTTGACTGACAGAGGACGAACCTTTACGTAAGAGACAGGCAGCTGATGAGGGGAACAACAGTCATGTTTCTTTTTTTTGGCCTTGACCATGTTTTGAATTCTCACGGTCCCTCTGCGGTTTGACGCGATGCAACCGGGGAGTCGGAGCGGGAGAAAGGAGAAAGGGGAGGAGAGAGTATTGGGGGGGGGGGGGGTGAGGGAGGGTGGGGCGCTGACACTTGACTGTTGTGCCAGATTCCTGATTCCACCCACCCAGCTTCCCTGCTGAAACTTTAATCCGACATGCCTCTGACATCAAAACTCAGACATCCGAGAGAAAATAAAAAGTCATTGGGGAGGGAGAGAGGGGGAAAATTACCCAAATCCCCCAAAAGATTACGGCCAAAGTCTGGAGTGTATAGGCCCAGTGGGGCTATGTATGAGCCAGGGAATGGCTTTCCAGTCAGGTAGGAGCGAGTTTGATACGTGTTCTCACAGCAATGCTCACCGTTTGAAAACGATTCATGTTTATGTTAACTCGGGTTTCCCACTTTTAAAGAAACGGACCCCACTTCTTCCTTCGGGCAGATGAAACAACATGCCTGGTCCACGTAGACTGTGGGGGAGAGGGTGTGTGGAGCCATGTTTTAACATTTGGCGTCGCTCCACAACAGTTCCTCAACCATATCTTGTCTCCCAAATAAGTGGTCTCTTCACACAGCTACGCGTAGACAATGGAAAAGCATGGGTACTGGGTCAGCGCGGGCACTGGGTTAGTATAGGGAACCCATTGTACGGAAAACAGATAGTTACCCTGGTGTCAACACATACTCAATGTTAATGCTTAGCATCAGGTCTGCTAAGACACCCTATGTGGCCTGGACCCAAAGCATTTTTCATCTTTAGTATTTATATTGATTATATAAAAAAAATATATAATAATTAAAAAACATGTCTAGATTGGTCCACACAGCTATAAAGTAGCAGTAGGTTTGTGCTGGTTTAGGAGCTCATAGCAATTCAATGTACTTATAACACTACATTTATTAAACTTTTTTTAAACTTGTTTTGGACTTAACGTGCAGTTCCACTTTTTCCGTGCTGTTTCTTCTTCCATGGACTGAAATTTGGAATATAAACACGTGGTCACATGATTCATTTTGTGTGGCGTCTCAAATAAGTGGTGTCTCAACTGTTTGGCATGACGTCACACACTCTCCGGCTCCATGATGTCTATAGGTCCTGCTCCATGATGGTTACAGGTCCTGCTCCATGATGGTTACAGGTCCTGCTCCATGATGGTTATAGGTCCTGCTCCATGATGGTTACAGGTCCTGCTCCATGATGGTTATAGGTCCTGGTCCATGATGGTTATAGGTCCGGCTCCATGATGGTTATAGGTCCTGCTCCATGATGGTTATAGGTCCTCATCCATGATGGTTATAGGTCCTCATCCATGATGGTTATAGGTCCGGCGCCATGATGGTTATAGGTCCGGCTCCATGATGGTTATAGGTCCGGCTCCATGATGGTTATAGGTCCTGCTCCATGATGGTTATAGGTCCAGCTCCATGATGGTTATAGGTCCGGCGCCATGATGGTTATAGGTCCTGCTCCATGATGGTTATAGGTCCGGCTCCATGATGGTTATAGGTCCTGCTCCATGATGGTTATAGGTCCTCATCCATGATGGTTATAGGTCCGGCTCCATGATGGTTATAGGTCCTGCTCCATGATGGTTATAGGTCCGGCTCCATGATGGTTATAGGTCCGGCTCCATGATGGTTATAGGTCCTGCTCCATGATGGTTATAGGTCCTCATCCATGATGGTTATAGGTCCTCATCCATGATGGTTATAGGTCCTCATCCATGATGGTTATAGGTCCTCATCCATGATGGTTATAGGTCCGGCGCCATGATGGTTATAGGTCCTCATCCATGATGGTTATAGGTCCGGCGCCATGATGGTTATAGGTCCTCATCCATGATGGTTATAGGTCCGGCTCCATGATGGTTATAGGTCCTCATCCATGATGGTTATAGGTCCGGCTCCATGATGGTTATAGGTCCTTATCCATGATGGTTATAGGTCCTCATCCATGATGGTTATAGGTCCGGCTCCATGATGTGGGATGAAGTGAGGTTAAAAAAGGGTTCAGCCTGCGTAATGTCGAGCAAGGCCAGTGTGGCCACAGCAAGTGCCGAAAAACAAATGGTTGTGCTGAAATTATTTTTAAACTACCTTTGAACGTGGACTGTTAGCGATCCCACGGTAACTTTACCAGAGGTGACCTACGCTGCCTGGATCATACGTGAATAGTCTTTGTTTATGATAGGTGGTCTACACTGCCTGGATCATACTGGTTCCTCTTACTTTCTGCAGTGAAGAAAGAAAAGGCTTCCCACAGAATATTTCACTAAAAAAGAGGTGGAAATATCAGAATTTCAGATGTATTACTTGCTGGTATGTTCTGTGAGTACGTAGTCCTTCGCAGGAGTAAGCTGGCCCTCTTATTTCTCATTCATTCCTCCCTCTGCATTCATTCAAGGAGCATTCCAAATGCCTTGCACTTAGCAAGAGAGGCTGATTACGGATAATTATCTCCATTTTAACAAAACAACCCCCCCCCCCCCCCTTATTCAAAAAATCTACTTCTCTGACAATCAACTGTAGGATTTTTCCGAAACCTAATCTGACACTCACCTCTGGCTGACGCCTCCCTTCTCTCGGTCTGACACGGTGCCAAGCTGAAGAACCACCAGCATGGCCACAGTGCCAATGCACCGCAACAGCCTCTGGTGCCCCGCCAACTGTTTTCTTATTAACTGTGGTTTCTCAGGTTGTTTACGGAAGTTTTATTGTGTGTGTGTGTGCGCGTTCGTGTGTGCACGTGTGCGTGCGTGCGTGTGCTTGTGCGTGCGTGTGTGAGAGATCGAGAGAGGTATGGAAAGAGCAAGAGAGAGATTAAATAGGGGTGGAATTTAGACAGAATAATTGATTGACAGAAATGTAGTCACACCGCTGGTGTGATCTAACCTGTCCTGTCAGGATGTGAGAAGGGCTGCCAGCAAGGACATGGTTTAGACAGAATAATTAGATAATCAGGCCAGACACTTTGGCTTGATTACATACCGAACATGGCATCTCTCTCAGGTCTTTTCAGCGGAGCTGCATGGTTAGAGGCCTGTGTGAGTTGGCTGTTTGAAGATTTGTTGTCCTACTTCCTCTGATGGTTTCTACCACAGAGCAAACCATGTTTTTTTTTAAATTGGATTATTTCACCGCTGCTCTGTATACCCATGTCGGTCAATTAATATGGTGTTAGGCTACCTGTACCATCAAAATGTGGAATTTCCCCACACTCATTGGTATTAACAGGCCATCTGTATTTCCTACTAGATTATGCAGAATTCTTTCTACCTGTTACCAGAGGGACTGAGCAATGGGGGAAACACAAAAGCCACAATAGTTGCTAAGAACTTGTTCAGGTCAGACAGCAGGATCAACCAATGATGTCATAGTTTAAACTCTCCCGGCAATGACCTATGGAAATGCAAGAGTCCTGTTATGGGTTTTGTCCAAATAAATGGGGCAGTTTCCCCAACTCTGGTCCCCCAGTTCCCTCAACAGAACCCCAGCCAAGCACACCTGATTCAACGAATCATCAGGTCCGGGGCAAATTGAGTTGGGTGTGTTTATCTGGGGCTATGACAGACACGTGTGTTGTTGGTGGTACTGGAGGGCCGGCGTTGGGAACCACTGAACTGTGTGAAAACTAGGTGTTTTGAGTGTACCTCCACTTCTAAACTGCTGTATACGTGTGTCTGCTGTCAGGACTCGTCCAAGGCCGTGTCGCTGGGTCTGTGGATGGAGGAGATGATCTTCAACCTGGCAGACTCACGGCTGTTCTTCAACGACCTGGAGGTGAGGCTTATTTCCCTATTGGATGAGACCGTACAGTGCGTCGTCCGTGTCCAATTATCCATCAGATGTCATCACTTATTATGGATCATCCATGTTCTCATTTATTGATCGGTCGTCATCCACATTGTTTCTTGTTAAATTTGGTTTCTAATCCGTTCCGCAGCCAGAAAGCCTATGTTAGCCATAGTATCAAACTGTTTAAGAAGGCACAAGGTTAGCAGCGGCGTTGTTAAGGTTGTGGGTTTGATTGCCTCCAGGGTTTTGGGCTTGATTCTCATATGGCCTGTTTGAAAACAGTACAAAAATGTATGCACTCATTACTAATATGTTGCTCTAGATAAGAGCGTCTTCTAATTTTACTTAATTCTAGAAATCTCTCTTGAAAGATTCAATTGATAATCCAAACAACAACAACAACACATTCATGTAATATACAGTTGTGCTCACAAGTATGCATACTCTTGGAGAATTGGTAATACAGCTCCGGAAAAAATTAAGAGACCACTGCACCTTTTTCTTTCCTTTTCAAAAAAGTCGAAAAGGAAGGTTGAGTGAGGAACAGAAGGGTTCAAATTAAGAGGACACTGCACATTGTATGCTTCTGTTCCTCACTCAAACTTACCTTTTCAACCTTTCTGGAAAGGAAATAAAAAGGTGCAGTGGTCTAAATCTTTTCCAGAGCTGTAGATATACACACCATTTGTTAAGAAAACATGAGTGAGCAGGCAAAACATGTATTTTATTTCTTATGGGATTCACATAAAACTGTAGGTCATAACAGAATGACACAATCATAAAACAAAACAGAGTAGTATTTCTCCTGAGGTTACCTGTGGGTATTTCTTTGTATCCCACACAATTCGTCAGTTTTGGCAGAAATCTTTCTTGATCTACCTGACCTTGGCTTGGTATCTAGAGATCCCTGAATTTTCCACTTTTTAATAAGTGATTGAACAGTACTGACTGGCATTTGCAAGGCTTTGGATATCTTTTTATATCCTTTTCCATCATAATAAAGTTCATTTACCTTGTTACGCAGGTCTTTTGACAGTTATTTTCTGCTCCCCATGGTTCAGTATCTAGCCCGCTCAGTGCATCCATGTGAGAGCTAACTAATTCAGTATTTATACACAGACAATAATAGCAATTTAAAAAGCCGCAGGTGTGGGAATTTGACCTTTAATTGACATTTTCACTTGTGTGTGTCACCTTGTGTGTCTGTAACAAGGTCAAACATTCAAGGGTATGTAAACTTTTTGCTCAGGGCCATTTGGGTGATTTCTGTTATCATTATGATTTAAAAAGGAGCCAAACAACTGTGATAATAAATGGCTTCATATGATCACTCAAATAAATGTTTTGCATGATCAGTCATATTTTCTAAATCAGTGCCAAGATTTCACAATATCTGCCAAGGTATGCAAACTTTTCACACAAATGTACATTGCTAAACTATGACAACAATATATGTTGTGACCTTTTTCTGCATTTCATATTCATTATTAGTCAGAAGGCACTGTGAAGTTTTTGAAGAAATCTGACAAGTGGAATACCAAACTCACCCTGTCCCTAGACAGGTTGGCTGCCTAGATTCTTTTAGATGCTCAGTGGTAAGGTAGCTGCAAGATGGATGGATGGATGTGTTCTGGACAAGAGTGTCCTTGCCTTACTGGGTGACCTGGGGTTCATGAGTACAGGCGATGGTTTATAAAGTG
Source organism: Esox lucius (assembly GCF_011004845.1). Classification (NCBI taxonomy): domain Eukaryota; kingdom Metazoa; phylum Chordata; class Actinopteri; order Esociformes; family Esocidae; genus Esox; species Esox lucius. The sequence goes on along the minus strand of NC_047585.1, from coordinate 41,482,504 downwards.
TTGAAGTGGGATGATGTTATCCATCTCTAGCGACCAAAATATGTATAATATAACACTTTACTACAAAATGTTCTGATTTCAGCGATGATGTAAAATAAGTTGTAAAGTAGAAATTAAATGGTAGTGAAGAACATATTTACCAACTGATAGATCGCAGGCATTGACCAAATGTATAGGAGTTTCATTACTTGTGTTTCTGGGGATGGATTATCCTTTTAATGGTTAAAGTGATTTGGGGTTAGGGTTAAAATATGTTCTCTGTGCATTCCACAGCCTTGTTCTGACAAAGACAAGGATTAAAATTGGGATTGTGGGTAGAAGGAACACAGTGAGTTGATAATTATAGGTGTGTGTCTGTTTCTGAAAGGAAAATTAGTTGTGGGAAGGAGGAACAGCTGAGGGGAGGAAGGCTAACAAAGCCGTTGTCAAACCCAATATTTAAGTTCCTTGTTTTGTCCGCCTCTGTCGTTTGTTCCTCATGCAGGTTAGTAGGCCTAAAGTGGCGGCCATCTTTGTTTTACTTGTGGTGGATTTACGGAGGAATCTAGCATCAGTTTTGCAAGGAACAGGAAGCACAAATAATGCCTCATGTTTTCAGAAGGCCTACAATGGCGCCCACTTCTTGTGAGTTGTCTGCTGTGGTTGATTTAAGTGGGCAATTAATTTACCTTTTTCAGCAGCTTAGAAAAAGCTAAACAATGTCTCAGGGCTAATTTCACTAGCGGACATTGTTTTGGGCATGTTTATGTTTTATTTTGATAGAAAGAGCGTTTTTACTAAAAGAGCCGTGAACCGGATTTGAGCCATACTGCAGCAGTTTGGGCACAATGGAGGCAGGGCCGTAGTCCACTGGACTTCCCTAGGCCAATCAAACACCATTTCAAACACAATTTTTAAGGCCTATAGTGATGTCCGATGTTAGGCATGCGATGTGTTTGCATATGGAAGAATCTAAGTTCGCATTTGTCAGCAGCTAACAAAAAGCTGAGCAACGCCTCAGGCTGAGGAATGTTCACAAAGCCATTCTGAAATGTAATTTCTAGGTTCCTTTTTTTTTTTCTTCCTCTCTGTCTTTAGTTTCACTGCATTGTCGGCCTTTAGTGGTGACAGTCTTTGTTAGTTGTGTACCGGAGGAGTCTTGCCCTCGGTTTGTTGTCACAGGCAAATGGGAAGCCAATATATTCCAAAAGCTGAATAGGCTATAGGCAATGGAGGGATGATGGTTAGGGAAGTCTCCACCTGAGAGATGTGAAACCGCAAATGATCACGTTTGTTGGTGGAGCTTAAGAAATTGTCAGTTTAATTTAACATACTTCAAAGTATGCTATTGGTCACATCTATAATTCGTTGTCGACACTCGGCCAGCTAAATATGTGCTTCCCCCTTTCACGGCACTTCGAGGCAATTTAGCTTCAGAGGCGTTGAGATGTACCGCTGCGGGGTCGAGAGCTGCCTAATAAAACACTAGCTTAGCCTTTTGTGTTCTGTGGGTCGCGCTAACAAACCCTGTCGGTGGGAGCCGGGTCTCCGCGTCGGGGGAGTGCTAGGGGGGAGTCGGGGGGGAGCGAGAGAGGCTGAGATGTGAGAGTGTGATGAGGTAGCGTCTTCCTGTGCCTCAGCCAGGTTTGAAAGGCGATCGGGCGACCTGTCAGTCCGGCGTAGCCGTCGTTGGAGAAGAGGTACAGCAGGAGTCAGGAGTTACCAAAGTGAGAGTCAGGGGAGACGAGAAGGGGAGCGATGAGGATAGCAGATCTGAAGTGGAGATGCAAGGGGATTTGGTAAAGAGGAGGTGGGAGGATGTGGCGTGTGTAGGAGTTTGAAAGGAAAGCATATTTTATGAATTGCTTTGAGGAAGAAAATTTGAGTTTCTTTCAAAGTTTTTTTTATTTAATTTTTTATTTAATTTTTTTTTAAGGAGAGAGTTGAGTAAGTTCAGCTATTTGACCAAATATTTAGGTAGAGGTCATAATTTAATTGAGTCTGGGATGACAAAAAACCACATGGAAAAAGTGGTCTGCAAGTTGGGTCCAAAATACAGATTTTCCCAAGTCAAATTCATTTATTTTGTTAAGGATTTCCCGACGCTTGCACAGTATCTAAAGGAGATACTTTAAAGATTGTTCTATACATAGAAGGCAAATGACCGTGGGCTGTGCTGAGTCAGATGTTGATAAGTGCAAGTTATTTTCTTCCCACTTCTAATGCAAGGAATTATCATTGGTATATGTGATAACAGCGAGCCTGTTCAAGTGTTTTAAGTAGTACCAAGTGTTTGTTTGGTGCTGTGATTTTGTTGAATTGTGTTTACGGGATAAAGATACATGGTTTTATAAAAGTTGTCGTAACATTTCATTCAGTACAGAGATCTGTAGCCAGCTCATTTTACCCTGTCTCTTTGCTCAACTTACCCCATACCCACAGTGAGTTGTGCCAAGAGACCACTTTTCTGGGACAAGCTACGTTTTCAAAGCTGCACTGTTTACATGAATTCTGATTATTTCAAGGTCCTGAAATATGTATGTTGATAACTTTGTTAGAATGTTATATTCCCTTGATGGAGTGATGCTGATTTTAAAAACATTCAACTCAACTCACTCACCCCTAACTTTCGACAAACACATAACAAACTGAACACTCCGAATATCCAGAAATCCAATTTAATCAAGCATACATATTAAAATACATGTATAATGTACAACCACGTTTCCAAAAAAGTTGGGACGCTGTGTAGAATGTAAAGAAAAACAGAATGCAATGGTGTGCAAATTATTTGAACCCAATATTCAATAGAAAAGAGTACCACATATCAAATGTTGAAACTGAGAAATGTGATTGTTTCTTGGAAAATGAATGCTCCCTTTGAACTTGATGCCAGCAACACATTTCAAAAAAAGTTGGGAGAGAGGCAACAAAAGACTGGAAAAGTTGTGTAATGCTAAAAAACTAAACCTGGTGGACTATCACACAACTAATTAGGTCAATTGGCCACAGGTCAGTAACATGATTGGGAATTTGAGGATGGGCCTGTCAGAAGTAAGGATGAAGAGGGGTTCACCACTCTGTGAAAGACTGTGCGGGCAAATAGTGCCACAATTCAAGAATAACATATCACAACCTAAAATTGCAAGGGGATTTCATCATTTACGGTACACAATATCATTAAAAGATCTGAGAAATCTCTGAATGGACAAGGGTGAAAACCAATATTGGATGGCCGTGATCTTCGGACCCTCAGGTGGCAATGCATTAAAAACAGACAAGGTTCTGTAGTGGACATCACTGCATGGGCTCAGGAACACTTCCTAAAACCGTAGTCTGTGAACACAGTATGTTGCTGCATCCACAAATGCAAGTTAAAACTACCATGGAAAGAAGAAGCCATATATAAATAAGATTCAGAAACACCAGCGCCTGCTCTGGGCCTGAGTTCATTTTAGATGGACTGAGGCAAAGTGGAAAACTGTCCTGTGTTCTCAAAAATCTAAATGTGACATTGTTTTCGGGAATCTTGGACGCCGTGTCCAACCCGACTAAAAGGAGAGGGACCATCCGGCTTGTTATCAGAGCACAGTGCAAAAGCAGGCATCTGTGATGGTATGGGGGTGCATTAGTGCACATGACATGGGTGATTTGCACTTCTGTGTAGGCACCATTAATGCTGAAAAATATATACAGGTTTAGGAGCAAGATATGCTGCCGTCCAGACTACGTCTTTTTCATGGAAGACCTTGCTTATTTCCGCAAGACAATGCCAAACCACATTCTGCACATATTACAACAGCATGGCACTGTAGTGAGAGTCCGGGCGCTAAACTGGCCTGCCTGCAGTCCAGACCTGTAACCCATTGAAAACATTTGGTGCATTATGAAAAGAAAAATATGACAAAGGAGAACACAAACTGTTGAGCAGCTGATATCCAATATCAAGCAAGAATGGGAATACATTCCATACACAAAACTACAGCAGTTGGTCTCCTCAGTTCCCAAACACTTACAGAGTATTGTTAAAAGAAGAGGTGATGCAACACAGTGGTAAACATGCTCCTGTCCCAACTTCTTTGAAACATGTTGCTGGCATCAAATTCAAAATGGGCATGTAATTTTCCCAAAACAATAATATTTCTCAGTTTCAACATTTGATTTGTTGTTTTTGTACTATTGTCAATTAAATATAGGGATCAATGATTTGCACATCTTTGCATTCTGCTTTTATGTGCATTTTACGCAGCATCAACTTTTTGGAAATGTGGTTTAAAGATTGGTTTAACGTACAAAATAATTCTGCATTTAATGTGAGATAGATCAGAATTTTTTGGGCAGTTGGCATAAGAGGTTGATTGGGTGTCAGTCTTAGTGAGGTGTATTAGTGGAGTGTGTTGGCATCAGGTGGAGGGCGAACACTGCCATATTCCACCTTTTTCCTCTGGCGCCTGACTGTCCCGGCTGCCTCCTGTTGTCTTTTGTTTTCATTTTTTTCTTTCTTTCTTTCGTTCTATCGCTCCCTGAGGCTCCCTTAAGATGAAACCTGCCCATGCACAGCTCTGAAACGGATCCCCCTCTAATATATCCACTTTCTTTCCCTCTCCTTTCCCAGGAATGTGACCAAGTTCATATTGATGACGTGGCGTCAGACGACAATGGGCAGGACCTGAGGTAGTGAACTGAATAGCTTTTTCTCTTGAACTCCACTCGGCCCCACACTCAAACCAGCATTGAGTGGTTTCACGGATATATTGAAAATACGTCCCGCTGTTTGTCTCAAAATCGCCTCTCTGTCTGTATCGGCCTCAGTCTCTGTCTGTCTCTGTACCTCTCTTAATGTGTCCCTTACAAAAAAGATTGCCTTTCTGAAACTTTATTAATGTGCAGGAACCTGACCAGGGTTTGAATCTTGCTTGCTGATTAGCCCAGGGGTGCTGAGTAGCCCAGGGGTGCTGAGTAGAGTACATGCCTTCGGGCGTGTAAGGATTCTGGTAGGGAGTTCTCAGTTGACCAGCATGATAAAAGCCAGAACAGCATCTGATGTTTTTGTAAAAATAAAATGTCCCAAGTACGCTGGGAGTAGCTGCAATGAAAAAAGTCAGAAAATGGATATAATACAATTACAAGGAAAAACACAGGGCAAATAAGATAAAAAAAAGTGCAACTGCGGTATTACGGACACAGAAAAACTGCTTTTGTTCTTAGTTACACCGCTAAAATAACTCCAATGGTTTGGATGCAGTTTTTGCAAAATACAGCAGTTGTTATAGACATGATTTATAAATATACTGCATTTGAAAGATTTGGTAAAGGTCGCGTGTGCGTGTGTGTGTGCGCACTCGTCCCTCTGGCAATAGAAGTTACCAACATTCTTCAAAGTCCAAACTAATACTCCTTCATTCTCTCTGCCTTCCTTGTTCCTGACATTTTAGACTTACATTCATTAAGTATTTCAGGATAGGTTTCAAAGGAATATTTCTAAGTGCAATGTGAGAGTGCAATATGTTTTTAACATGCCAGTGCGCATTTGTTCATATTGAAGAGCTTTCAGGAACTATTCTCCACACATTTTCACACTTCATTACACCACTTCAGTAATTATATTATACTACTCCAGGACTCCGCTTTAGCTCCACACAAAACGTAATTAAAACATTACATATTAAATACACATGACATATATTTTATAATATGTACCTTTTTATAAAAGGAGAGCCTACACATTAATAAAACGTTTAAACTATATATGAATCAATGTTCAATTGAACTTCACCACATCATGCGTGTGAAGTCTGAAGGTTCTGGCGTGAAGCTCTGGGTTCCCAGTGCCGAGCTTGGCTCTCATGGCTGGATCTCTGTTGGTTGTTGTCCCGCAGCACATATAACTTTGCCACCGACGGGTTCCAGAGTCCCGCGGGGGCCGGTGCTCTGTGCCTGGGCTCCGGAGTCCACGGGGGGGTGGACTGGATGAGGAAACTGGCCTTCCGCTACCGGAGAGTAAAGGAGATCTACGGCACCTACAAGAACAACGTGGGAGGTGGGTTCTGACAGGAGCTGGGCGGGGAGGGGAGGGTAGGGGAGTGGAGGGGAGGGGAGGGGAGGGGAGTGGAGGGGAGGGGAGTGGAGGGGAGTGGAGGGGAGGGGAGTGGAGGGGAGGGGGGGTGGTGTTGGGGTGTGCCAGTGGGTCTCTCTGACTATGTAATGGGGACATAAATGTTTTTTATTTCAGTGTGCTTAAATCTGTGGTTGAATTTAATAAAATGACCACTGGGGAAGTCTCCACCTGAGAGATGTTTAACAGGAAAAAGGCTTTTTTTATTTTTACTGAATTTTTAGGATTAGAGAAGTTGCAATTGGGTATAGAAATGGGGCAGGGTTTAGTCATTACCGGTTGGGTTTAGGGTAATGGTTTGGCATTAGGACTTGGTTAGGTTTAGGGTGATGGTTTGGCATTAGGACTTGGTTAGGTTTAGTTTATTGTTTTGGCATTAGGGCTTGGTTAAGTTTAGGCTTTAATGTTTGGTTTTTGAGATAGAGCCTGGCTAGGTTGACCTTAATGTTAGACTCAAGGCAAGGTTTATGGTTAGGACTAAGTTGGTAAACTTTGGTGTCCGCATGTAGATAGAGTAGCTGTGTGTGTGTGTGTGTGTGTGTGTGTGTGTGTTGTGAGTAGTGATGGCCAAATGAGGCTTCATTAGCGTTATTGTAGCAGCAGGATATTATGCTGGCAGCACTCAGATTTTCTTTATCACGATTGCTAAATATATTGCCTTATATATTTCAATTATGGCTTTTATTTTGAAAATCAAAATCAGAGTTAGCGCTGCTAGCATAATACCCTGCTACTAGAAGAACGGTAATGAAGCCTCATTTGGCCATCACTAGTAGTGAGTGAGTGTCCATGAGTGAGCCTGTGAGCGTGCACGAACATGCCTGTGATCTCGTTTGGCAGTCAGCTGATAGACAAACCGCAGTGTCAACTGGAGTGTATTCCTGCCTCGTACCCATGATCATAACACACAGCTCTTGGGTATGTCAGGTTTGCTGGGCAGCCCCAAGCGCGAGGAGTGGCTGCAGCTCCGGCGGGAGATGGAGGTGCTCACAGACCTGTGGCTGACTCAGGCTCTCAAGGCCCTGGCGCTCATCAACTCCAGGTCAGGACAGCGCCCATCTTGGGCTGCTACTCTGCGGTTGAGTTACTGTGTTTTTCACAAAATAAGGAACAATGTAAACAATTGGCTTCACTTAAGAAAGAAAAAGGGAGAGTTGGGTAAGAGATCTTTGTAGATAATCCAGACAAGTTATGAAATGGATGGTTTCCTGTATGTATTGAAGGGATGGTGAGTGACGTTTTATGTTCCTGCGTGCAGCGTGAAGAAACATTTTGAAGAAAGAGTTCTGCCAGCCAAAGTCATCAGGTACGCTAGCAAGATATACTGCTTGACATGTGTTGATGTTCCTCTGTCCTCAGACCCAACTGTGTTAACGTTCTGGTGACCTCCACCCAGCTGATACCAGCCCTGTCAAAGGTCCTGCTGTATGGCCTGGGTTCTGCCTTCCCCATAGAGAACATCTACAGTGCGACCAAAACCGGTGAGGCGGTGTGACGCACTGGGTACTCGAGCTTCAATCATCAGAAGCAGACATTGTTTCGTAGTCCCAGAAAGACTGACTAGCTGGCAAGCTCTAGAGAATGTGTAAAAACTAGCACATCCTCCATTTTTAAAAGCGTTCCTTCGAGAGTGGGAACACAACTGAACAAGTAGAGCCCCAGTCAGGCTGTAGTCTTTGCAAAGCCAGAGAAAATTTGTCGAACTGGCGGTCGTGTAATATCATGGACGATTCTTGAGAATCGTTCAATGGCTCTATTGAACAAGGACAACTGAATCCCCTTGCCAGTAGTGTGATTGAGCAATTGGCAAAACGCAAAGGCCACAATAATTGGTACAGAACATGACTCCCTTCATGTTTACATCAGGCAGCAGCATCAATCAACCAGTGACATCACTGGTTGAACACTCCAACCACAGATTGAAAAAGAAACACTGCTATGGTGCACAATTACATATGTAACACCAGCAATGACTCATGTAGGAAGACTGGGAAAAAAAGACTAATGTCTAGCCTTGGATTTTCCCTTTAAGGTTTATTTAGAATTGTGTGCATTTTCTGCTGAACTGCTGATTGCATATTCCTATGAAGGGAAATAAAATCTATAGGGGAATGACACAAATGCATTTAATCTGTATTGCGCAATGTTACAGTCTCACGCTTAGTGTTTTAACAACTTGAACGCATAGGTCTGTATTGACACTTTTTTGCTTGGCCGGTAACTGTTATGTTGGTCCTTCAGGAAAGGAGAGCTGCTTTGACCGCGTGGCGCAGCGGTTTGGTCGGCGGGCAGTCTATGTGGTAATAGGGGACGGAGTAGAGGAAGAGTCAGTAGCCAAGAAGGTGAGCCACAACATGTCACTCATGTTATACAATGCAAGGTCAAAACAAGGTGAGATTCAACACTCCAGTCATTAGTGTGTTACATTAAAGCCCTTGTCTAAACATTGTGTTAATGAGATAACCAGGAAGGGGTTGTGAAGTGGTACACTATATATTTCACACCAAAACACTGGATCAAATCTACACCAAGTAAAAATTCACCAACTCCAAATTCCCTGAGCAAACGAAAAACATGGTGGCAATTTCGGTGAAATCCGTAACCAGTAGTAACTGCTAACCTCTATGAAGGTTTTAAACTTAGAATATGAATCACGCACTCCCTCTCCCCTTGTTTCCATGGTTCCCTCTCCCCTTGTTTCCATGGTTCCCTCTCCCCTTGTTTCCATGGTTCCCTCTGCCCTTGTTCCCATGGTTGCATTGTAGGCTAACTAACTTACCAAGCTGAGCTGTAATGAAACGGCTCAGCTGATTTAATTTGGAGAAAGAAAAATCTGAATGCCTAAATTGATGTCCATTTTTTGTGTCTTGCAGAAAAACATGCCTTTCTGGAGGGTGTCCTGTCGGCCTGATCTAGAGGCTCTGAGTCATGCACTGGAGCTGGACTACCTCTAGTGGTTGCTATCACCATACTTCCCATCATGCCTTCAGTTATTTCCTGCCTGGTGAAGCCACTTCCCGCCCAAAGGGCCAATTGGATTGAGGGCTGCGACAATTTACTACAAAACAAAAGCCAAGAGTCAAGGGACCAATGTTTGTGCCTGCAGGGAATTAGAAATGAAACTGGAAATCTTACACATGCTTTAATCAGTTCACATGTGACCGGTATCCCAGTTTTCCATGTGAAAGGTATCCCAGTTTTCCATGTGAAAGGTATCCCAGTTTTCCATGTGGAAGGTATCCCAGTTTTCCATGTGAAAGGAATCCTATGTCTGAACTTTAAAAGGCTGAAAATATGGGATCTGAGTGCATTTCATCCTTGTGCTGAGGATGGATATTTAGTTTGTTTTGTGCTGGCTCATTGTCTGATTAGGAATGGGTTAGGCAAGTGGGAACTGTAAAATGTTTAAATGGGGATTGGACACTACCAGCACGTCATTAGAGATAGCTAGCTAGATCCTACTTTGACTGGATCATTTCACATGACTTAGTTTTTGTTGATAGATTGTGAATTTCTATTATAACTACAGCCTTGATAGTGCCTCTGTCTAATTTAGCAGGTTTTTGATAAATTCATAGTCTAATTAGATTTGTTTTAACCAATAAATGTGACCTATTTATTGATCAGTTCAGTTACACCTGGTCAAAATAATATTGTAGATGAAATCTTACCACAGTCTTACTGCTCAATCTCAATGTTATGAGCTGAGACCTCAAATTAAAATGTATTGGTTGAGGACATGAGCAACATGTAAACGTGAAGATGGATACATTGCCATAACATTTAGTTCATAGCCCATTAATGATGAGTGTCATTATCAATTTAATCTAATAGACTATTGAATTGCAACAACCACACAATAGAGTCAAACTGCAGAGACTATCTCTGCTCCCTCAGACAGGGTAATATCGATTCTGGATGATGTTTTTCAATATATCTACTGTAATTAATATTACCAAATTTGAAAACCCTTATATTTTACTTATTTAATGTCATTTCCTCGGCATAATGGCAAAAACGAATTATGCAACCTCCATTTGCAGTTTAGCCAAGAGGACAGACAGACAGAGACCAACAGCACTAACAAAACCAACTGTCATGAAATGGACTCCATCTAATGCGTATTGCAGAAGTTCAGTGCTATAGTTTTGCACTCTGGCGTTTCCGGATACTACATTCACAGTCAATCACAATATAGTCCAGAATCCTCCAAAATATGGGTCGAATCGAGCCCTCAATCAATGTGGAAACAAAGCAACCCTTTTGACACAGCACAAGGAAAATCAATTACTTAAGAAATATCCATTCCTTGTGAAACCTCACTTTAGGCATATCATTTTGGCTTGAAGAGGACTTAGTGTAGTAATTTAATATTCTAGAGAACACATTTTCTGCTTCCTAAGTTTCTGGGTGTACATTTGTTGTAATCTTTCTCCATGAATGTTCATACGGTATATATCCTGTATGTAATGGACCTGTTATGGTTGTCTTGGGACTTGCATGTGCGTATTACACTGCCTGTCAGCTTAGCTACGATTTGTATATAAGGATTTATTGTTGATTCGTTTTTTTTGACAGACAATTATAATAGATTAATAAAGATAAATTAATTACATTCTGATAAGTGACATTTATTCAAGATTGTTTTGCATACTGACTGTATTCAATTGTATTCCAAAATATATTATTAAAATAAATATATTTATGTATATTTCTATTAATACAGATTTGCAGGTTATTAGTTAACCATTAAATTAGAATATAATTGTATAATATACAGTATGTTACTTGGATTTATAATATATTGGTTGTATACACAAACATTAATGTTAAAGGGATAATTCAACCAAATTACAAAATGGCACATTTGTGACCTTTGTGATATCAGTAGTCTATGGACGAAGTATTATGGGAATCCATGCTTCGGTTTAGTTTCCCTAGCGTTGTTTCCACATGCTATTATTTTAACAAAGGAATTACGGCACAAATCGTATGCAGGTCAAAAGATCCATATAAGCATTTCTCGCTCATAATATCCAAATCATCCAAAGGTGTCAACAAAGCCCTTGGAGATTATTTTAATACTATGTGCATGCTTTTATAATACCGGTACCATGATATACTAATATAATAGGCATTTTTTAAATTGTAGCATTTGGAAACAGTGGCAGAGAAACTGAACAACATAATAGATTCCTCTCCAACCTCCTTAAAACACTTACAGGAAAGGACACCGATTGTGTAATTATATATGAATAAATTAAAACGATATTAACTTTCAAGCACAACACAATAAACCATTTTGGAGAAGTGGCTAGTATGCTGTTCTCTCAAGCAGATACAATTATTGTATATATTATTTTGCTAACTTTGATTTTAGATGTTACAGGACAGCAAATGAGGAAACTTGGGCCAATTGCCCCCTCTAGTGGATGCTTGCTGCACTGATCTGAACTCATTTATAAAAACGATTTGATTTTAAATAAAAACATACCAACCAATCTCTTAAAATATAAACCCTTTTTGAAATAGACGTTATAAAACGAAATCGCTTTTTAAAACTATATTACATAAATATGCTTTTCATACTTTCTGTGCATTTACAAATTGACCTGGAGTTAGTCAAATGTACGTTTTCCCCTCCAACAACGATTGATGGGCATTTGTATTTATTTTTTGGAATTTGCGTTTTCCTGCAAAAAAGTTAAATTAAAGGCAGTGCTGAAAGGAGACACTGTTGTACATAACACTTACCAAATAACTGCATTAACTTTTGATCTCAAGAGCAGCCCTTAAACGAGGTATATTGCTAATTTATTAGTTACATAACTTGCTAGTATACATTACACTGATAACTGTTCATGTCATTTTATTCCTACTTCATTTACAAAGTGCATGTCAGAGTAGTCAATATGTGACCCGGAAGTACTTTTTCGTTCTTGTTTGTTTGAAGCTATTATATCAACTCGACTGAAATATGTCTAAACTACAACCATTTCGCTTGTTTTTAAATGAGCGTTTAACGGTGGCTGCACTTGAGATTTTCGGGGCAGTTCAGAAAACGGTAACCGAGTATCAGGAAGAGAATGATCGGCTCCGGAGAATGCTGCGGATCACGATGGAGATGAAACTATGTAGAAACGGTGCGTATGGAGCTTGCTAGGTCTCTCTTGATAACTATATCTCGTTTTATTTAGTCTACCTGTTTAGAACTTCAGTGAGCACTGATTCAAAACAGCCAAAGAGAAATACCGGACTTATTTAAACACAAAGAAATGGCCAATACAAATGTAACCGATCTAAATGATGGTATACTCGAAACTAGACAAGCTACAATGAACGCCAGAACTAATTTGACAATTAAACTAGTGTTACATGTCTTTGGTTTTGGAATAATGTAATCACTATGGGGCCAATATTGCCGTAATTGCCTGAAGACTGCGACCAGAAACATCATCCCTGGTGATGCTTTGCCTGGCCTGTACTGTAGCCATCTTCAGTTCCAGCTTGTGTTAGGGCCTTTTGGTATTCTCTGAGACTATTCGTCGAATCCTGTTATAGTAACTGAAAATTTAAATTAATTCATACTTGAAATCATATTATCCACTATATTTTTAATTACTTTTATTTAGTGTACTCATTTATGTAATTTGATACATTTGAGTTTATCATCACCCTTCACTGTTGATGCACATTTTTGAAAAGCATTGGTTGGAAATAATGTTGTGGGAACCAAACCCCAAAGTCTTACAGAAACCATACTACCAAAGTACATTGTTATATATAAATATATGTACATACTGGTGACAAATTAAAGGAAAAACCTGAGTCAATTATTGCAGGAACATAACAAATGCACATGCTTCCATACAGGTGTACTGCATGGTACAGTTAAGCAATTAATATCCGATCAGGCTCCGTGGCATGGAAAGTAAATAGTGAGCAGGCCCAGTTGATCTTGATTTTGGATCAAGATGGCATCTAAGTCACTACAGGACACGAGGGGTAACTGAATGGTTTTATGAGCCTGAAAAAGATGTGAATCACATTCCATGGTCTTCGCAGTCACCAGATCTCAACCCAATTGGACACCTATGGCAGATTTTGGATGTTAGACAGCGCTCTCCACCACCATCATCAAAACACCAAATGAGGGAATGTCTTTTGGAAGAGTGCTTTTCCATCCCTTCAGAGGCTTGTGGAATCTGCACCAAGACACATTGAAGCTGTTCTGGTGGCTCGTGGCCCAACACCTTACACTTCCTGTTGTTTTTTTCTGTTGTCACTCGTCTGTTCGCGTGCATGTACCCATGTATGTGCGTATACGTTTTATTTTTAATTCCTTAGTATACTGAACTTATGGTCCTCCCCTCCAGACTCGCTGCCTCTCCCTGTTGCTGTATCTGAAGAGGAGGTGTTCCCTGAGCAGCAGCACTTTGAGGAGGACTGGAGCCCTGGTGTGCCACGGGAGTACCCAGACCCCACACAGATTAAAGAGGAACAGGAAGAACAGGAGGAACTGAGGACTAGCCAGAAGGAAGAGCAGCTTCGTGGGCTAGGTGCTGATTGCATAGAGTTCAGATTCCCCACCTCCCGTGAGAAAGGCCAATCGGATCAGGGGGAACCCCTTTGGTCCCTGACTCCTCCCCAAACCCAGGCTGTGGAGAACCAAGAGGGTGATCCCGAACCAGTGGATATCAGATCGTTTGCTACCGTGTCCCATCCGAAGGGTTTTGACATTCCCTTTGCCTATTCAGATCATCAGGACAATGCCTCCAGCTCAGCCGTAAGCAGAAACCCAGTGGGACGTGGAAGCAGTACACCATTGGATCCTGGCCCATCAGTGGATTATAACCCATCGCTGGATCCTGCCCCATCGACAGATCCTAGCCAATCAGCAGGGGAGCACTGTCTCAAACCCAACACCGTGCCCAGAAAAACCCACCGCTGCCTGGACTGTGGTGAAACATTCGGAGAACCCCTGAATGCTGACCTCCAAAGGCATGGGTCCCAGGCCAAGAGGAGTCCCGGAGAATTCCATGTCTGCAAAAAACGCTATGTCTCCACCTGCAAGCTGAAGGCCCGCGTCCAACTCGGCCACAGTGGGAAACCTGGCACCTGCCCCTTTTGTGGCAGAACCTTCAAGCAGAAAGCACACCTGTCCAGGCACATGAGTATTCACACAGGAAAGAAACCGTTCAGCTGCAGCGACTGTGGGAAGAGCTTCAGTCGCAAGGAGACCTTAACCAGACACGTCATCATTCACACTGGAGAGAAACCCTTTATCTGCGGGGACTGTGGGAAGAGCTTCAATCGTAAGGAGCACCTAACTGGACATAGGTGTGCCTTCCATTGACCTCTGACCTTCACGTCTATATAAACATTTAAAACTGTTCAGACCCTCCATTTCTATTTTATTATGTTTTATGTAATGAATGCCGTTATGCTGGTTGAACATGGTGGGCAGTCTAATCATTTAGATGGAGCAATGTTCAGTTAAGACATGGGAACAGTTGTATGCTTTTGTTTAGTTTTATTGAGGAAGCAGAGTGACAGTAATTAGGCCTTTACAGTGAGGGTTATTGCAATCGAGTTCTGTCCTGTCTTGGATATTGGATGAAGGGTTGTTTCATTCAGTCATCGAAAAAATTATGTCCTGACCTACACTTTGCATGTCCATAGTGTTGTTTTTGATATTCTCCTCACTTTAAAATTTGTGTATCTTTTTTTATACTGAGGTCTTTTGGGATGTACTCACGAATTGCATTTTCATTTCATAGCTGTAATAAATGTGATACCATGTATGTATCCTTCCATGAACATTATATTTGATCAGTGTTACACTATAAGAATTTTACATTCATTTATGCTCTGTTAGATATGTTTTTGCAGGATTGTAACCCATGATGCAGTGGTTCAAAAGACTTAAACAATTACCAATGGCTACAGGAGAGTCAAGGATCCTACAATGCACATCTCCCCCAATCACATTGCTCAGTCAACCAAGAAGTACTCAACATAGCGTATGTGCCTGGAGAAATTGAACTTGCAGGAGTCCACCCACCACACTTAATGCAATTTAATGGAAGTACCTTCCAACTGATAAACATTTTCTCAAGTTCACCTGACCCATTATTAGCTTTGGTGGGCAAACGTGACATTTTGTTTCACTGGGGTGTAAATGTGCCAAATGCCAAACAACGCTTAGTCACCTATCATCATGGGGAGGGTCACAGAAGACACAAATGGGATAAAAGTTTGTTGACCTTCATGAATTAGGCAGTCGCTATAATAAAACATGCTACACACTTGAAAATAGCCATCTCTACTATGGGATAATTAAAAAGTTTAAATCAAGTGGAGCTGTGCCAGTGTCATGGGAGAGGACACAGGTGTATTCCATGGACAGTAAGGATGGATGGAGAGGTAGAAGGCCTCCAGAGATTCTTCAAAGGAGTGATTGAATCCGTGTTCATGTTGTTGTGCGCCATCTAGTGTTGCACGGAGTAACTGACCGAAAGGGAACCCAAGAAGAGTTTTTTAGTGTTGCCATGCTGTTTTATAAATGATATAAATCACAACTGATTAGGGAGTAAATTCACACACTTTAATGATGGTGTTTTGGGTGTTTCTGTTTTCATGAGATAGGTATAAATAATTGACTTCTGGGTTTATAAGGAAGGGGTTTCTGACCAAAATGCATAATAACTAATATTAAATAAACAGTCTATTGAAGTTGGAACATAGGCCTATGTGCTGTGTTGGAACATCCTACTGTTCAAATGTTCATTTTTATGTCTCACTATTTTTAGCCCCACTTTAATGTAAGTCACAAAACCCGCAATTACCAACAAAACCAGCAACTACCAACAAAACCTGCAATTACCAACTAAACCCGCAACTACCAACAAAACCCGCAACTACCAACAAAACCCGCAATTACCAACAAAACCCGCAATTACCAACAAAACCTGCAACTACGAACAAAACCCGCAACTACAAACAAAACCCGCAACTACAAACAAAACCCGCAACTACAAACAAAACCCGCAACCACCGGAGATGAAATTCAGGTCAGTAATAAAAAAAGGATGGATGATCAAAAGAACATATAACCATAAGAAGAAAACAGACCAAAGAAAGAAACGCTCTGCGTGTTGACAGCCATTCATCCGGAGTCCAAGAACCCTTGTAGTGTGGATCCCAAACCCTCCCCAGCCATCAAAAGCATAATAACATCGTAGCTGTCCAGAGTCACAGTGCATCAGCCAATAGAGGGGCGATCAACAACAATAAGTTTCAGTAACACCTTTATATGTGTCGACAAATAAAACAAAATTAATATAATTATAATGCATACATTGAAGAAAAACATGTTTAACTTAAAAATATAAATATTTAAAACCAGAATAGCATACTTAAAAAATACATGTCTGCTTTAAAAATACATGACTACAAATAATTCCATGAATTTATATAGCTGAATCTCTAATCTTAATGAGCTTTCCAACTTGAAGATGAATTCTGCCGTTTTTGGACAGTAGAAGTGGTGTTCATTGTTGTTTAGGCAAAATTATTCTACCTCTAGTTTATGCTAATGTAAAACAACATACTACATACCCAGTCCAAAAATAGATGTTTAAAAAAAAAAACATTTCTTGTTTGAATTTTTTCCTCCAGAATGCATCTTTTAGGTACAACCATGAATTGTGTCGGAATAACTGCAAAATGCCTAACTGTTCTCCACAGAGACCATCCTATAGCCAGTAATAATTGCAGGTGTATCCAGGATGGCTAAAGCCGCCTGCAACATTTTTTTGCCTGCCATCCTTGGAGTGAAACTAACTTTCGTCTCCACAACGCCCCCTGGAGTTAAAAGGTGAATCCTGCGAAGATGACAAAGAAAGTGTTAAGTTAAGTAAATGACTGAACGATGCAATGTACGGTATGGCTGGATGTACAGGACTAGTTATTCCTGAGTCATTCTTTAGTTGTATAGGCAAGTGTCTCTTTGATACTACTTTAAAACTCAAAAGGCAAAAATTTGATAAATCATAACAGTTTGGTTCCATTCAATTCATTTAAGAAAAGTAGTTTTTGCAGCAAAACATCTATTTGTATGCATTAAAGAAGCAGCTTGGCTTGTCAGATACCTTAGTGGTTAGAGTATTGGACCAGGTTTCAAATACCCGAGCTGACATGGTGAAAACTCTATAACCAAATTGCTCTTGCAAGTCTCCTTGGATAAATGTGTCTACCAAATGGCTAAACTGTTATTTGTAAATGTCCTCACTGTATTAGCTGTATAGTAGGCCTAATTTGCACTGGATAACTGCATCTGATGAACTGTAAAATGGTCCTTCTGGACCAGTGTTGGGGAATTTTACTCTTAAAAGTAACTCATTACAGTTACTAGTTTTAGTTCCCATAAAGTCACTAAATATGATATTTAGTTACTTGCTGTTGAATGTAAGGCGTTAAGTTACTTAGTTCATTTAATTCTATATTCATGTGTTGGTCACTTGTGCCCAGAAGGCACACATTTAAAGTGTTATTGTACATTTACATAGTCAGGAATTGCATGGTCTGTGTTGCATGGTCTTTTCTTTCCTTTCTAAAAAAGTTGAAAAGGAACGTTTTGAGTGAGGAACAGAAGCGTTCAATTTGCAGTGGTCTCTTAAATGTAACCCTTCTGTTCCTCACTCAAAACATTCCTTTTAACATTTTTTGGAAAGGAAAGAAAAAGGTGCAGTGGTCTCTTAATTTTTTCCAGAGCTGTATTTTGCAATTACTTCTTTAATCAAGAATCTCTTCAATCAATAGATTATTTTTTATTGCAAGTGCCTCCACATTTTCAGGCCAGGCTGATTCAACAGCCTCCAGACAGCCTACAGACAGCCTACAGACTTCAAGACTTACATTTTTTTTAGATATTAAATAATATTTTATAGGTATAGCCCCCCAACATGCTCCAAATTAAAAATAGGCTCAGTCGTTTGTGTCATTCAAAGTTTCGTTTGTGCTGTTACTGTGTTTTATTTATTAGACATTTCATTTTAGGTGATGATGTCAACAGTCCCTCAAAATATATACTTTTTGTTTGCCAATCGCAGTAAAAGAGGTCACAGTATAAGATATCCCAGTCACAGTATAAGAGATTCCTATCACAATAAGAGGTCACAGCAACAGTAGAAGAGGTCACATATAAAAAGGACCCAGTAAAAGTGTAAGAAATACCAGTCACAGTAAATAAAAAGGTCCCAGTCACAGAAAAATAAGTCACAGTAAAAGCAGCATGTTGGCTCAACTGGAAGCTGCCTTTAACAACTGAAATGCCAATAACATATTTTCTGATTAAATCCAGGACTCCTTGTTTTTAATGATATACAGAGAACAAAAACATGTCATGTACAGATCAATCAAAACTAAGAGGCTATTAAAAAAGTCTCAGGATCTAAAGGTCCCCTGTGATTATCACTCCTATTACCACGGCAACGAGCAGCCATGTGATGTACATGTCCTTGTCTAATAGCTACATACGTGATTTTTTTCTTTTGCTAGTTGATGACTCTTGTTGTAACATTGGACAATGCGTGCCATACATAAAGTTTAGTCCGAGGTTAGCCGTTCACATATTCAATGACTAAGGGGTTAGAACAGTAAATACCACTCCTGTACCACTCCTTGTGTTTGCACATTCTTTAGTCTGTTGTCAACAGAATCTAAATTGGCAGTTAGCGACACCGTCTTTAGTCTGAGGTGCAGAGGAATGTTTGCTAGATAACACCTAAGAGGTCAGATTCACATTCAAAGCCTGTCCTTACCTTGACTTAACCGCTCCCTCAATCAAACCGGAGCCGGTGACGGTTAATTCGCCACTCACGTGAACAGGAAAGGGGTTGCAGAACACTATAAGGGCTGTCTGCTCCTGGTGTTCAACAATGGAGTCTTCATCGGCAATCTGAAGAATAGAAAGTGCCGTCCGTTTACACACAGTACCACGTTTACCATTTAATTTAGGTAGAAAACAAGTAATGGTTGTGTCTCACGCAACAAATAAAGCTGTGTTGTTTCGTCTGAGAAAATAGAATACAACACCAAATAAAAAAAGGGTTTGTATTAAAATTTGCGTGCCGATGCTTTCTAAGGAGATACCGATACCTTTATAGAGAGTTGAGTTGTGGCGATGTTGAACTCCTCTGAAACCAAGATTCTCTGCTGAGTGGACATATCCTCTACGACCGCTGCCAGGTTGACCAGGAGACCACCCGCTAGACAGCCATTGTGGTCAAGGCAGATCGTGTGAGGAATGACCATAGCTAGAGAGGTGATAGAAACATAAAGAGCCAATGAATGAAGTAGGTAATGCAAAGACCTAAAGTGTCCCAAACATTTTAAGAACAATTATTTATTAAATAAATAGGTAATGAATATACCATATTCAGATCAGCGTTTCTGTGTTGATGGAGCAATTGCATATTGATGGTACTAGCGATAAAATAAAATGCGCTGATCTTAATTTCATCAGCGAATCACGGCTCCTACCTTTGTGTGGCGGTAAGTGTATTACTTTGTGGTCTTCCCAGAAGGTGTCGGACGGGTTTCGGTTGTACATTTTGGTCTGAGCGTTGACGTGCTCCCTCAGGACTTTGGGGATGTTCTCCGTGTTGGTGACGGTGACCGTGAAGGGGATGTTCTCCCCAGCCACAGGCACTTTCAGGAGGCTCAGAGACACCGAGAGGCCCTTGTTAGACCCTGTCACACAATACAGTGGATTATGTCAGATCGACTATTGATAGAGGAAAAAAATATTGTTAGACATATTTACATCTTGTGATATTACAAATTTGCTGGTTAACAAACCACTGATGAACAGTACTACCTTTTAACACTCAATCAACTATTTAAAGAGGCCGAACTTACTTGCATTTGTTGGCTTGTTCGTTGACATGGTACCTGCCGAGGAAAAATATATAAAATATACCTGTCATCAGAAGGAAGCTACGTTTCGCCGTGGGGACCCCCAAAAAGGCTAGAGTCGACCCCCCGGACGAGGCATATTATTGGACCCATGTCTCATAATTAGCATATTCATGACACCACTTCCTGTCCCACTCACCGTTGGTGGGTTTGTAGTTCGCCGTGATGTTCTCGGGCTTCGGTGAGCCTATGTTCTTCGTGACGATGAGGGAGCCCACTTTCTCCTTGTCGACGCAGACGCTCAGCACCCGGCCCTGCTTCACGATGAACGTGTGGACGTCAGCATTCACCTCAGCGTACACGAAGGGGATGTCATAGGGGAGATCCACACGCTGCTGTCTGATGGCCTGCACTGGGGCCGGGCCGCAGCAGAACACCCCTAGGGGCAGGAGCTGGGTTTAGGACTATATTCCAATGCAGATGTACGATAGGTTGCAGTCCTGCTAATGTCGACTATTTGCGTGAATAATATTTCAGTTATGCACACTATTTTATATCGTTTTTTTGGTCTGTCTGTATACGTGTGATTACTTTGCTTGTTATTTATTCATGTTTTTTTTTTTATATTTAATCATGGAAAAATATATAATTAATCGAGATTGTATTGTACAGTGTTTTATTTTTGATTTGTTACGACTCTGACCTCCGCTCTTTTCTTGTGGGGTTGGATCCAAAACCTGCCATCCCCCAAATTCTGTGCCGAGATCTGGCCGAGTCATCCAACACTCCACCCACACATGGAAGTTCCTGAAATGGAGGACCAATCGAAATGCCAAATACCAGATTTGTTGATATTCCTTGATTGGTTTGATTTCCTGATTGATCTTAACATCCAGTTAAACACACTGTAACTTATTACGCCTGTGTTTACCATATGCTGTCGTTACATTTGGGCAGCTTCTTGCCAGTATCGGTGTAATACTCTTCGATCACCAGGTTGCCGTTGGTGTCGTGAGCTGAGTTGAAGTTGGTGACAACACGGGTTGGAATGCCAAGCGCTCTCATGACTGGCGGCACACAAATACATCAGAGGTATGTACTTTTTTTAATTCCCACGTGTCACTTAATTCCAAACATAAAAGAGTTAGGCCATGTCACTGAATCTCATCCATTTAGTCTTTGCTTCAACAAACACATATTTCAATTGTGATTTATTATTTATGTATTATTGAATACTGGATACCCAAACTTATTGAATAGTGTCCAAGCTCACACGCTTTATACATTACCTGTGCACATCACAGCAGCGTAGACCCAGCACTGGCCATACTTAACAGGGCTGAACTGTGACCTGGCCCACTGTTTCAAAATGTCTGCACTTCCTGTCCATTTGGAAGGGGGAACCCCACCCAAGAAATCACTGTTCCAGTTCCCTTTCAGGACCCCCCGATCATCCTCACAGTTGATCTGACAGAAAAATAAATTGTTGTCGTGAATGGAAATTAATTGTTCTATTGTTTTTTCAACCCCAATCCCAAAAAAGTTGGGACACTGAGAACGCGACAGGGTTTCTGGATTGTTTATACCCCCCCCGCCCCCCCCCCCCCAAGTTGTTTTCAGCAACAAAAATTTGCATCCAAACCAGCTCTTCCCAATTCAACTAGGCGCTTAGCTTTCCAGTTCTACATTAGGTGGATATTCAGTTTCAATACATTAAAAACAACCTACCTGGCAGTCTAACATTGAACATCTAAAATACATTTGACTGGCAATCTGGACGACACAATGATGTCCTACACTTATTAAGTGCCTGGCTGAACTGGAATACACACAAGACACGTGAAGTACCAGCCAGTTTGAGAGATCCTGCATCTGAGGCGCCGTCACTCACCATGGCAGACACCACCCTGCTGAGGTAGACAGGACTGGCCCGCTGGAGGTAGTCCTTCTGCCTGTTCTGCGCATGCTTGGGGCTGATCTGGAGCAGACGGAGGCAGATCTCCAGCATCCCTGGCTCATACTGCATGGATCAACAAAAGGTAACTGGTCATGGATTGTGCTTCACATGTCTGTATTTCCGTGCGATGGTTTCAAAGGCATGTGCAGTCCAAATGAAATGTGTTTCTTTCAGGTTTCTCCCACCTGATCAAAGGACCATGGTTTTGACACAATGTGGTTGGCCGTTCCCATGAACAACAAACCATGGTCATTTTTTACATACTCCTGTCTCTTGTATTCCAAGGGAATGTACACAGCATCCTCTGTGGATAAAAACGCTGGTTACTGTAAAATCAAAAATGGGAGTATATGTTTGTTGTTAATATTTTATTTAAACGTATCAATAAAAACAGAAATAATA
This sequence comes from Esox lucius, assembly GCF_011004845.1. Lineage (NCBI taxonomy): Eukaryota > Metazoa > Chordata > Actinopteri > Esociformes > Esocidae > Esox > Esox lucius. Next base: position 41,460,131 of record NC_047585.1, on the reverse strand, counting down.
ACAACATTTCACGATAACTGTCCCGAACCCATACATACTATGAATCAACCATATCTACTATGAATCAACCATACCTACTATGAATCAGCCATACCTACTATGAATCAGCCATACCTACTATGAATCAACCATACCTACTATGAATCAACCATACCTACTATGAATCAACCATACCTACTATGAATCAGCCATACCTACTATGAATCAGCCATACCTACTATGAATCAGCCATACCTACTATGAATCAACCATACCTACTATGAATCTTACATACTTGAATCTGATGTAGCTGTTCTGAATCTTCCCACATTCAACACACTGAATCGTATGAGTCGTTCTGCAGCTCCACTCACCTCTGCACCAGGGGTTATAGAGGAGAATGAGGTCTCCCGCGGTGTAGTGCTGAGCGCCCTGCGTGCAGACATGGATGTGGATAGTGTAAAGCCCCACGGAGGACGAGGCCGGGCTGCAGACGAACACGGAGCGGGAGTTGGCGTTCAGACATGCCGGGCTGAAGTAGGCGCTCCATCCGGAAGTGGTGGCTGGCTTGGATGCTTCGACGGGGAACTCCACAAACAGCTCACCTCCTGGTTGACAAGGAATGAGCACGGGTTGGATAAAGCGACCAATCTTTCCACAGATCGGCATACATCATCTGTGCTCTGTTGCACCAATCAGGGCACTCAAGTTTAATTTGAAAGAAAACTCTGTCTTTCTTAGAACTCGCATAAGCTTCTTTCAATGGTACACTGTATGTTCATGACAACAAAACCAAATGTATTCATCCATTAAGAAATGTGCAGCGTTCATTTGCTCACAAAAATACAGTGCATGATCCAAAATCTATGGCAACGTACCCAAGAGGACTTTGAAAATCAGGGTGTCCTTGTGGTTGTTGAATGGCCTGCCTTTAAACAGCAGGGTGACTCTGAATGGTGCTCCTCTGCGCACTACCAAGGTTTTAGAGCTGTACTCCTTAGTGTGATGGCTCTGCTCATTGTCCTTCAGCTCCAGGTTGACATACTGTATTCTTAAATCTAGAGGAAAGAGACAGACAGGCAGTAAAATAAATGCATATTAAAGGGTAATTATAAAATCATACTTATTTAATGTATGTGTTGAAAGATTAAAAGGGTGCACGATTGACTGTCACCACGAGCCAATGGATTCAATCAGAGTTGTGAAACAACCCACAAAAACAAACAAACATGTATACACATTCAGTCAAACAAATCAGATTAATACAAAAACAAATAGTGTTGTCTTCAAAGATAATACTATAATGAAATCTGTATATAATGAATACTTTACCATCCATTAGTGTGTTCTTGGGTGAAAATGTTGAGTCACAACTGAGAATTTGTCCATCTATTTAAATAGCCCCTCTGCCCCACCTCAAAGGTGTGTCAGAAAAACTCAATGCGATACACCCAGTCTACAAGTGGATTAACTGGTTTCTCCTGCAATCACTTGCCAGATAATTATAATGGCGTATAAAATACATAAATCTGTCATCACCATGAAACAGGATGTGAGCAACAGTTTGACATGGACTCAATCGCAGACCAGCCAACTTAAAATACACACAACACGTTAGCCTTATTGCTCCAGGGTAGAGGCTTTGCCACTGGACGTTTTTGTCATCTAACTTTTGCTTTTGCCTTAGGAGTCTGCATTTGGGGTCAGTAGGCATAACGCAACATGAAGACTAGGGAGCCCTCTATGAAAGAACTGCAAGCTATTTGGATGCTAAAAGAGGGACTCTATTAGAATCAAAGCACCAATTACATTTTCTTCTGATATGGACAAGATTTGTCTTTAAACTTGTTAAAGACACTATGGTCTGAATGTGATTTCAAATGATTTTAATTAAATTTTTATCTTGTTAATCACCTATCCTTTAAACCAATAACATTATTGCAAATGTAAAATTCATACATATATATAATAATCTCACACTTTCAATCTACTAAGCCCCTGAACAGACATTGTGTCAGCAAACTCATCAGGTTTTACAAAACGTATGTTGTGGCGGTGAGGTGACGGACAGCTCCATCATCTCCCGCTCTTCCCGGATTCCCGCTGTACATGGGCTCCCCCCGGACTCCTTCATTTGTCCCGTCTCCAATTGTCGCTCACACCAGGTCCCAATCCATCATTAGTATGTGTTTAAATGTTTCTCCTCTGCTCCCCTCACTTGTCTGTCATTGTTCCGTGTCTACGCTGGTTTCCGTACGTGGTGAGTGGTCCGGTTTCGTTTATGTTTCAGTGCTCGGTGTTTTTTCTATTCAAATACGACGTCTCTGCCTGCGCCTGGTTCCTTTCCTCTCCACCACTACGCCGACCGTGACAAATGGTTTACCTTCAGAATTAGAAATGAAATCAACATTATCTTCATTGAATATTACAGACTTAAATTCACACTGCTTATCCTTTCCAACCTTTCCTGTTTGCATAAAATTAGAAGTACCAGAATGTTGTTCTGGACCGTTCCTGGTCCAAGTCAAGCACTGGTCCTGAGTAAAAGGGCTATGAGAGCATCTAATTATTAGGCCTGAATGCCAAGCACTGGTGAAAACCAGGTAATGCTTTTAAGGAAGGCTTATACTTGACTAGTGCAGGGTTGATGTTTGAGTAGTGGAGGGGTTAGAGGAGAGAAGGAGGACTGATGTTTGAGTAGTGGAGGGGTTAGAGGAGAGAAGGAGGACTGATGCTTGAGTAGTGGAGGGGTTAGAGGAGAGAAGGAGGACTGATGTTTGAGTAGTGGAGGGGTTAGAGGAGAGGAGGACTGATGTTTGAGTAGTGGAGGGGTTAGAGGAGAGAAGGAGGACTGATGCTTGAGTAGTGGAGGGGTTAGAGGAGAGGAGGACTGATGTTTGAGTAGTGGAGGGGTTAGAGGAGAGAAGGAGGACTGATGCTTGAGTAGTGGAGGGGTTAGAAGAGACGAGGACTGATGCTTGAGTAGTGGAGGGGTTAGAAGAGAGGAGGACTGATGCTTGAGTAGTGGAGGGGTTAGAAGAGAGGAGGACTGATGCTTGAGTATAGGGGAGTCTGAGGAGTGTCCGTGGAATTCCTGTATTCTGTAGATGAACATCAGACATTCTGTTGTCGACGCCTGTGGTTGTGCATCGTTGCATCAGCTGAGACGAAAGATGAACATAACAGATCTTACATTGGCTTTTCTGTCAACAAAGTGTATAATCTCTATGAACTCTTCTTGCCATGCAGGGTTTGACAACATCCCATTGCAATGTTATTAAGAAAGTGCTCTCAAATAATTCCATTAATTTCACGACCCAGTGCCAGCACCGAGCCCATTCTATAGGAACTGTAGGTCACTGTACTGGTACTACCTACAGGGGGAAAAGTTTTGTTTTCAACAAGTTTGTTGACCGCAAAGGACACATTCAAACCTGTAGAGACCGTAGAGATTGTACATATGCTTTCTGTTGCCGTGCCGGCATACATTTTGTGTTTAAATTAATCTGTCTTCTGAGCAAATGGAACGCAACTGAAGTTGTTGACAAGCCAACATCCAATCAGCAGTAGGACACCGTTCCATAGCTCAAGCTAATGAATAAGATTACAGTATTTGACGTCAAGCGCTCAAGCACACTCACTATTACATGGGAAATTGACTTTTTATGTGCAGGGTTAGTCAGGTTCGCTGGAAAACAGGTAAGACCAAAAGGGAGGGGAAAACCTAAATACTTCACACAACGTGTTGGCAGCTCTGGGGAAAGACTTCATCTTAATGTACAGTGTGTCTGTTGTTTTGTCTGTGGTGTTTTGGGAGGAGGGGCTCTAGAGGCCACTGTCTCAACAGCCTGCCCTCTCAACTGGACGTGGTCCGACGCTCAATGAGGGGAAATGTGGCGAGAACACCCCTGATAGAAAGACAGAAATTACATTCCTGATTTAGCTGACGATAGGGAACAAGCTGCATTATTTTCTCTATTTCTATTCTCAAAAAGAATGTTTACAATCAATGATGGTTTATTCTCAGCATACTGTATAAACTTGACCTACTATAAACATGATTATTTTCCAGTTAGCTTTTTTTATTATTTGAATTTCCAGTAGCAACCACAGAAATGCATTAGCTCTAACACTATTACTTTTATCAATACATTCATTGACTTTCCTGCTATTAAACTTGTTTCTTTTATTGATTTTTTTAATCCCAGAAATATAAAGATCTCTGACAGAGTTGCAACAACACATTCCACTGACATCGGGACCTCAGTTCCACAGTGAAAATGATTTCATAAAAAATGTAGCACTTTCATCATTAATGGTTTTATTTACAAATGTTATCACAGAAATTATACAAGGAAAGCAGGGCAAGGTGAGAAGTGTTTCCGAGGTAGAGTTACCCGTAGGCTTTCAGACTTGGTATGGGGGGGGGGGGGGGGGGGGGGGGGAATGCGCTACTGCCTGCGTAACAACGGAAGTTCAGTCATTTCCAGTGAACAAATATGGGGGGTGGATTCTGCCACGGAGATGTAGATAAGCGACCTACCGTCAACTTGCTCCCATTTAACGTCGCCGTGAGTGAATCTCTTATGCTTTAGGTCGCCGTTAAAAGTTTCGTTTGTGCTGATGCAGCGTTGCATATATTAGACATTTCATTTTAGCTGTCACCAGCCCCACAACCTGCTCCAAACTCCCTCAAAATAAGCTCAATCATTTATGCTCTGTTTGTGCCGCTGAAAGGTTTGTTTGTGATTCTACAGTTTTTGGTACATACCTATTCCTACTGGATAGTGTACTGGCTTTAATCTCTTTCCACTATAGCTCTGTAACTATCCGTAAGAAAGCAAAAACAAACCTTTATCGGCACAAAATGAGCACATATGGAGCCTATTGAGTGAATTTGACCTATAAAATATTATTTAATATCTAAAAAAGTATAGCAGCACTTTTTGCCGTTACAATTTTCATTTTGGCTGCTTCGGTGTTTTAAATATTAGATATTTAATTATAGGGTATGGTGTCACCAGCCCCCACAACATGCTAAAAACTCCATCGAAATAGGCTCAATTGTTCTCCATTTGTGCATTTACATTTTTCATTGTACTGACCCAAACGAAGCACAAACGATTGAGCCTATTTTGAGTGAATTTGATCTATAACATATTATTTAAAATATGAAAGCAGCACAAAAACTATAACGGCACAAACAAAATCATTTATGGGTGAATTTGGAGGATTTAGGGCGCAGAGTGACTATAACTACTACGTTGCACATGTAAATCACTCACGACGGCGTTACAGACGTTGTCAAAATTTCTTACGCCGCCGCCGTGAGTGAATTCACATGTGCAACGTCTGAACGTCGCCGTGAGTGATCAACAATGTGCTACGTCGCCGTGAGTGATTAACAATGTGCAACGTCTGAACGTCGCCGCCGTCAGTGTAGGAAAATAAAGATTTCAACATATTTGTACAATACTAGTGTAGTCAGTGTAAATAATTGACACACAAATAGTTTATAACAACATGATATTACAACATAAGGAATTCTACTCATATTAACAGGTATTCATATTTTTGCTTGGTTAACTGTCTGAATGGCTAGTAACATAAAATGATAACACATGCCTTGGTCAAAATATCACTGAGCCAAAACATACACTCTCTATTCATGAAAATACTAATGAGTAAATGATAAAGAATACAATGAAATGTACAGTGATCACCGCATATTTACAGCTAAATCCAAAATCTAAATGTACAGCTGTAATCAGTCTGTGTGTAGTTCACTTGTTTAGCCACATGGTGTATCAGGCAAACGTCCTACATAACATAAAATAGAAATGTAAAATATAAAAGAAAAAAATAATACACCACAAATGATGTGGTATTACTATGGATCAAAATACATGGTTAATCAGAATATATCCTGCTAAAGGTGCATTTTTATATAGGTATGTACACACCCAGAAAATGTGTTTTTTGCTCAGATGTGTACAGATATGACCAGACCATACATTAACATGAATTTCTTTAGATCATACCGTTTTTATTCTTATCTGCTCTGTTGCGGAGTAAGGAAACTAAGCATTTCATGACAAATACAAACACTTCGAACTTGAACAGATAAAGGCAACTTAATTCAACAACTGACACTGAGATATTAATACTTTGCAATCACTTACTTTCCAAAAATAAACAGAAATGCAATTTATTTAGGGAGCACTTATTGAAAGTACACCAATAGCTTCAGTAACGTTACAATAATAAAAGGGTCTGCTGCATGATGTAAATGTTAAATCCATGATTGACTCCATTATGGCAGGTTGGCCCGGCCCTGATGCATGAATGCCACCCCAAACCATAATATAACTTCTCTTTGCTCTTTCTCTGCTTTAAGTGGCATCACAGTAAATCGGTATACGTAAGGAACAAGGCACAAGCGGGTTTGGTACATGATCATTGTACCACAGATAAGAACCTAAGTGTGATGCATCGTGCAGTGCCTTGACACAAGATTTGGATATACCGTGGATATAAGCAATTCTCACAAACCCAGAGATTTATTTTCACTCTTATAAACCAATTACTAATTTAGTTAGACCTGGGTGTCTCTGTCCATGCCTGGCTGACCTTGGCAGTATATGTTTGTAGAACTGGTCAGCTTAATAAACCTCTGCATCATGCCTGCTCCAGATGTGGCTGATATTGCTACAGTTGTTCTAGCCCTTGGGAGTTGATATTGTGATTTTTACCATTTTGCATGTTTGTAAATTACCTGTTTTGTATACGCATTTCTGTGTTTCTCAATGTAATTTCTCATCTGAAAATTGGATTGGAGTGCAATGATTCCTTTAATGTATTATAATTTACAAGCTAATTTGAGCGCAAGGTTCAGAACGCATTTTGTTAATATTTAAACAATGTTGCATTTTGGAATGCCGTATTGAAAATGAACAAGGATTAATTGAATCTCCTAAACAGATTTTCGAGTTGAGCACAATCTTATAGACTACAAAAGATATCTGAGGTGGATGACAGAATAATTATTTCCCAGTTCAATAAAAACCCTTTCTTGGCCAGATCAGTAAACCCTCAGCGACTTAAAAGAAAGATGGGAAGGGAGGAGTAATGAGAAGGTGAGCATCTGCTTATGAGCCAAAGCATACCACCTCTTCTGTGAAGCATGGTGGAGGAAGTGTTATGGCACCTCTTACAGACTCTACTTCATTTTGTATTTTTGTACTCTGTGTAACTGTATGCTGTCCTGCACGTTTGGGCTTTGTCTCGGCCAGGTCACCATTGTAAATGAGAATCTGTCTCAATCGGCCTACCTGGTTAAATAAAGGATACATAAAAAATACAAATAAACTATTCTGTGAAGCATGGTGGAGGAAGTGTTATGGCACCTGTTCTGTGATCATGCTATGTGCCATTCGATCGGTGCCACGTACTCCCTTCATTGGGGACTTGAACTTCCGTCGTACCGCCCCGACAGTAAAACAACACCAGTTGAAAATATTGAACGCATGCGTTTAACTAAACGCACCGCAATGCAGCATCGCATTTGGAAACGCATCTTTTCAGATGGCTCCATTGACAATGAATGACATCCGGCGCAACGCTACGAGTTTGATATATTCAGGCTTAATGCGTAGTGATATGCAAAGTGCTTGCAACAAAACGATGCATACACAATACAATTGTCGCATTTCGTGCGGCCGTGGGTTTACTACATGATTCCTACATCTACCAGCCGCGAATTATCACAATTAGATGCCTTAGCTGCTCCGAATGCAGCTCCTGAGGATGCTTGGTCCAAAATGTCATTTCTAAGTTCAAGTCATCACCACCAATTGTATAAAAGCGTGTTAATTTGTGTCACAGAAACATGTTTGGGCTTCAAGTCATATCATTTCAGAAGCTAGATCCGGTTATTAAAGGGTATTTTTAAAAGTATAATCCATTATAGTTTCATTACTTTATACAGATGAAGATGACTAAATCTACTTCAGAAGTGATCTATGCTAAACATAACTTTGTTTAGTGGAACTAAAGAGTATTCCCGGGCCTCTTTTAATTCACAACAAATTCGGTAGAGTTGAAGATCACATCAAACCTCCCTCACAGGTATCAGTGCCCAGCTGTCATGCCCTTTTCCACAGTGCTTTTTCAACCAGGAAGTCCTGTAGGTAAATATGTGAGTGCATGCTGACTCACTGGGCAACCTGTTTGCAGCATCCAAGCCGCTTTGGGAGCTACTAGAATGCCATGGGACCAGGAAATCCCTGCTGACGAGCTCACCCCGCTCGACACTGACGGGTCAGCTAGATGTTCCTTCAATGGCCCAGGACCACAATGAGTTGAACCAGAAACAAGTAAGGATTGTCACAGTAGTATATGATTGCCAAATACTGGATGAGGACGATAAACACACATTAAGGAAAACCTTGTGACAGCAGATGAGAACATTTGTTTATTTATTTGAAATTGAAAACAACCTAAGAAAATTATTTTGTAAGAAACAAATAATTTCAATATTAGTTGGGGACTTAAGAACGGTACACTAAAACGATGGCACACTGCCATGGGCTCATTGTAATTTCACCCCATAAAACCTCTGAATCAAGTGCAGTGAGTAAATTGGGAAGAAGAAAGAAACTATCGGCAGTACATGGATAGGATCAAGCCCACACACACACACACACACACACACACACACACACACACACACACACACACACACACACACACACACACACACACACACACACACACACACACACACACACACACACACACACACACACACACGGCCATGGTTCCTCTATAAAGCAGGCATACAGGCGTTCAGTCGCTGTTTGACAGAGCCGTGGGCCAAACGAGGGAGCAGGGGTGCGATCATCGTCGCTAGTATCCCATGCACAACGATGTCTAAAGTGACAACCCACGACCGGTCAGCTACGGACAGGAAGCTGCAGACTCGGGTGGCACAGGACCAACAACCTTTCCTACAAATTACTGGTCCAACAAACTCTCGTACCCGATGAGCCACGTTGGCCGATGGCATAGTCAGATACTGGACCCATTCTGCCTGGTGCCAACTTCACAGGCTGGTCCTAACTCTGATCCCAGACACTCAGTAGAATCCATGCATCAAATAATCCAGGGTTTTCTGGAGGCAAAGGAGGATTCATACCGGTGATAAACTGGCCACCGTCTGTATATAAAAACCTGATGCAGTTCTAGATTGACAAGGAGCGCTTGTCCCCTACATACCTTTTCAGGTTTTGTTATTTTACATTATCAGATTTCAGAGCACATGACATGTTACAAAAGCTAACATTCATTAAAAAATATATGTAGTTCCTCTAAGGTTATGCAAATCACAGTCTTGATTGTGAACATGGCAGAGAATCAGTGCCATCATTGACAAAGTGTGCTGATGTCCGATCAGATCTCCCGCTGCACATCTTATTATTAACTAAAGGGAAAAACTGATCCAAGCACATCACTCCTACTTAATACTTCCCCATGCCTGCAGCTCGACAGTCCGTCATACTGTCCGCTTTCCATCCTGAAGCCACAGAGCTCGTGTTAGGTCCAGCTCACTCCGGAGCGACGGGCCTTGGCTTGTTGCGGACGAGGAAGTCTGAGATGTCGTGCCACACGTTGCTGTCGTGGTAGAGGTAGTTCATGGAGGACTGCAGCGACGGCTGGAGGGTGTGGGGATGGTACTCAAAGAGCCAGAGCACAACGCCCCACACCAGGGTGGCAAACAGAGGGAAGGGGTCCCGCTTGGGCTGAGGTAGAACGCCCCTCTCCACAGCCAGGCGAGACAAGGCAAACAGAATCCTAGACAGCAGGTACATGTTGATCTAGAGGCAGGACGACAAGGAGGAACATTTCATTGGGAAGGACAACGTATTGGCTCCTTCATTAATCTGGCTAATCTGGATGAATTACACTTCACTTACACCTGGCATGTTTTGAATTTCAGAGAAAAGACAAAAATGGGCTCACCAACTTGCCGGAGACTACATTGCACTTCGTTCAATGTCATACCTCCAGCCCCTTTGAACTAACATGCGGTTTTTGCGATTCTGGGTTACCAAAGTTACCTGGCTATTGATGTTATTGTTTTCTCCAAACACCAGCCAGCCCCCAAGGCAAGCGGCCAAGAACGACTGGGACTGCAGAGACTTTCCCTGGATCCTCTCCTGCAGAGCCTGCAGTCCTTTGTACGTGAACACAAAGCAGGCCAGGTTGCGCGAGTGCTGGAATGTGGCCTTTGCGATGGCCCGCAGTTTATCGTTCAGGCTTTGCATATGAAAAGAGGGAGGGGAGGCATTGTCTATTGTTAACAGAGCACAAACAATTATTATTCATGTTTTTTTATATAACCATTGCCTTGGGCTTGCCTCATCACAACCTCCTCCCCAGTGGGTTCAGAAGGTTCAGACGTGTGTACGTCTCGCCAAGCCGTTTTGCTTTTTATCGCAAGGCTCACTCAACCAGGAAGTGTTTGCTGGTCGCTACAGTACATGCTTTAAGCCCAAGTCCCAAATTATAACAAGGCACTGTCAGTCACCATACAAATCCATCCCAGACGGTGCTGAGCCAATACACACCGCCCTCTGTTGGAGTGCCGTGACCAAGATTTGAACTGCTGATTGCAATGGTGCAGCTGTACAGTGAGGCGATGACCTGGTCAGCTGTGCCCCTCGGCAGCCTGTCGTATCCAGCTTAGTTTTTGAATGACATGGTTAAATGGGTAGGGAATTTAGAACTGTGTTTAAGGTACTTCTTACCTTCCACCTCTGAAGAGAAAAGTCATGACAAGAGCGTGGGGTGCACGGATTTTCACTCCATAACTGTGTGGAAGAGAGAAGGTGTATGTCTACAATGTTAATGATTTAAAACTGAGATATGGCCTGGCCAGGCCAGTCAACTTAAACATTAAGTGAGCAAGGTCCAACCAGTGAGTTAGCAAAGAAGCTAGCTTGCAGTTGTAATGTCTAGTAGTTTGGCGTGATAGTACTGAACTGTGTATTGTACTGAAGCTCGACACCCCCCCCCCCCCCCAAAAAAAAAAAAATCAACAAAACAAAGTCCATAGCAGCTAACATAAATTAAACTTCATAATGTAACAGCTTACAGGTTCAGCAAGTACAATACGACGACAGCTAACCAGCTCCACTAAGGGTCGTTTACAACTTTAGACAGCAAGCAGAGGAAAAGTAACATAAACAGAACTCACACAGCACCATTTCGAAATCCTTTAATCACTGCGAGCGCAGCTTTGTATTTTTCTTGCTGTAATACATTATTAATCGTGTACAGAAGAGTTTTGAATAGATCTGGAACTGACATGTCGACTTTGTGTCGGGGGTCGTAAAAGAATGCGACGCAAAACCTAGAGCCTGGGTGCAGCACAAATATAGGCTGTCACGGGACGATAGACGTGCATTTCGGTTCCTATTCAGTTAGAGGCCAAACGTGTACTTAATAACGCGATCTATGTATATCTATAAATGTCCATAAACGACAAACACAAAAATCCTCCAGTTGCCTCATGTTAAAAAATATTTTAATACATTTCCACTCAGTCCCTACCCGTAGAGGTCATCTTCTATCCCTGATTGGTTGGGGTTGGCCTACTGCAAGATCATTCACCCCCCCCCCCCCCCAGTATATTAAAAACCCCATATCACCTTATCTTCAGTGTTCACAAAATATATTCTTATGTAAACTTTGCATAAATTGGATGTATTCTGGCTCAGAGGCATAATAACACAGAGCAAAATTCAGAAGTTGACTGATCCTAGATGAACTCAAATTCAAAGTGAGATGTGCATACATACATACATACATACATACATCCATCTAATTCTACTTCATCCGGGGCCGGGTCGCGGGGGCAGCAGTCTAAGCAGAGATGCCCAGACTTCCCTCTCCCCAGACACTTCCTCCAGCTCTTCCGGGGGGACACAGAGGCGTTCCCAGGCCAGCCGGGAGACATAGTCCCTCCAGCGTGTCCTAGGTCTTCCCCGGGGTCTCCTCCCGGTGGGACGGGTCTGTAACACCTTCCCAGGAAGGCGTTCCGGAGGCATCCGAAACAGATGCCCAAGCCACCTCAGCTGACCCCTCTCGATGTGGAGGAGCAGCGGCTCTACTCTGAGCTCCTCCCGGGTGACCGAGATGTGAGGTGTGTTTTAATTCAAACTCAACATTTACATGAACGTCTTTCATAATAAATGACACAAAGACCAGAGTTCCAGTAGCCCATGGTTTAATTTCACAACTTTCTAAATTAATTTTGACATTTCTTTTTTTACATAACAAGGATCCTCTCTCTTCACATTCACATAAGAAATAAATAAATAGTTTCCAACCAGTAACTCCCATTTATTAAAAGGTTAGAGAGCTTTTAGAAAAAAAATACAGTGAATACACTATAAACATGATTTACAATTCAATCATTAGAAGTCAGAGTAATAGTTAACACCTGCATATGTCCATAAATGTTATTCCTCATTATTATCTGAGAACATGGCAATACTCTGAAAAATCTAACAACAATTTAAAGTGGTTAATCAGCCAACTAAGGTGCCATCTCATCATTTGTTAACTATTCCATATTTCCTACATTTAATTTGCAAATGATGCCGTCTCTTCAGAAGGCAGCGCAATACCCTCAGATGAGACGGAATCAGAGGGGCAAATAATTCACAAGAAATGAGACACAGAATCACCCTGAAAATTCACCCTGTTCTTTTTCTTTTTCTTTAAAAGGAAGAAAGCAGAGCCCAGTCATACAGTTCATAGATTTGGACACAGAAAAATAGTAAAAACAGGTGTTTGTCATTAAATGAGTTAAAGGAGTCCCTTCCCTAGGCTGCAATTAACATGCACTAAAGTTGATTATAAGATGTGTTGTCAGTTGATGTTCGGCGCGTTCAAATTTCAGTCACTCACGACAAGGTGCTTATGTACGTCACGTGCATGTTGGATTCGATTGGCAAATCCACATTGGTGACCTAAACATTTCATGAAGAAAAGGTCCACTCAGTACATTTTCATTATATAGTATACTGCCTCGGTTCCTGTGAAGAAAAGCTAACGAGGTTCCTGTAGTAAAAGATATGTCTGAAAAGCAGAGGTCACAAAAGGTCAGATGTGTTCAATGTGACGGAAAATGTTTAGCAATATCTCGCAATGGGGAAATTAGTTTGGGTAGTTCCTCCTGTTTCAGTCCATTTTATTCTGCTTGGTGCCTCATGGACAACATGTTGGTGGCATGCCCTCTATAAAAAGCCTTGCATTTCTGCACTATCGTTAGGTCTGAAATTAACATTTACATTAGTTGTTTTCAAGTTACTCTGCTTGTTTGACGTCTTGATTTCAAGCAAAACATTTTGCCTTAACCCAAAACATTGTTTTTCTAAAACACAGCGCTGAGAATTAGTTTTTTTTGCACTGGCGCGGTTAGGATGTTACTTTTGATTCACAGTTGTTTTGTTGTGAGACTCAGTGCAGCAGTTGACAATTCAGCCAAAATCTAAAATTGGGACAGATGATGCACTGTTAGGTTACACCAACATAAAAAAAAATAAAGAATAATCTAAAAATCAAAACTGAACCCTATAAAACTAGGGCTGCCTTGATATTTGATTTAAAGTTACCTACTATGTGTTACCGTAATTCTTAACATCCTCTTATTCAACTAACAGGAACATACAGTGCCATGGCCCCAGAACACTGCTACATCAGGTTTTAGTCATACGTAATCCTAATTACCCGGGTTAAAAAAACAGTCAAGTGCGTGGGGTTATTTGTGAATGCACACATGCTGAGCATCCATTACAATCTACATGTTAGGACACCTGGATCTAGAGTAAATTAAATCAAGCCAAGGTAACCTGGGCCAGGAGATTGCTTTGGAAGCGTCAGAGGTGTTTGAGACAGGAGGCAGTGGGAGATTCACGGACAACACTCAGAGAACTTAAACAGAACCCAAGCCCAACTCTGACATTGCCAAGACACGGCGCAGGCAATATTTAACATATCCCTTAACCCTTCATTTCTGATCACAGAATAAACAGTCAAATGATGCTCGTCAGTGGGAGTAAACTTCCCAAGCGTCCTCTTTCCATTTTGGTTATTCAAATGTTAACCTTCTGTTGACACACCCACACCATTAGCAACTCGTTTGGCTTTCAATAACAATGGAAATTATTTCAATTAGATATTTTAACCCATGATTCAAACAGGTCATGCTGTCCTGATCCCAAATCTGTCAAATTAAACTTCAAAACTGGGTTCTGTTCAGTAGGCACACAATCAAACCACTTAAACATGAAAACAAAAATAATGTGGGCACTACTGGATACAATTCTGTCGATTTTCCTTCATTTGGTACCTGCTGAATAGAACCCTGGTTTGAGGAATTTAGGCCATAATAAAGCAGTCTTCATATTACTATCTAGACCGGAAAACATTTTAAAAACAAAAAAACTTGGACTGTGTTAAAATAATGTCTGGTTTATCTATATAAAGGGAATAAACATCTGACTAGAAAACTATTGCACATTAAAAATATAGCTTTTCCTCATAACATTCACAGAAACCTTGCTGCCACAACCCAATGCCTTAACGTTTCAGATGTCCTCTCAAAAGCAACACGTTAAATCAAGTGAAATACTGTAGATGTCACGCAGACAGGAGGTCAGTGTCTTCCTGGTTGAGTAGGAAGCACACCGTCCCAGCATTCCTTCATCCATTCTGACACTGGCCGGCCTGGGGTCTGGGACACCGAGGGGGGACGCACTAAGCTGCTGACCCTGTGCTGCATAGTAAACAGTCCTCTGTGATTACTAACTACTGTCTGGTTGAGTGGACAGTCGGACAGAGACAGACAGAGACAGACGGACAGAGACAGACAGATAGGACTTCGGGAGGGGAACGTCCCCTCCTCTCCCCCTCCCTCCACCCCATCCGGAAATATGTCTGGGCTCAATAAGGCAAGCTGTAACTGTGTCACGCAGGTCGGGGGTGGGGGGGTCAAAGGTGAATCAGTTAGTAGCTGAGGGTCGTCACCATGGAGAGAAAGTAACAGGGCCTCCAACCTAGGTGGTGCGTTTCTGTAATGTGGCCTGCAGAAAGGGGTGTGTCTGTCAGTGTCTGCCCATAGCTGGGACCCTGGGAGGGAAAAGGGGCGTGTCTGTCCGTGTCTGCCCATAGCAGGGACCCTGCGAGGGAAAAGGGGTGTGACTGTCCGTGTCTGCCTGTAGCAGGGACCCTGGGAAGGAAAAGGGGCATGTCTGTCAGTGTCTGCCTGTAGCAGGGACCCTGGGAGGGAGAAGGGGCGTGTCTGTCAGTGTCTGCCTGTAGCAGGGACCCTGGGAGGGAGAAGGGGCGTGTCTGTCAGTGTCTGCCTGTAGCAGGGACCCTGGGAGGGAGAAGGGGCGTGTCTGTCAGTGTCTGCCTATAGCAGGGACCCTGGGAGGGAAAAGGGGCATGTCTGTCAGTTTCTGCCTATAGCAGGGACCCTGGGAGGGAAAAGGGGCGTGTCTGTCAGTTTCTGCCTATAGCAGGGACCCTGCGAGGCAAAAGGGGCTGTTGCCTGAAACCTAGACGGAGCAAAGTGCTGCTGTTGTAACATGGTGCAGAGAAGCACTCCTGATGGGGTTACTACTCCTACTCCTGTCCGAAACCCTCCGTCTCCTCGATGGCAAACATGAGCTTCTCCTTCAGCTGCTCGTAACTCTTGTAGGGGGGCAGGTCTAGTCGATTAAAGCTGGGATAACAAATGCACAATCAATACACAATGAGGTGACTCCATTTTAGATAGACATAGTTGATATTTAGGTCTTGTGTAGAAGAGTTTGGAAGATCAAAGCACTAGAAACACAAAGATTTGGAGTTTCAATCCAGCAGACTGATTCTGTACTCTCACTGTACGGAGTTGCTTAGAATATAATTGTATTTTGTGGCGAAATGGAATAACATTTATGAGATATTTAATAATAAAATAAACAGTTGGAAAGTGAAATGTTGTCAATGGCTGAATTTAAGACATCACAAACCCTCAGACAGGCTGGCAGTTGTTGATATTCAAACAAGTGCTTAGAAACGTCTGGAGGGTAACCCAACAAATGAACTTACCAAGTGTGACTTCTTGGAAGCCAGTTTTCTTTGCCCACCTTCTCGATGCAGAACTTCTGTGGGCCGTTACTCCCTAAACGCAAAAACACAGTGACGCGTCTGTCCACTCCAATGAAGTCACAGTCTATCCTGTTAGTTCCCACCCCCTGACAAATTCTCTGACATTACTGGATAAAACAAACGCTGTTCTAAGGTGGGACTGTCGCCGGGGAAACAACGACCTCCAACATACCCATGAGGTCGGTGAAGCCGCCCATCGGCAGACGACAGGTGCCGGTGACAAACTGCAGTAACCTCATCCGCTTCTCGTTGTCCATCTCCTTCACAAACTGAACGGGGGGTGGGGGTGGGGAGTCACACTGGTCACATTCCCAACACAGCTTAAATGACACATCAGCAGGCGTTTCAATGTGACAGAGACGTGCCCACCTGCCAGAACCAGAGGATTTGCCTGCTGCTGCGGGCGTAGTGTCTGTAGATGGTGTGTCTCTGCCAGTCCACCAGGTCTATCTCCTGCATGCCGCACAGCATCACCTGGCCGGGGGGGGGGGGGGGGGTCCAGATATTAAGTTACACTGGGAGAGAGAGTTTTTTTTTTTTTCTTAATATTTGCTCTGGGTCAAAACGGGGGCCTACATCCAGATTTTGAGCGGTTTTTCACTTCACATTTCCTGAAACGTAACCCCCTAGTCCCCCTAAACACCTATGACCTCCAGAAAGACTACTGAAACGTAACCCCCTAGTCCCCCTAAACACCTATGACCTCCAGAAAGACTACTGAAACGTAACCCCCTAGTCCCCCTAAACACCTATGACCTCCAGAAAGACTACTGAAACGTAACCCCCTAGTCCCCCTAAACACCTATGACCTCCAGAAAGACTACTGAAACGTAACCCCCTAGTCCCCCTAAACACCTATGACTTCCAGAAAGACTACTGAAACGTAACCCCCTAGTCCCCCTAAACACCTATGACCTCCAGAAAGACTACTGAAACGTAACCCCCTAGTCCCCCTGAACACCTATGACCTCCAGAAAGACTACTGAAACGTAACCCCCTAGTCCCCCTGAACACCTATGACCTCCAGAAAGACTACTGAAACGTAACCCCCTAGTCCCCCTGAACACCTATGGCCTCCAGAAAGACTACTGAAACGTAACCCCCTAGTCCCCCTGAACACCTATGACCTCCAGAAAGACTACTGAAACGTAACCCCCTAGTCCCCCTGAACACCTATGACCTCCAGAAAGACTACTGAAACGTAACCCCCTAGTCCCCCTGAACACCTACGACCTCCAGAAAGACTACGGAATGGACAAGCTATCCAGCCACATGTGAACTTTGACACATAAGGTGACCGATCGTTTACCTCCAGCTCTTTTGCGTCGAAGTACTGCAGGTACTGTTGGGGGAGGACCTCGTTGAAACCCTCAAGAAAGGCCTGGGTCTGCTCCTCCACACCCCTGGACAACCTCCACTCTGCCACTAGCCTGGAGGACAAGCATACGCACAGTGAGGATCAGGCAACAGAGCACCATAAAAAACAAATATTACAAAGCCTTCGAAAATATATACATATACCCCAGTAGTCAAACAGAAACACACAATAATGACTTTTGTCTTAAAAACGAATACGATACATTTAACCGAATGACGGCACAAACAACATGTATCAAAGTGGCCTAAACTGTTTGGCAAGTAAATCTGTCCCATTGGCTGTGGAAATGGAGGCTGTCATTTCACAAAGCGTTGTCTTAACAACTATTGTTGTTTTTTCAATGCGATCCTACCGGATGTATTCCTCTTTGTTTTCCTCGGTGACCAGAACATTGCCTCCGTCCGGCTTCAGCTCGTGGGTCGTGACCTCCCCCAGGATCTCCTTGTCCACAGAGAAGTACATCTCCAGACCACACTCCTCCAGGTTGTTATCCCTGGTGAAATTAAAAAGCACCAGTCCCTTCCTCATTGGAGTTATGATCATCTATGTCGCTCTAATCTTCATCATCTGCTTCCTTTCTTTCTAATCATCACCATCCTCCTCCTCATGGTCCTCCTGATCCCGACCCTCCTCCTGAACCCGACCCTCCTCCTGAACCCGACCCTCCTCCTGAACCCGACCCTCCTCCTGAACCCGACCCTCCTCCTGACCCCGACCCTCCTCCTGAACCCGACCCTCCTCCTGAACCCGACCCTCCTCCTGAACCCGACCCTCCTCCTGAACCCGACCCTCCTCCTGACCCCGACCCTCCTCCTGACCCCGACCCTCCTCCTGACCCCGACCCTCCTCCTGACCCCGACCCACCTCCTGACCACGACCCTCCTCCTGACCACGACCCTCCTCCTGACCACGACCCTGCTCCTGACCCCAATCATCCTCACTCAAGAGATACCACTTCCTAAAGACAGCCGTTCACACTAACTCCCAGTTCCACCCTCCCATTCCTGGACTTACTTGATCCAAATGAGGGAGTTGTAGAATTCCGGGTCAATGGATTCCAGGTCCTTAAGGGCCAGAGGCTTGTTCAGAATGCGCTTGTAGAAAGGCAGGGAGAATCCTGTGTCGATGAACTTCCCGTGGAACAAAGCCTAGAGAGAGAACCAAAATAAACCAGGGAGGAAATCAGGAACTGAAGTGAAGCTTCTTCCCAAGGACATGAAAGACAGACTGACAGGTGGATGAAAGTATGAAAACAACGGAAACGTCATTTTCTTAAAAATGTGAATAGAAATGCAAATGTTGCAACTTAGGGTTTTGTTTTGTGTGTAATTTACTCATACTTGAAACATTGCTTTTTGAAAAAGGAGTAAACACCATGTTCCACCATAGGCATTAGATGACGCTTTTATCCAGAGTGCGGTGAGTGCCTCCATTTGTTTCCATTATAACTATGCCATTGTATAAGCACCAAGCTCTCCCACAGCGGTTATCAACCATCTCTTGTAGACCCCAGGCAAGACTGGTTTTGCACCCCGGAAAATGCTAACCACGAATGACGAAGTTAAGGGCTTGAACATTAGTTGATGCTAGCTAGCTCTGGGAGCCCGAAGGAGAGGGTTGCGAACCACTGCAAATCTACCAGTTGATCAACACAGGACATTCACTACGTCAACATCTGTTGTCTGATTTCAGGTCAACAAGAAAACTAAAACGACTCAATCGGAAAGGAAAGATTTGCCCAGTAGATGCAGTCACCATGGCGATGAAGCGTCCAATGAACTTGAAGTACTTGAGGTGGTCAGGGTTGATGTAGGACGCTGGGTTGATCTGCAGGCAGTAGTTGTCCTTCCCGGCATACTCAAACAGACAGTACATGGGGTTCAGGACCTCATGAGACAGCAGGAAGAACCACTCCCTGAGAACACCCCAAAAAAGATATGATAATACGCAGCATGTAGAAAGACATGTACCTTCACATACCTTAAACACACACATTCTAAAAACATGTGGTCATACAGTATTTCTGTAATCTATCAGATTTATCTGGAATGACTAACCGTCAGAAGATTCATCTCAGTGGGACTATTTATAGATGCTCTTTGAAAAGGTGGGATTTCAGAAGTTTTCGGGGGGGGGGGGGTTTGGCTGTGCAAGCTTTAAAGGAGAGATCACTCCGCCATTTGGGGTGGCAGGACAGCTGAAGCTAGACACACAAACGCCACATACGACGCACTCGGAAACAAATTCACACTCCAGATTTGAATTACCTGGCCACGCCGCCGTAGTCCAAGCCCTCTTCCCCGGGGAAAATGACCCACAGCCTCCGCCTGAGATCTTGCGGATGGAAGCTCATTATCTTTGATGGAGACAGAAAAAGGATTGGAAATTGAGCCGTTGCCATGTATTCATCCACCTTTTGGTACCACAGCTCCAAAAATACACGGGAGTTGTTACTGAAGATGAGGACCATTTTTATTTTGCTTACATGACTACAAAGACCACACGTCTAGTGATGTGTTAATTTAAAGTTGCAACAGTATGTAGATATTGGATTTATTTATTTAAACTTACTTGTTGGAATGAATCCTCAAAGAGGGTTTTGCGTGTGACTGTGATCTTGATGTGCTGTGGCATTGACAATTGCTGGAAGAGAAACGACTCACTTTTACGTCTCCAGAAAAAAAAAAGAGGAATGTGTGATTTTCAATGATGCCTCACAGTGGAGGGAGATGTTTCTTCTAAGGTTCCCCAAGCCATGGGTAGGGCTATGACATGTTTCCTCAAGCCAGGGGTAGGGATATGACATGAAAATGTCCCCCTCAGACTAACTCCTTGAACATCAACTCGGTGAAGTCTCAAAACCATAGTTTCGTTAGTTTTGATTCACAGGAGGTAAAGTGCACACTGCACTCTAGAGGACATACCTGACACCAGAACCTGAAGTACTGCACTTTGGCTTTGAAGTCCCTGACGTATGTGATCTGGGGCCCATTCACACTGTGGGAAGGAGACATGAAATGTGTGTTAAAGAATGGCATTTGTATATGTGCTTATGGATATAGGACTCATCGGAGTGCATGTCGCCCAAGTGATCAAAGGGCCTGGGGAGGGTTGGGTCGGGCGGCCTGGGGGGGGTTGGGTTGGGGGTCGACTCACAGGGAGGATTTCCCAGTGCGAGGGTCGATGTAGGTGGTGGTTCTCCTGTTGTGGTCCACAAAGTAAGGGATGCCGTCCACTGTGAACCTCATTTCCCAGCCTTCCGGCAGCGGCTTGTCATTCAGCAACCTGCGGGACAAACAGGAACAGACCCTGAGGTACAGTCCAGCCAGAGACAGACGAGGGCTTTCCCAGGACAGTGTGTCCTCACGCCGTTTGACACGAAACTGACCCTTGTGTCCGTGGGTCCTCCCACTGTGTCATCCGCGTCGTGTGGTGAACAAAATACACCCGGCCATTCGTGTCGGTTCGTTTCTCTGCGGCAAACGGGACAGACAGAAATATATACAGCAATAACAACAATTATAATCCCAGATTGTAGCACACATTTTCAATACGAACATAACGAAACGTTTTAAATCGTCACACGAAATTGTCACAAGAACCAACTGGGGGGTATTCAGTAAGGCACAGTCTAGGAAAACAAGAAAAACATTCCGACAAGAAAAACAAATGGCCAAATTCTGATCGGCCACCAGGAGAAAACCCATTCATTCAGACACGTGCAATACCAAAAGCACAGTAAAACACAGTAGCAGTTACAAAACCAACAAGAAAGTAATTGCAGCTAGCTAGCTTTCAAACCTGGCTAACCGAGGCACCAACGACGGTATCCAAAATCGGATTCCACGCTGGAAAACGTGACGTTGCCTCCATTGCTCCCAAATTAGTATCTGCTCATACTTCAATGTCGTCCGCACAATCCAAGCATACCGAGACAAGGTGTTGTTTTGGAGGTGTCGGTGCGTCTCATCACGCTACTCACCCCATCCGTGCGGTAGCGGACCCAGGGGGTCGAACTCTTTGTTGGCCGCCGCTATCTGCTGATCCTGGAGCTGGGATGGTGAAACAAGGAGGGGACAGTTGCGGAATGTACACGTGTCGACATAAAGACTTCTGTACAACTGTACCCAGTGGGCTTCACCTTCTCTTAGCATAGGACTCAATCGCAGTTTGTTTCATCAGGCCCCCTCAGTGCGTCTTACCCCGAATATGAACCTCTGGTTGAACTGTTGCATGGCGCCCTGGAGCTGGCTCCTCTGGTGCTGCCACTCCTCGTAGTTCCGCACCGACTCCTGGGTGGGGCGTTGCCACGTGGTGGTCCGGGTGACGTGGTCCACGAAGTACACCCGGCCCATGGGGTCCACCCGGCGCTCCCACCTACGCCCGAGGGTGTAGTTGTGATGGAGGTTAGTCTGAACATTTCCTCACAGCGCTCGGTGAGAGCATCGCTGAGCAATCATCCCAATCCACAAAATGTAGTAATCACGGTAGTATCACGGTTAAAAGGTTTGAGAAGAAGTAGCCTCTATAGTGGATGCTTTATCCACACATCTCTGAGTGAGGAAAAGAAAAAGGCTTTTTTTTTTGTTGCTGTTAATGGCATATCCAGTTATTCACTGAAAGGAACCTTAAGCACACATGTAACCATGTTGCATGATATATTAACTAGCTACTCACTGTGCAACAAATAACAGCGTTTAACTCATCACGCTAGCTGCAGTATCCAAATGGCGGATAAACACTGACTAGGCTACGCACACATTTGGATGGCACATGAAGATCCGCAAAGAGACAGGCTCAAAAGAGAACTCTTGAACAGGTTCAAAGCTCTTCGTATCCAAACACACGGTTGTTTTTCTCCTACTGACTCTGACTAATCAGAGGGTGTAGGCTAGATTAGACAGTGGAGCATGAATGTCACTGGGAGGTGTGTTGATGGCGGACAGATATGTTTTCATCCACTACCACCACCCACAGCCTGACTGGAAATGATCAGTTCACTGCTATTTTATTGTGTCGGCTCGTTACAGAGACAACGTGTCGGCTCGTTACAGAGACAACGTGTCGGCTCGTTACAGAGACAACGTGTCGGCTCGTTACAGAGACAACGTGTCGGCTCGTTACAGAGACAACGTGTCGGCTCGTTACAGAGACAACGTGTCGGCTCGTTACAGAGACAACGTGTCGGTTCGTTACAGAGACAACGTGTCGGTTCGTTACAGAGACAACGTGTCGGTTCGTTACAGAGACAACGTGTCGGTTCGTTACAGAGACAACGTGTCGGTTCGTTACAGAGACAACGTGTCGGTTCGTTACAGAGACCACGTGTCGGTTCGTTACAGAGACCACGTGTCGGTTCGTTACAGAGACCACGTGTCGGTTCGTTACAGAGACAACGTGTCGGTTCGTTACAGAGACAACGTGTCGGTTCGTTACAGAGACAACGTGTCGGTTCGTTACAGAGACCACGTGTCGGTTCGTTACAGAGACCACGTGTCGGCTCGTTACAGAGACAACGTGTCGGTTCGTTACAGAGACAACGTGTCGGTTCGTTACAGAGACAACGTGTCGGTTCGTTACAGAGACAACGTGTCGGTTCGTTACAGAGACAACGTGTCGGTTCGTTACAGAGACAACGTGTCGGCTCGTTACAGAGACAACGTGTCGGCTCGTTACAGAGACAACGTGTCGGCTCGTTACAGAGACAACGTGTCGGCTCGTTACAGAGACAACGTGTCGGTTCGTTACAGAGACAACGTGTCGGTTCGTTACAGAGACAACGTGTCGGTTCGTTACCCAGAGGGGAGAGAATCCGGTCGTTCCCACGTCGTCCTTTTCTCAATGTGATCCACAAAATATATGCGTCCATTCTGGTCCACTCTCTGCTCCCAGCTTCCAACAAAAACAAAAAAACACAGGACAGTGAACAACTACAGTGTGTGAAGTTCCTCATGAAAATACAAATAAATTCATTTCTGAACTGCGGGAATAAATCCACAAGGCAGGTTATGCAAGTAACTGTGACAGATTATATATATTTTTTAATAACAACATTCCTACCAGTATCTACCCATGGTAAAGAGGCATTATATGAGAGGATAAACAGCCTGGACCCTTGCATAACAGGCTAACGCGGACTACACTAGTCAATGGTTCAGTCTGTCCAACGAGCAACAAATTGCAGATTGAATTGCAGATTTGAAATATCAACTTGAATCATCAGCGAATATTTGTAAGCAGTGTAGTCCAAAGTCGATTTAACTCGAAGAGGTGTGATGCTGCACATCTGCGAAACCTCACAAGCGACTTTCACGCCTAGCCTGTCCGGTCGATCCACCCGGGACCGCATGTCTTTGACGGGAACAGAGTGTTCCCCTCCTCTCAACACAAAACCACATCTCCTTACCCCGGAGGCAGTGGACCATTGACGGGGACGACCCGGGGGGGGCCGCAGGCTGTAGGTGCCCCCGCAGGGGCCCCCATAGCTGGGGGGCCACCGGCGGCCTGCGGTGGGGGCGCCGCTGCTCCGGCCTCCTGAGGCGGGTTGGAAGGGCCGCCGCCGGCCGAGGCCAGGGACGAGCCGTCTGATGCCGGGGGCTCGCTCAAGTCGCTTGGGGTGGAGCTGCTGGACGAGGCTGGAGGGGGGAAGGTTAGGTTAGCTGTGGCCACGAGCAGGACAACCAAACCTCAAGTTACGAAATACAACAGGTAGGGAAAAGAGGAAATGGTTACAAGAAGCTAGTGAATAAACTTGAACTAGACTTTTGACTGTTACATAATACTGCAGTGCTGTTGCAGAGTAATTGGGTACATTATTATCATGGCATTACTACAAACTTTTTACGGTATTGCTACCATATGACTACTGTGTTTCTCCTTGGTATTTCTAAGCGCTCCACCCACCTGGGGAGGCGGCTGGTCTGCGTGGTGTGGGTGGAGGAGGCCGGGCTGGCCTGGGGGGACGTGTGGACTTGGAGCCCCCTGGGGATGGGACAGGAGACTCTGTGCCGTTGACTGCATGGCCATTGGGGACGATGACCCAGTCCTCGGTTGAGTCGCTGGAGGGGGATGTGTCCCTGCTGGACCTGGGCGTCCGGGGGAAAGGTCGGGGGCGTCCGGGGGAAAGGTCGGGGGCGTCCGGGGGAAAGGTCGGGGGCGTCCGGGGGAAAGGTCGGGGGCGTCCGGGGGAAAGGTCGGGGGCGTCCGGGGGAAAGGTCGGGGGCGTCCGGGGGAAAGGTCGGGGGCGTCCGGTGAGTAAGATATGTTGCAATGTTTTTTTTAGATACAGCCCAACTTTGTTGAGGGAAATATAGTAGACACCTACAAAGAGTCTGCACTGAATGAAATACAACCACTACCTACATTTACCAAACATCCTCTGATGTTTGCATGTTTACAGTAGAAGCGCTTACTACTTGTTTTTTTCCCCTAATGCACACTCCCTAAAAATAATAAACATGGGTTTCATTAACTTAATATTCCTACCACGACTACTCTCTATTTCACAACTCAAACATACCGAAGGAGCACATCGCTGACATCTGCAATCATGATACTAAAACAACAAAAACGGATGGAGAAATAACTGCATGAAAACAATGGAACTACTAACATGGTGTTAGTGTCTGGCTAGGATTTACAGTGGAGCTACTAACTTGGTGTTAGTGTCTGGCTAGGATTTACAGTGAAACTACTAACATGGTGTTAGTGTCTGGCTAGGATTTACAGTGAAACTACTAACATGTTGTTAGTGTCTGGCTAGGATTTACAGTGAAGCTACTAACATGGTGTTAGTGTCCGGCTAGGATTTACAGTGAAACTACTTACATGGTGTTAGTGTCTGGCTAGGATTTACAGTGGGGCTACTAACATGGTGTTAGTGTCTGGGTAGGATTTACAGTGGAGCTACTAACATGGTGTTAGTGTCTGGCTAGGATTTACAGTGAAGCTACTAACATGGTGTTAGTGTCTGGCTAGGATTTACAGTGAAGCTACTAACATGGTGTTAGTGTCTGGCTAGGATTTACAGTGGAGCTACTAACATGGTGTTAGTGTCCGGCTAGGATTGAAACTACTAACA
Organism: Esox lucius; assembly: GCF_011004845.1. Taxonomy (NCBI): domain Eukaryota; kingdom Metazoa; phylum Chordata; class Actinopteri; order Esociformes; family Esocidae; genus Esox; species Esox lucius. Next base: position 41,434,470 of record NC_047585.1, on the reverse strand, counting down.
TGGTGTTAGTGTCCGGCTAGGACTTACAGTGAAACTACTAACATGGTGTTAGTGTCTGGCTAGGATTTACAGTGGAGCTACTAACATGGTGTTAGTGTCTGGCTAGGATTTACAGTGAAGCTACTAACATGGTGTTAGTGTCTGGCTAGGATTTACAGTGAAACTACTAACATGGTGTTAGTGTCTGGCTAGGATTTACAGTGAAACTACTAACATGGTGTTAGTGTCTGGCTAGGATTTACAGTGGAGCTACTAACTTGGTGTTAGTGTCTGGCTAGGATTTACAGTGAAACTACTAACATGGTGTTAGTGTCTGGGTAGGATTTACAGTGAAACTACTAACATGGTGTTAGTGTCTGGCTAGGATTTACAGTGAAACTACTAACATGGTGTTAGTATGATACCTGTTGCCACTGTCTCCATTTTGTCTCACATCCCCGTTTGGAACAGAAACTGTTGGGAAACAGAACATCAACATCAGGCATTCAAACCCAGAGTGCAGTTCTTAGGAAAATCTTGAGATGGCAGTGGATCACACAATCACCACCACCAAGGGGCTCAATTTCTCAATTCAAGGCATGTATCTGTTAATCTGCTAATCAACAACAAAGAACTTGAACGAAAGCAATTTTTCAGCAGGATATGTGAGGTACCTAAACAGCAGTGTTTCTGCCTGGAAAACAGACATGCTTTCAGTCCCCTCACCATGGTCTCGCTCTGCAGAAGTGAAGGTCTCTGGGTCCACCTGGAGGCCATCCAGACAGATACACAGGTCCCCAGTCACTTCACCATGGTCCCGGTCCGAACACAGCTGGAGGGTCAGAACCACCTCGGAGACTGACAGACAGGAAGACAGAGAGACAGTTTAGAGATGAGGCTACCAGATCAAACACACAACAGGCACACCCAGCAGGTGTTTACACACACACACACGTCTGCAAACAAAGTGGTTGAAAACATGGATGTGATTTATTAACTACAACATTAATGTATTCCAATCTAATGTGACTTGTGTTCCTGAAAAGCATCTTCTGTGAACTGGTATAATGTCTGTGTTGACCGTGTACAGTCCTGTTCATAAATACTGGAACAGTGACATGAGTTTGTTGCTTTTACTCCCGCAGTAATCCCGCACACTGCATATTTAACAATGTGAGGGGTAGAACTGCCATTAACTCCAAACTCAAAGCCTAGAATCAAGATTTGACATGGGGAACTCTTTTCTGCATGCACTAATAATATAGACAAACATATGTACAGAAAGAGACAGCTCTGAATCAAACGGTCCAAATACTTTTAACAGTGGGACTATGTAGAGAAGATGCTGTTCTGAATAGTTCCTTCAATAGGGACAACCCCCCCCCCCCCAATGTTAAGCTGACAGTTTGTCTTCAAGCCCATTGTCATCGTATCAGTTACAAATCCAAAGTGCTGCTGTACAGAACCAAACAACAGAACCTATATCACTGTCAAAACTCCTAAAGACCGCCCAAACGCCTAAGGGCAGCCCAAACGCCTAAGGGCAGCCCAAATGCCTAAGGGCAGCCCAAACGCCTAAGGACTGCACTGTATATTATTAGGTTATGTATTAGCATTAAAGGTCACCTACAAAAGGAACTTCAGATCTGTGTCAGGTTCCTTTGACCCGTGATTGCAGTGCAGGCATTTCAGAATGTCTGTTTGAGGGTCACATGGGAGGCCGCGGTCGACCCTGACTGAAAGGGCTCATTGTGCAGGCAGTTGTAAGCCCATTCCTCTGCTCGACTGAAAGTCAAGAGTGTGCTTTTACAAGCTGTGGTGAGGGCTGCCTGACAAAGGACGCCATACATGCATGGAGTAGTGGGTCAGGGCAGGCGTCTCAAACCCCTACCACGAAGGACTCAGTCTGTGGAGTCATTTCCTTCTGATGGGTCCTGCTAGGAACTATTCAAATGTGTTATAACAGTTCCTAACTAATCAGCGACCTATCCAACCATGTTATAACAGTTCCTAACTAATCAGCGACCCACCCAACCGTGTTATAACAGTTCCTCCCTAATCAATGACCTATCCAACCGTGTTATAACAGTTCCTAACTAATCAGTGACCTATCCAACCGTGTTATAACAGTTCCTAACTAATCAGCGACCTATCCAACCGTGTTATAACAGTTCATATCCAATCAGCAACCTATTCAACCATGTTATAATAGTTCCTTAAGAATGAGTGACTTTGACAAAACCAGAAGACACTTGACACTCCATGGAATGAATCTGACACCTGTGGATAGGAAACCTACCTCCTACCAGACTACAACACACAGGGCAGTAGGACCGATAAGCCTTATAAAAACAGGTCATTTGTCAAAATATGTAACACAAATGTTAAATATCATTATTTGTTGAAATACTGGCAGAACTCTTTTGGACACATTTCTGTGGTTAAAACCAGCTGCATCACAGTTTTCCCGGTATCAAAGAGCCAATGCTCCTGCCTTATCAGGAAAAGGGAATTAACTCACGCTTCATATCATTGGACTTGAGGGTTTCGCTGATCTCCAATGTGGCCATTCCCAGCGGGATGTCGGCCTTCAGAGTCTGGTGACTCCATACCCGAAACGTGACCTTGCTGAACGGTGTGACAATTCTGTGACGAGGGGACAGAAACATGATTTGGTTATGTTTTTACACCAGCACCGCAGGGATCACACTGTCAAAAGTCTGCATTTTCCAAACACAGACCCTCACAAACATTTGTAACAAAATATTAGAACTGCTTTCTAATCAAACAGCCATGCAATGAAAGGCTCAGCTCACTTCTCTTGACCACAGGAACATGCAGCGTGCTATTTGAATGATTTATTCATGTTTGTTTACATTCTTGGTGAGCACAATATCAGAAAAACTTTACCTCCGGTTCAAACTTAAGCAACTTAACTAGTCTGAAACAGCCACATAGCGCACAGCAGTAACGCACCTTGGGCACTTAACCCATCTTTCTTTCATCTCCTACCTTGCTTTCTGATTAATTCTTTATGAACAGGATTCATTTAAAGATGGAGTCCGTAACTTCTAGCTACTGGGTATAAAAGGGGCGTTGTTGAGCTATAAAGTGGCCAGAAAACGGTGCCCCAGGTCATCAAACCCACTCGCTTTCAAACATGGAATTTCAAAGTTAACCGAGGGACGATGGTGATCTACTTGTAGGTTCTGCACATATGAACATTATTACACATCCAGTCCCACACTGCATCTTGAAACCCATTCGTTTCAGTTGGAAGTCTGGAAATAAGGAAGTGTGTGCTGGAAACACATTGACCAATCATTGACTGATTCGTTTGAATAATATGGTACCAGTGTAGTTACGGCACGATAATGATTTTTACACGTCTATGTCAACCACCAAATGTGCCAGCAAATCGTTTCTTTCATCTGTGGACATACCTAAACATTTTCATTTTCAGTCAGTTTGTGAGTCCTTTGTTAGGAAAACCATTTGCCAAACACACACATTCCCTGTGCTGCAACAGTCAGGCACTGTGTGAAAACGTGGTTTGTTTTGGATGTTCGCTAAGAGTTAATTTCAGTATAAAAGGTTGGCACTTAATTATTTCAGGGTCGATAGGCACACCTGCGTTTTCAGAATGCATTTCATGCTATCTGGCGCAATGAGACCACTGGCCATGTATATAAAGAAGAGACCACATGTAACCGTTGGTGACCTAGTGGCCTAGTACTCTGTTACAAACATGTGAGATAGTCAGTCCCTCCAGAATGTTGTGATTAATTATTTGCAAACCTAACCTCGCCCTGCATATTATGTAAACAGTTAGAAATGAAAGAATCGCTGTGTGATGAGTGCAAATGTAAAGAATCGCTGTGTGATGAGTGCAAATGTAAAGAATCGCTGTGTGATTAGTGCAAATGTAAAGAATCGCTGTGTGATGAGTGCAAATGTAAAGAATCGCTGTGTGATGAGTGCAAATGTAAAGAATCGCTGTGTGATGAGTGCAAATGTAAAGAATCGCTGTGTGATGAGTGCAAATGTAAAGAATCGCTGTGTGATGAGTGCAAATGTAAAGAATCGCTGTGTGATGAGTGCAAATGTAAAGAATCGCTGTATGATTGTATTAACCCTCATCAACCATGAGTTCCCCTATAAAATACTGAAATGAACAATGACGCCCAGCCATCAATAGAATGTTTGTGGACATTCGACACAATCATTATATCATACTGCCATGCATAACAAACACAATAAAAATGTTGCAGTGAAACATTTCAGAACCTTGGCTCAGTAGGGCGAGAGGTCACGTGAGGCCTCCTTTTCTCCGCATAAAGCCGTGCAACGTCCTCTCACACCTTCTAAACACCTGGCCTGACTCAAGGACACACGCTGTGGGAACACCTGGCCTGACTCAAGGACACACGCTGTGGGAACACCTGGCCTGACTCAAGGACACACGCTGTGGGAACACCTGGCCTGACTCAAGGACACACGCTGTGGGAACACCTGGCCTGACTCAAGGACACACGCTGTGGGAACACCTGGCCTGACTCAAGGACACACGCTGTGGGAACACCTGGCCTGACTCAAGGACACACGCTGTGGGAACACCTGGCCTGACTCAAGGACACACGCTGGAGACACTTACACTGTGAGCGACTGTTTCCACTTGGGGCTGTGCGTGTTGTTGCATTTCTCCGTCTTCTTCGACTGGCTGTCCACGGCCACCTCCACGTACGGACTCGGGCCGAACCAGTTCTTCTTGTTCTCCTTGAGTTTGGCCGACAGCACTGCACACCATGAAGGAACACACACAGACACACACATCAAAAGGACCATCCTGCCTCTGTAACCTAATTACTCATTTTTGACGATTCGGTAGCCAACTGCTTTTTATATCCTAATTTGTTTATTCATTTATATTAACCTGATCCCTCACAGCAAAAAACTAAACAATTATATTCACACAGGCCTGCAGGGGTGTGAAGTGCTAGCTACACAGGGCAAGGGCACGAGTTGAACTGTTACAAACCTACCAGTGATTTGAAGTTGGGCCTTCATGGCTCAGCCATTAACTCTGCAGCTGGCTTCACCGACGACAGGATCTGCAACGAAAGCAAACGTGACATTGCAGATGGACACGTGGCTATAGTGCAGGTGTCCTGGTTTACAGGGATTATCCTACTCTAGTCAATAGGATGTTTAAATATACCGCAGTACTTAGGTTTATAATCTTCAGGGAACGAAAAAAAAATGACACTGTAAAAACACAAATTTGGATTTCAGAAATGGAATAGCAGCCAAACACATCAGCAATTTAGCATTCGCTGCTATCCAGATTGATGTATAGTGTTTGCGAGTGAATATACACTGCTCAAAAAAATGAAGGGAACACCTAATCATTACAGTGTAACACTAAGTCAGTTAATCTTCAGGGATATCAATCTGTCCAGTTAGGAAACATAAGCCATTGTGAATCAATTTCACCTGTTTTGATGCAAATGAAAGTGACAACAGGTGCACCGGAGAGGTAACAGCAAGACAACCCCCAAAAAGGGAGTGGTTTTGCAGGGGGTGGCCACGTGCTCTCTTCTTATCCTTCCTGACTGATTTTTCTCTAGTTTTGCATTTTGCTAGTGTCCTTGTCACTACTGATAGCATGAGGCGGTACCTGCAGCCCATTCAGGTTGCACGGGCAGTCCAGCTCCTCCAGGATGGCACATCCATACATGAAGGTTTGCTGTGTCGCCCACTACAGTCTCGAGAGCATGGAGGAGATGCCAGGAGACGGGTTGTTACACAAGGAGAGCTGGACAGGGCCATAGAAGGGCATCAACCCAGCAGCAGGACCGGTATCTGTTCCTTTGTGCGAGGAGTAACAGGAGAAGCACTGACAAAGCCCTACATAATGACCTCCAGCGGGCTACTGGTGTGCATGTTTCAAACTGTCAGAAACAGACTGCATGAAGGAGGCATGAGGGCCCAACATCCTCTAGTGCAGAGGTCTCAAACCGGTTCCACGGAGGGCCGAGTGTCTGCAGGTTCTCTCTCACCTTGTACTTAACTGACTAATTAGGTCACTAATTGGTTCGTTTCTACCCCCACCTGGTTGTTTAGGTCTGAACTGGGAACCAATTTAAAGGAAAACCCAAAAACCTGCAGACACATGGCCCTCCGTGAAACCGGTTTGAGACCTCTGCTCTAGTGGGACCTGTGCTCACAGCTCAGCACCGTGCAGCTCCATTGGCATTCACCAGAGAACACCAGCATTGGCAGGTCCACCACTGGTGCCCCTTATCTTAACAGATGAGAACAGGTTCACACTGAGCATGTGAAACATGAAAGAGTCTGGAGACGCCATGGTGAACCAGATGCTGCCTGCAACATCATCCAGCCTGACCGGTTTGGCAGTGGGTCAGTGATGGTCTGGGGAGGCATATCCTTGGAGGTTCGCACAGACCTCCACGTGCTAGCCAACGGTACCCTGACTGCTGTTAGGTACCGAGATGAAATCCTCAGACCCCCAAGTGTGTAGGCTGTCCCTGGATGTTGAAGGCATTGATGCCATTGACTTGGCCTCACGATTCCCAGACTGTCCAGGAGCTCACTGGTGCCCCAATCCAGGTCTGGAAGGACAGCCAACTGGACACCATTCGTCGTCTCATCAGGAGCATGCCCAGACGTTGCTGGGAGTGCATCCAGGCACATGGGGGCCAAACACACTGCTGAGTCACATAATGAGTTGCCGTGATTTCAATTGTTTACTTTGATTTTTGGTGAGAGTTTGAATCCAGCCCCCAATCGGTTGGTGATTTTGGTTTCCACTGACCGTTGTTACGTCCTTTTGTTCTCAATGGATTACACAATGCACAGTAAAGATTTTGACCTTTAATATATCTCGTTCATTGAGACTCAGTGTGATTTCAGTGTTCCATCATTTGGTTTTAGCAGTGTATTTTCATACATATTCATACTGGGCCTTCTTGGGAATCAAACCCACAACAGCGGCATTACAAGCATCATGCTCAACCAACTGAACGACACAGGAATCCAGCATACCCATCGGCTACATTAACTACCATGTCATTCAAACCTAGGACTAAGAAACACGCTAAACAAGTCGGAGAGGGTCTACTGTATAGAGCATTCTGTTGTACACAGACGGAACCAAATAGCATACAGAGGAATTCAAATTGGGCTACTCCAAATGCCCGGCTGTTGTTCAATTAAAGAGCTGGGAATGCACATGAGATCTCCTGTGGTGGTTAGGGTTACAGATACATCAGATGGACAGGAAAAATGTAATCCCTCCTGGATTACCAGGTTACAGAAACTACCACTTTGTAAATCACCAGTGCCCCTAGTTTATGACTCTAAGACTGGGGATGCCTCTGGAAACTCATTCTAATACATGTATATTTCCAGTCCCACAAATCACCTTGCTTATGAAGATAACGTAGGCAACCGGGACTGTAAGTATCCTAGAGGACACTGCAGGGCAAAAAAGATGAGCAACGGCTGGATAAAATCCTCAATCCAACAAGCCAATGTTCGTTTAGTCGCCCCAGAAATGACTGACATGCAAATGTCAGATTTATTCTAAAGTTTTCAGTGTTCAGATGGGGCCTTGACCCCAGGCCGGGGTCACCAGTTTGGTTGTTGGCCAAGTGTACCCATGTAAGGCCTGTTTAAAAATGTCAGTCATCTGTCAACAAGTTAATAATTCATGGTCAAGAATGTGCTAGCAGAACCGGCCACAGACATACAACTATATTTAGGAAGCTCAGCGTTGGAGAGCTACAAACCCTAATCTGAAAATACATTGGTTTACTGGGTGCAAGGTAGGACAATGCAAGTTGGAGCAAACTAAAACATACCACATCTACTAAGCATCTATGAACACATTATCACAACTTGAAGGTGATGTAGTAAAAGAAGGAGAAATAGATAAGACATTGCAATATGACCAAGAGCTACAGTCAAAGTAAAGTCTGATTTATACCGTTGGAATGACAATGCATGCCCTCCTTAATGACCTACGGTAATAATCAGGCTGGATTTAAGGCAACATTTACTATTCCCTTATGGCATGCAACTACAGCACAGGTGATTTAGTTAAACCTCAATAACTACCATCCACAACAAATCCGACTTCAGGCTACATAAATAGTTGTCTATATAGCTACGGATTCTAGCTAGCTGGTGGAATAAAGCCAATGCCAACTAACTCTAGTGAGTCCTACTAGTGCCTTAATTTGGTGTAAAGAAGGACTATTAGTAATAAATCTCAATAACATTTAATCTATCCAGCTACGTAATCAATCAGTTACTGTCAACAAAACTCAAGCCTGACCCGTAACTATTCTCGGAATGATTTCTGGGTTATCAAGGTAGACACAACAATTTACGGTTTCATTGAAAGTGAGGGAGTGACAAACTGGGCAACATTGAACGGCGACAATTACAGAAGAGAAGTTTACATGTAACTACAATAACAAGCCCCAGTGTCTGTCTGTCTAGATGACAGCAGGCCAAAATAAGCAAGCGCTAGCTTTTCCATATCGTAGCTAAGCCTCTGGTAGCTAAATGTAGTTGATATAGTTATTGGCATCACATAACAATCGTTTATTTAGCGACCATAATAATGAATGTGTACTGAACTGTTCCCCACTTTTACTAGGTTTGAAGGCCCTTGTAACACAGGTGAGCTCGCTCCGACCGTACACTACCTAACCGAGCTAACGCCTGCTGTTATTAGCTAGCTTTGCTAACTAATGTTAGCACCAGATATCTTACAAAATGTAAGCTCTATCCATATGAAAGTATTGGATTACGTCTTACCCGTACCCGAGGGAAGAAAATGTTTCTTAAAATGTCCCCCGGCCTTACGCCCACCAAAGCATATTGGTGGTAAACAACGCAACAGAAATACGAAAAGCTTTCTGACAGGTATCGCTCACCAAGCCTTAGGGCACCGTCTAAACAACTTCCTGATTATTGTGTCATGTGACCAACGTTAGGCGTGTGCGTATAAAGTAGTAGGTCAGGTATTTTTTTCGCCGTTATGCATTATGATTTTTAAGATATTATATACGTATTTAAATAAAACAGTCTTTGAGTTTTGACCTAACTATATAACGGGAACGAAATGTCGCCAAATTATCAGAAAAACAAGTTTTACTGTCCCCATTTCGAAAATGGTTATTTGTTAGGTTTAAGTGTACAGGTTTAGGGCAACAGTTACGATTACGGTTAGAGTTAGCATTTACAGGTTGAGGTTAGCTATTAATGCTGGTTAAAGTTAGGTTATTGAAGTTTGAGTTAGGTTGATGTTTAGGATTAGTAAAAGTAGGCTATGATTTTTTTAAGCGCGCTGACATTTGATGTTCCCATTTATAATGCTAAGAAAACATGCACACGTGTGTGTCTGTCTGGTGTGTTTTCGTGTGCGCGTTTATAGTTCTTGATAATCGGTGTTAATCAAGTTAGACTATATATTATTCGCGAGACCGGCCTACGTTAAACACGGGTATTACGCTTGTTATCCATCCCTATTATCACCAGCAGATGGCAATGTCTGGCACAATACAATACTGATATAGGCATCCACTAATAAAGTATTCGAATACGTTAAATAAGTGAAAGAAAGGTGCACTACATTAATTTTCTTAATTTCCAGGAAAACCCCTTGTTCAGGTAAAATGTGCAAATCATATTTCTTCAAACCAACCTCACCTAATTCGACGTTAACTATTCCCACAGGACAATATTCTAGGTCCATTCGTATCTCATTTTCTAACATCATTCTAGCATTTTCTACCATTTTTAGTGTTAATGCACCACACGGCATCTTTTCCTACTGCCTTGGAGGGATGCTCAACAAAGACACTGACCAATCAGGGCTTGAGAAGGTGGGGTTACCTACCTACCGCTGAAAGTATCTGCTTATAGAGCGCAGCATCACTCTCTGATGAAACGTCGTTGCATCGGCTTGCAAGCACCGGGTGATACTTTTGAACTCCTCGTCAAAAAGCAACATTTCTAACTTTCCAAAGCGGCAGGTTTCTACAAGTCGTCTGTACAGCATCTTAAGGTATTATTGAGAGATGTTGGCGTGTACGGAGATGATCACTATGTGCCTTCATTCGGCGAAACAGAAGCATCTTCGCGCTCAGCAGCAACAACAGCCACCACAAAGCCCAGCTTATGGACTTCCAATTTTTAAAGATGTAAGTAGTTACATTTCCATTCTGAATGTTTCTGAGAGCAGAGCTATGTAAATTGAAATGTTTTAATTACCTTTGAATATATTTTCACACAAGGTTAACATTTGGTTGCACACAACACAATTACAAACAACATTGTAACTATGCTTTAACGCTTTATTACCTGATCAACATGGCATTGCGTGAACCTCTAGTTTTTTTATAAGCTATCACCAGGGAGATAAAACCTGTTTGGTAATTATCATCAAGGTACAAACTTTGAAATGGTCTGCAGTGCCTCCACCCTAAAATAATCTCCCCTCCTGTGCCCTGATACCGTGTTTGAATCGACGTCAACCTCCGGGTTGTCCTTGTTGCGTGTTGTCTTTGCTGTGTGAGTGTGCGTGGTCTGTATGAGTCTGCGTGCGCTTGTTTGCTCATTTGACCGTTACATGGCCCAGGCCCCTGCTAAAAAGCAGCTGAAGGATCTGCCTCTGGCGTCATGCCCGAACAGCTTGGTTATCACCGCAGGCTTGTTGAGGTGCTCATATTCCGGTGTTTGGGGCACGTTCACAGGCTGACAGTACGTGGCCTTCGAGTGTCAAGCCAGCATAAGTCAAGGGCGAAGCCCCTGACGAGATACTGCCCAGGGATCAAAGGCGGCTTTGCAGTGTGGAGAGGGCTTTTTGAATTGTACATTTTATTTTAAGTCATTTAATGTGTGTGTGTGTGTGTGTGTGTGTGTGTGTGTGTGTGTGCGTGCGTGTGTTTTTATTAATGTGCAGATGTGTGAGTGAGAGATATAGTGTGTGTGTGTGTTTGATGGATATAGGGAGAGGTACAGCTGCTACCTCTGCATGAGAAAGTAAGCCTACTCAGCTGGAGTGATTTTGGGGTTGCTGGGAGGTTGCTGGGAGGTTGCTGGGGGTCTGCACAACACACACAGAGACACACATTCATACTGACTGACAAAACAAGCCAGAGGATAAGAAAGATAGGACTGGGAGAATGGGGGTAGTTCACATGGACTAAGTTGCTGCAACATTTTGCACACTAACCCTAGTCCCAACCCTTTGCCCCAGGTGGGTTGTAATGTCACTGAAGGACTAGTCAAGTGAGCTATTCTGAGAGTGACATTAAAGCACATCACCCAGAGCACATCACACATTAAAGCACATCACCCACACCATAAAATGTTTTTTTAACAGTCAAAAACATTACATTGGTACTGTAAAGATCATTACAAGTATCCATGCACTCATTATAAATAATTAATGGTTAGTAAATACATCATTATTTTTATCATATATATATATATATATATATATATATATATATATATATATATATATATATATATATATATGTGTGTGTATTATTATGATTTTATAAAAATATAATATCTCCAATATTATTTTTTTTTAATTCCCTGTGCTTCCTTTGGCTCTTAAAATTCTTAGTCTGTTTGAAAAGCCATTAGGAAATCAATGTTTTTGGATTGTCACACCACTGATAGGATGATCTACCAACTGAAAAGTAATCGTTCCATTTTAATGAAATCAATCCTATGAACTTATACAGTTGGCCAAATGTACCATCCCACAGAAAGCTGAAATTTAACACAAAAGGAAATTTTATTAATTTCACTGCACTACGCATTTAATTTCTCACAGAATGAAAAAAACAAACAAAGGAAAATTGACTTTTAAAGTTTGTGTCAATAGTACAAATGTATACATCTGCTATAACGTCTTTTGAGATATTGCAGCAAAAAACTAAAAATAAGGGTTGTGGATGTAGAATAAAATGGAGGACTGAACATATCAGCAAAACTCTGTGTGTTTGTACTGCAAGTCTCTGTTCAAAACAGTTGGCCATTTGGCTAAACAGAAACCATTTTTACTTTAGAAAGAAAGAAATATTGTTATGAATGTATCAAAAGGGTTGCAGTCTGAAACAGAAATTTTCAAATCCCTGTCAAATAAAGCCCGACCTCCATCATGTAGACCATAATGATAATTATGAACATGGTTTCATTCAGAAAAGACAACTGTAAATGTTGATCCTGAGGCTGACATGATCAATTTCCCAAATATATAGTTTTTCCTTCAAACGTTTTTGAAATTAAATGACTACAATGACAGAGCTTGTCATCAATTTATTAAATATGCAAAGTATGTTTTCTGTTCACACAGTATCTGCTCATCGTTAAAGTTTGTTTGTGAAACAACCGCATTGACAGTTTCTTTTTAGTACTATAGACATACATGCGCGTGACACCAGTTCAGATTTGTTTCAAATGAACAATATAAAGCAAGAAAAATCATGAGAATTGATTCATTTGTAAGAGTAAACGTTTAGGAAGTGTTCAGAATGTCACAGTGTTATATGTCTGCTTCTCAAACCTCTCCTGTAGACCCTCAGATGTCTCACAGTTTGTTGTAGCAAACCCATATCAACTGTTCAAGTGTTTAATTATTAGTGGACAACTGTATTCAGGTGGGATACACTTGGGATTAGGGCTGTCATGATATCTACACAATAATCGTCGCCAAAATAACTCACGATTATCGCGATATCTACAGAAAATGAAAAGAAAATAATAATAATGCTATCAGTCCGATTGATCTTTAACTTTGTTTATTGTGTGTTTTGTCTCTTTTTTGGCAAATTAATTGCACTCAAAATAAAAGTGTAGGGAGGTGGAGAGAAAGTCTAACTATGACTGCACAAATACAAAAAATAAAAGCGTACAAAAAGAACAATTACACTTAATGGACAGTGAAAAGGCAACCAGATGAACTGATAAACAAAACAGCCACAAGACCTAACACTGAGAGGAGTTTTTGGAAAAATACAGCTCATTTTCGCCTAGTGAATAGGCTACAAAAACGGTTAATTCCAACTCCAGTGTATAGGTCCAGACTTGTAGTTTAAGCACATGTATCGTTTGTCCATAGGTGACGTGAATAAGCTTTTGAAAAACCAACAGGTGATTTTGGAAAAAGACAACATAATGTTCGCCATGGGAATGGGCTATGTATGAGTTCTGGTAGGGCGAACAGGTTGATTTTCAAAGGGGTTTTAGGAAAAATACAACATCATTTTCACCAAGTGAATATGAAAATATCACATGTGTATTATTGACATGATATCAATAATTTATTTTTGAAATGTCACGGTTATCTTCAATATAATAACCGGTATATCGCGACAGGAGAGGTTTTCATTTTGGTAATGACTCAGTACAGCTGAGTCATTACCAACAGGGATTAATATTTTGATTGCAGCGTACAGACTGTACTCGGAGACTCTCATATAGGGTCTGGTGAATTGGCTCAGCAAAGGTGGGTGGGGGGATGGATGGACCAGGGGGGTCGGCTCAGGTTGCCCTAGTGACCCCTAGTGGTGGATTGGGAGCCTGTCTTCTCACTTGTGATCGTAGTCTGCGGAATGCGGCACAAACGCCCTGGTTGAGTGAGCGGTAGAAGCCGAGCTGTAGGGCCTGTTGTGCTGAGGATGACCCATATCTTAATCGGTTGTCCTCAGTCCCCCATGGCATAACCGTCATCAGGGACACAAAAGATTGCGGTTGTGCCTCTTTTGAAAACAAAAAAAACAAAGCACCATTTAAAGAGAACACACCATAAAAGCACCACCCCTCCCCCAGACAGTTTTTTCCCTTCACCGTGAGTTGAGATCAGTTCATCTTGGATGGTATTTTATTTATGTGACAGTAGAACTCTCTCCCTGACACAATAGGCAAACTTAGTCTGCGTCATGAAAAAAAGCCACAATTTTTGCCATTATCTCATGTTAAAAAAATCTGATCTTATTTTAATTGATTGTTCAGTTCAGATAGATATATGGAGGTGACACTAACATTAACTTCATGAATGGGAAGTAGATTTTCAGTTTCACTCGAGGGATAAACAATCCACATACAGTGCAAGAGAATGTTTAGCTTATTCATTTTTGTTTGCTAAATGGATGAGCTCTTTTGCGATATGAATATATTATGAGGCTGAATAGTTTCAACATAGGGTAAACATCACCCATGTGTCATCTTATATTGGGTCATTATAACATTAACCTCTTATTTAGATGTGGTTTATAAGTTAATGAGCTTTATAAAATTAATATACTATGGTAACATGTAAAATATGTCGTAGTCAAAATTGATGCCACTCTTATAAATGTAAGATCTGCATTATGGAGAGAGATGCTCAACTCTCCTTGGACTTCCATAAAATATTGACTATTGTACCATGTAAACCATTGCATGAAGAGAGACAGAAAGCCAGTTAAATCCAGACAATTTGGTGGGATGTCATGTATTCAACTGAATGTAAAATATTACATTCTGTGTTATAATGTTATAATGTTTTAATCCAATATATAACCATTATAATAAACATGGTTCTATAATAGAAATAAATAATTATAAATTTGCTTCAAATGACCTTATATACAACCGCATTTTCCAAAGCCCTCCCACAACCTTGGCTTGATGAAACCCACCTTTCCCCTTGGCTTGATGAACCCCACCTTTCACCTTGGCTTGATGAACCCCACCCTTCACCTTGGCTTGATGAACCCCATCCTTCACCTTGGCTTGATGAACCCCACCTTTCACCTTGGCTTGATGAACCCCACCTTTCCCCTTGACTTGATGAACCCCACCCTTCACCTTGGCTTGATGAATCCCACCTTTCCCCTTGGCTTGATGAACCCCACCTTTCACCTTGGCTTGATGAACCCCACCCTTCACCTTGGCTTGATGAACCCCACCCTTCACCTTGACTTGATGAACCCCACCTTTCCCCTTGGCTTGATGAATCCCACCTTTCAACTTGGCTTGACAAACCCACCCTTCTCCACGGTCTGACAAACCCCAGCCTTGAGGTTTGCACATGCCATCATATAAATAAACATTTGTATTTCTTTTGACAGCAAATTGTAAAGTGGCAACCAGTTGATAGCTTATCCACTTAGGAAATAGGCTACAGCAAAATGAGTGCAACGGGGGGTGTATTTCCAGGCCTGGATTAGCATTGCTAGTTAAATACTTCAGGATATTGTGGCATATATCTTCCCAGAGGTAACAATAGTCACAGTCCATGATGGAAATCAGAATTCATGGGGGTGTTTTGCTGGGTTTAATGAAACTCTCCTTTGTTATCCCACCACACTGCAGGCCCACACATAATCACACTCCAAGCAGCAATTTGAACTCGGCGGGATAAAACCTCAGATCTCAACCGTTTGAATTAGGCACAAAGAGAAGGCCAAGCGACACTTCAAAGGGTTTCCCGTCTGGTGGTTTACGCCTTCTTAGTCGACCGTGTGCAGAACGGGGAGGTGTGTTGTTTCGCACGTGCTCACGCACGTGCGTGTGTTTATGTGTGTCATGAAGTGCGCGCACGCGCGAGCGTTTATCCGCGTAATGAAGTGCACGCGAGTGTTTCCGTTTTAATCCAGTGGAAAGCTGAATGCGAGAGCGGGTGAGCAGGACCCTTAGACAGTAAACTGGCACTGGGTTGTGTAATGTTTGTTCCCCTTCTCACAAACTGGGGCCTCGCAGAGACCCAGGGGGCCCACTGTCTGAACACCTGCTAACGCGTCTTCCGACACAGATTCTCCGGAAGGCCCAGCTGACCTTTAGCGGTCCACCATAAATGATGCATTGTTGCCTCAGAACACGCAGCACAATGCCACCGAGACATGGCGGTGTGCTTTGTCGGTTGGGTTTACTTATATTTGTGAAGACAGGAAAGCACATTTCATCTGACTGTGGCCAGTGTTCAGTCTGTCTTTGTCGGTTGGGTTTACTTACATTTCTGAAGACAGGAAAGCACATTTCATCTGACTGTGGCCAGTGTTCAGTCTGTCTTTGTCGGTTGGGTTTACTTACATTTCTGAAGACAGGAAAGCACATTTCATCTGACTGTGGCCAGTGTTCAGTCTGTCTTTGTCGGTTGGGTTTACTTATATTTGTGAAGACAGGAAAGCACATTTCATCTGACTGTGGCCAGTGTTCAGTCTGTCTTTGTCGGTTGGGTTTACTTACATTTCTGAAGACAGGAAAGCACATTTCATCTGACTGTGGCCAGTGTTCAGTATGTCTTTGATTGTTTGCTTTTCGTGGTGAATAGTCAATGGATTAAAGTCATGAAAATAATATTCTTAGATTTCCATTAACTCAGGAGGTTTCCGTAAATCCCAAATCGGCTACTCATCCCTAAGAACAAGGGCCTCGCCCGGAGAGTGATGAGGGAAACTATAAACCCATCAACCTCCAGACACACTCGTGACTTGAAGGATGTAATTCATGTTCCACTCATAAATAATGAAACAAGCATGAAATTTAAATGAACAAATCTCCCCTTAGGAGAAATAAACTTCATCAACAATTTAACATTTCAATTAGTCTCAAAATCAAATAAAGTGTTATGAAATTTCAGCATATACATTTTTTTTGTGAAATTATGTAGGTTAGAAAATAACCAGTACGGGATTCCACTTGGTTTACGGAGGCGATCTTGACTCACGGGTCGAAAGACATTGACAACAGGAGGCATAGTGGAAGGCATTAAGCATTAACTTAATGATAGTTGGAGTCCACCTGAAGGTTGTTAGTACGCTGTGTAGGATGTGCTGAAGGCTAGGCCTGATGTCTGGCCAATACTGAGAACGCTGATTGAGGATGAGCAATGGTTTGTCAAATAGAATGTTTATGATCTGCTTTTTGCTCTTTTTTGAGTTTTTATTTTATATTTTAAAATCAAATAAATTAGGCATAGTACTGGACTAGAAAAATCCAAATCAATTAGACCTAGTACTGGACTAGAAAAATCAAGAACAAGTAAGCCTAGTGCTTGACTGAAAAAATCAAGATCAATTTAACTTACTACTGGACTGAAAAATCAAGCTCAATGGAGATTCTTCCATGACTGAATTTTTTTTTTCCTACACTGGGTTTAATCTGTGTCCCCAGAAGTGTGTAGATAAGTGGATTTATGGGTTTCTCTGCTTTTCTGTCACACATACAGGATGTAGGGGTGCTGGGATTACTGCACCCCCACCCCCAACCGCTTCCCTTGTATCTTCAGCATCCCCTGGCGAGATTATGAAAGTCACATTTAGCTTTGTATTGTCCACTATTCGGGCTACCGATTTGCTTCCTCTGCGAGTCACACTGCAGGTGTGCTGCGTTCACTAAAAAGGCGTAGTGCGCTGTTGAGAAATCTGTTTCGCCCATGCCCCCCACCATGCCACCACCTCACAGCTTAGCAATCATCACCACCTGATCAAAACATCTTTCCGGGGCTATGCTTTGACAGTGCATATTTCAATTAGGATGCAGTAGCCTACCCTATGCTCCGTGAGTATAAAATAAAGCTCAGTGTGCATAAAAGGATCCCACAGTCTTGGCGATGAATTGCCATGTTTAAAAAAAAATAAAAAATCCTGAGAATCCCTGCTATGATTTGGTAAAAGCCTCACATAAACATTGTTTCCTCTTTCTTTCAGATTTTCCGCCGTGCTGACAAAAACGGTGAGTAGACACCAACTCTGCTTGTCTAATGATGATTCATTTGGTCATTTTCCAGTTGACACATTTGTTAATTTTCCAGTTGATTCTACTCTATTTCTAAATTGATCATTATCCCATGGGGTAACATTCAGGGGTTTGGATGGGCTGTGTAATCAGTTGTTATCATTTTCAATTCAAAAGCCAAGTTTCTCTGCATGAAGGATTGCTAAAAGTGATTCTCTACTCTGTTCACACTTCATTATATTCCTCTTTTCATTCACCAGTTAAAACTATAACAAGGAAGAGGAGCTTTGCTTAAACCGCAGAGGATGTGTCTCAGAGTCAGTTCAGTCCAAAGAACCCCGACTCAAAGACATTCCTTAGACCGTGTATTGCAACTAATTGGAATGGATTTCTGCTATTGTGCTGCCATGTGTGGATTGCCTCTGACTGACTTCTCTCTGTGGATTATTTAATGGTGAACAATTACGTCTAATCCAATCATGACTCGGGTAACAACTGATTCCATGTCTGGTTACGTCATCAGAGGAAAAAGATGACTGAGCTTTGTCACAATATGTCTTCTCATTAATGTTGTCACATCCTATTGCCTCTCTGTGTACTCCCCTATTGGAAGAGAATGTTCCAGGTCCCTCCCCTCTGACCTTCTTTTCCAGTATGTTTTGACCCTTGATGATTTTAAAGGATTGGCCTGGTGCGGAACAGCACATCTGGCATTTGCCTGAAATGCCAGATAGGCAGTCTGGCCCGGTTGGAGTTTACTGAAAATCTAAATGGGCAATCGACATTGAAGGAAGGAGAAATTGGTGTGTCCATTTGAGGGCTTATTAATGCATCTGAAAGCTGTGATTAAAAGAATCAATAGTGTTAAGACATGGACACAGACATTAGCCTATCAAATAGGTTGTTACAGTACGTAAATGCATTGTATGAATACAATCCGCTATTTAAATGCTACAAAAAGTGTTTCATATGCACCAAAATATTATTTATTGACATTTTTGTGCACATCTTTGATTACATACAGTGAGATAATTCTTTTTTGATCCCCTGCTGATTTTGTACATTTGTCCACTGACAAAGAAATGATCAGTCTATAATTTTAATGGTAGGTTTATTTGAACAGTGAGAGACAGAATGACAAACAACAAAAATCCAGAAAAATGCATCAAAAGTTTGTAAAGAAATATATACATTTATTTGCATTTTAATGAGTTAAATAAGTATTCGACCCCTCTGCAAAACATGATTTAGTACTTGGTGGCAAAACACTTGTTGGGAAACACAGAGGTCAGACGTTTCTTGTAGTTGGCCACCTGGTTTGCACACATCTCAGGAGGGATTTTGTCCCACTCCTCTTTGCAGATCTTCTCCAAATCAATAAGGTTTCGAGGCTGACGTTTGGCAACTCGAACCTTCAGTTCCCTCCACAGATTTTTTATGGGATTAAGGTCTGGAGACTGACTAGACCACTCCAAGACCTTAATGTGCTTCTTCTTGAGCCACTCCTTTGTTACCTTGGCCGTGTGTTTTGGGTCATTTTCATGCTGGAATACCCATCCATGAGCCATTTTCAATGCCCTGGCTGAGGGAAGGAGTTTCTCACCCAAGACTTGACGGTACATGGCCCCGTCCATCGTCCCTTTGATGCTGTGAAGTTGTCCTGTCCCCTTAGCAGAAAGGCTTCTTGAGCAGGGGTAACTTGCGGGCGCTACAGGATTTTAGTCCTTCACGTCATAGTGTGTTACAAATTGTTTTCTTGGTGACTATGGTCCCAGCTGTCTTGAGATCATTGACAAGATCCTCCCGTGTTGTGCTGGGCTGATTCCTTACCGTTCTCATGATCATTGCAACTCCACAAGGTGAGATCTTGCATGGAGCCCCAGACAGAGGGAGTTATTTTGTGTTTCTTCCTTTTGCGAAATAATTGCACCAACTGTTGTCACCTTCTCACCAAGCTGCTTGGCGATGGTCTTGTAGACCACTCCAGCCTTGTGTAGGTCTACAATCCTGTCCCTGACATCCTTGGGCAGCTCTTTGGTCTTGGCCATGGTGGAGAGTTTGGAATCTGATTGATTGATTGCTTCTGTGGACAGGTGTCTTTTATACAGGTAACAAGCACTCCTTTTTAAGAGTGTGCTCCTAATCTCAGCTCGTTACCTGTATAAAAGACACCTGGGAGCCAGAAATCTTTCTGATTGAGAAGGGATCAAATACTTATTTCACTCATTAAAATGCAAATCAATTTATAAATTTTTTTACATGCGTTTTTCGGGATTTTCTTGTTGTTATTCTGTCTCTCACTATTGAAATAAACCTACCATTAAGATTATAGACTGATAATTTCTTTGTCAGTGGACAAAGGTATAATTGCTGAGAAAACTTTGGACAAGCAATATATATTTTTTTTAAGATGGACATGAAAAAAAAGGATACTTCCTATGGATGACCAAAGGAGTCAAAATTTAATAATTAAATATATACAAAATTAAATCATTAAATAAATGAATGTATTATTTTAAGTGGTACATTATGAAATATTTTTTATCAGGCCCTTTTTAAAATAATGGTATATTTCATGTTAATAAGTAGTTTTTCCCAGTGTTTTTCTTCCATCACTTTATGTATTTCATAATGTTATGTCCTTTTTTATAATATCGGAACATATTTTATAACATAATGGCATTTTTAATAATAATATGGTGTATTATGTCATTAAATGATGTATTTCATAATTTAATGGCACATTTCAAAATGTTATGACGTATTTCATGATCACAAAGGATATTTTAATCAATGCAAGTGCGTGGTCTTTAGCTGCTGATAGGCTAATCTTGCGATACAAGCTTCATCAACAGTTGTTCGTTTGTGGGCATTTAAATCAGGGAGGACCAAAGGAATCAAAATTAGGTAAATATATCAAAATATATCAATAATGAATATAAATAATTAAATAAATAATTGAATAAATGCATTATTTTAAGTGGCACATTATTATGAAGTATTTTATAATCACCCTTTAAAAAAAAAATTTGATGATATTTCATAATAATACATTGTATTTCCAAATGTTTTTCGTAAAATCACTGTAGTATCATGACCTATTTCATAATTTAATTATGGAGGACCAAAGGAGTCAAAATAAAAAGAATGAAGTATATAAACTATTAATGAAATAAAGATATTATTTTAAGTTCCCTATACTTTGGAGGACCAAACGTTTGAGATAGAGTCATGCCGATTAGCCAATGTGAATGCCCCCGGGACACCTAACGACCGTGTGGTGGTAACCATCTGGATAGGTCGGTGTCTCTCGCTCGTGCTTGCACCGGAACTACACGTCTCCTCTACACGCAACACCGATTTGGTTCCTTCGTGACTCACAATGCCAAAATGTGCACTAGGTTGTTGAAACAAGTGCGATACTCTGTCTGGAGCTATTTGTTTAGCTACACTACCGTTCAGAAATTTGGGGAAACTTAGAAATGTCCTTGTTTTTTAATGAAAAGCCGTCATTAAAATAACATCAAATTAACCAGAAATACAGTGTGGACATTGTTGATTTTGTAAATGGCTAATATAGCTGGAAACGACTGATTTTCAATGGAATATCTACGTAGACGTGCAGAGGCTCCTTATCAGTAACTACCACTCCTGTTTTCCAATGGCACGTTGAGTTGCTAATTCAAGTTAATCATTTTAAAATGCTGATTGATCATTAGAAAATCCTTCGGCGATTATGTTAGCACCACTGTTGTGCTGAAGCAATACAACGTGCCTTCTTTGAGTATGTAGAGCATCAGCAAATATGGGTTTGATTACAGGCTGAGAACGTCCAGAAACAAATAACTTTCTTCTCTAACAATGATGTGTTGTACTCCACAGAACAGCGCAAACTGTCTCTAAGCAGAATAGAAAGAGGAGTGGGAGGCCCCAGTGCACAACTGAGCAAGAGGACAAATACATTAGAGTGTCTAGTTTGAGAAGCAGTCGCCTCACAGGTCCTCAACTAGCAGACTGAGCTCACTGATGCCCTGATCCAGGTCTGGGAGGAGATCCCCCAGGACACCATCCGCCTTCTCATCAGAAGCATGCCCAGACATTGTCGGTAGTGCATACAATCGCCAGAGGCAAGTCCACCACTGGTGCCTCGTTCTCTTCATAGATGAGAGCAGGTTCACACTGAGCACATGTGACAGATGTGAACGAGTCTGGAGACGCCGTGGTGAACATTATGCTGCCTGCAACATCATCCAGCATGACCGGTTTAGCGGTGGGTCAGTGATGGTCTGGGGAGGCATATCCTTGGAGGGTCGCACAGACCTCCACGTGTTAGCCAATGGTAACTTGAATGCTGTTAGGTACTGGTATGAAATCCTCAGACCCATCGTCAGAACTTACGCTGGTGCAGTGGGTCCTGGATTCCTCCTGGGGCAGGACAATGCCCAGCATCATGTGGCCCAGGTGTGTAAGCAGTTCCTGGATTATGAAGGCATTGATGCCACTGACTGGCCCTCATGTTCCCAAGACCTGAATCCAATTGAGAACCTTTGGGCCTTTATACAATCTAATATAACGGTGCATCTAACACCGCCATGTAGTGCCACAGACTGTCCAGGAGCTCACTGATGCCCTGATCCAGGTCTGGGAGGAGATCCCCCAGGACACATTATGAGTTGCCGTGATGAAATTCATGCACGTTGGAACAGCTTGTGATTTCAATTGTTTACTTTGAGTTTCAGTGTGAGTTTGAAGCCCTCAATCGGTTGATGATTTTGGTTTCTATTGACCGTTGTTATGTCATTTTGTTCTCAATGAATTACACAATGTATAGTAAAGATTTTGATCTTTAATATAGTTCGTTCATTGAAACCCAATGTGTGATTTTAGTGTTCCCTTAATTTTTTTGAGTAATGTACAGTCATATGAAATTGAACCAAATTGTACACTATGAAAACATATTTTCTCTTAGAGTTTGTTTCTTAACCCCATTCCAGCTGCCTTAATGTCTGCTCAAAAACAAGCTGACATATTCATCTTGTTTTTTGGAATTAGGTCAAAAGACCCAATTGTAAGTCCATGCCAAACGACGCCACTGGCTGTGACATTCAGCATTTTTGTCTGTTTTAGCATTTCTATTGCCAAATACTAAGATATGTACATAATAATAGTGATTTTGCCTGAACTTTCTTCATACAAACTTGGTAAATTGCTACAACTCAGTACAAACGCTAATGCTACAAAATCCAGTTTAAATGCCCACAAACGAGCAAACTTTGCTGAAGCTCTGTTGCTGAAACTGTTGCTGAAACTGTTGTAAGACCTCCCACTGACATTGATTGACATATCCCTTGTGATCATGAAAAAACGTAATGAAATACACCATTAAAGTATGAAATATGTAATTAAATTATGAAATATGCAATTACATTTTGAAATATGTAATTACATTATGAAATGTGTCATTAAAGGATGAAATATGTCATGAAATTATGAAATACGCTATGATATTATAAAATAGGTCCAGATTATGAGAAAAAGGCCATGATTTTATGAAATACATTTTGTGATGAAATAAAAACATTGTGAAATACAACGTATTAATACAACATTTCATACAATTAAAAAAAAGGGTTAAAAACCATGTGCCACTTAAAATGATATATTTATTCAATTAATTATTAATATATTTTATTATTTAATTTGGACTCCTTTGGTCCTCCATAGGCCTTCCACAGCTTCCTGTTTCAATGGGAGTAACAGGCATTCAAAATCAATTCGGTTGCCACACAGAAGCCTTATAGAAGGCAATAGTTGACCTTCCATGTAGAAGTGTTAATTGACCACAAAAATCCACATTTTGCAATGGCTGTCTTCGTTTCCAGACTGGATTAACATTGATAAACTGTGGTTTGACACAGGATCCCTTCCGATGTGTTTTCCTATCATTTGAAAAACATTTTAGGAAAAAGCTGTTTCCTTGGCCTGATGAAAAGGGAGTCGGTCATTTTTGTTTGGAGAAGTGCATATGTGATTTGAGATTTTATGTTGGTTGATTCCCCTTGATGAAGTACAATATCTTTCATGTTGAACAATCACAATATTGCTCCTTAACTGCACCGATATTGGCCACCTTCATCTTTACCAAGGACGCCAATAGGTTGGAGATGACTGTATATATTTCAAAATATAATATGTCCTATAATGCATATGAAGTGAATATTGACAGTATATACACCAAATAATTCCCATGTGTCATTTTTCACCACTTTGATATCTTGTTTGCTAGAGAGTCGAGGCAGTTTAGAAGTCATAACAGGTGAGTCTGCCTGATGAAACGATTCTAAGAATAACAACGTTGGCGTTTTCTTACTGTACCTTCCCGCTGGCACGCTAGACAAGCTGTCAACGAACACCATCTCTCTAGCCCGGCTCAAACCCCTCTGGTGTCGGTTACACATTTCCCCACGGAGGCTTAGTCTGTTCCTGGGAATAAACTGAAGTCTTAAGTAGTGGAAATGTTTAGGGCCACAGTTAACGCAGATCACCTTTCTGTGGAGATAATGCACTGTCCTACTTTGTGCTCTGCTTCCTGTTGGCTTTTCATTTAGATTTCTGCTGCCTTTTCCCAATGAGCAGTTCACTCTTCCCCTAATGCAAGAAAGATACAGTGTATTTCAGTATACTGTTGAATATGTAGTTCATTAGTCAGTACATCACTATGCTGATAAAATGTAGTGTAAAACACAAGTAAATAAGACCATGAGCCTTTGACAAGAAGGTGTCATATTGTGAATATATTGTGAAAATTCTTTGGCTGGTATTATACAAATTGGAAATATTTTTCTTGCCAATATTTATTGAGATAAAATAAAAAATTCCCAAAATGTTCCTGTACACACAACAAGCTTATTTGTCACAAATTTGTTTCCACCCTGAAAGTGAGCATTTCTCCTTTTCCAAGATAATCTATCTACCTGAATCTTTGAAATTGTAGTATGTAGCATTAATATTTTTGTTCACTACAATATTGCATCTAAAATGGCTAAAGAGAGGTGACAACAACATTTGACTGGCCAAGGATCTGGCCTAGTGGTTAAAATCGTTCAGAAAGTAATCAGAAAGTTGCTGGATTGAATCACTGATCCGCCAAGGTGAAACATATTTTGTTCTGTCCTTGGACAGTTAACCTTCCCTGATCCAGGGTGGCTCTCAATAATGGCTGATCCCCTGGTTATAACCCTCCCTGAGAGAGTCTCACCGGGAGATGAGGAAGAAAAACGTTTCCAATTTGTATATTTGTATGACAATATTCTACTTATTTTGTATGTTTCTCCTCACCTCAGATATCATCCTGAAATAATACTTGAGTGCGTATTTAACATACTATCAAAACTATCTGCTTGTTACACTAATGTCCCTCTTACCATGTGGAGATTTCCTCTTATTTCTCACTGCTGTTATGGCTAGATTGTCATTGTGTTATGGCTAGATTGTCATTGTGTTATGGCTAGATTGGCATTGTGTTTTGGCTAGATTGTCATTGTGTTATGGCTAGATTGTCATTGTGTTTTGGCTAGATTGTCATTGTGTTATGGTTAGATTGTCATTGTGTTTTGGCTAGATTGTCATTGTGTTATGGCTAGATTGTCATTGTGTTATGGCTAGATTGGCATTGTGTTATGGCTAGATTGTCATTGTGTTATGGCTAGATTGGCATTGTGTTATGGCTAGATTGTCATTGTGTTATGGCTAGATTGTCATTGTGATGTCAACGCTCCCTGCTCTGCTTTGAGGGCTATCCACTGTGGGATGAGATTTCCCCTGGACACTTATCATCAGTCAGTTTAGCCTTTCAGGATTGATAAACAGATCCTGGATCTGTTAGGGGAAACCTTTTCCCGGAACCTACTACTGTCAGATGTCTCAACGATTGACTGTCACCCCCTGGCTAGACTGTCTGTCTAGTCCCAATCAAATTACAACGTGCGCATCAGGATGTTTTGAGGGCTTTCTTCTTGTCGGCATCTTTAAACAGATCTGGTGCTACGTTATGATGGGACATGGGTATAATGATGAGTAAATTGAATAGTGGGAGGAATGAGTCAGGATGATCAGAAAGCTACCTCTCTCCAATTACACACGTTGATGCACCATGACATTAGTACTCTTTACATTGTCCAGATTCATCTGTCTTTCAGACGCTAACCTCAGCTCGATCTGTCTCGCCAATATACCTCTTAATATACCTCTCTGTCTGTCTCTCTCCCATTGTTCCTCACTTTCTCTCTCTCATTCTCACTCCAACCGTGTTCTCCCTCGCCCACTCCCTCCGCTCCTCGCCCTCTCTCTCGCTCCCTGTCATTTCCTCAGTTTCTCGTGCTCTCTGTCCACTCTGTTTCACTTCCTCCCCCTCTGTCTCGTGTCTGTCTCCCCCCCCGCTCCCCCTCCCTCCCCCCACCCCCCCCCCCTCTCCCTTCCCCGTCTTCTCACACTCTCCCTCTCCCTGCACAGTTGACAGACTTTTAGCGATGCTCGCCGATAGTCTTGTTGGACACCCTTCGTGGGCATCTGTTGATGTAATCCGACAGTGCCAGTGGCCAGGGCAGATGGGAGAGAGTAACGAGCAGGAGAGAGGGGCCAGCCTTGATAGGCCCAGAGCGTGAGTCACTAAATGAAAGGACAGAATGGTAGGAGACGGAGCAACGCACAGAACACTGAGCGGTTACCATGAAAACACGCAAAACTGTTATTGCTACGTTCAGGATGTAGTATGTTGTTCCTCAGGCTTGATCTGGCTCCATTTGTGATATTTTAACTTGCCTCGCTGGCTTTCTAGCTTGCGAGGTAATTAATGCTGATGAGGACTGAATGTAATCTGAACAAAGATGTTTCTGATGGCGGACTGCACACACAAGGTTTCAGGACGTGGTTGGGTCCTGGGTCTATAGGGCATCGATGTTTTTGCTGACAATCAAAGCCATTATGGCAGTGGTAATAGTATCCCCGAGCTGGGAGATGTTATACCATGTTACAATCACCTACTGCTCGTTGTTGTACATTTAATGTCACCCACTGAGCGTAATTCTTTGAAAGGCATATTTTCTACGTCTTTTCAAAGTAATTTCTACCAGAAAGACACATTTTCAATGTCTTTTCGATGTCATTTGCTCAGGGGATATTCATTGCAATGGCATGTGAAATGGTGCCAGTCTGGGTCAGCTTAGGCCATAATCTTAGAGATCCAGCACAGGATTTGATCTGGTCGTTACTCTCTCCGCCAAGTAAATTCCCGTTGAGTACTTCAGTCCCAGAACGTGCCACTCAACAGCTCTTTCTTCAGGCTGACCCATCAGCAGTTATAGATTAAATAAGCCGTAGCCATGGCAATGATACGCTCTCCGAGGTCGTTCTGGTTTGAGGCAGACTTTTTAACCCAGAACTGTCAGGGAACTGAGCAGGGTCCCAGTAGTCACCATTAGACTGCCAAAGAGCAAGGCATCAAATCTGGTGGCTTGACAGCCAAACCTGGGAGGTCTCAGAGTCAGATAATGCAGGGCTCAAAATCAGTGCACTAATTCCTCTCACATGCTCCTCAATATTTTATTGTGTGATATGGAAATGTTATCTGGAACAAATATGAATCCTAGCTTTGAAACGTTTCAAATATTTTGATAGTGTGTTTCTTGTTGTGAATATTTCCATTTAGGTTGTACATGCTTTGTTTGTAAAATGCAAAACAAAAGCACTATAACAGCAAATAGTCTGGATAGATCAAGGATACTCATAGGATACTCGTTGCCATACACTGTTTCTGAAATGTAGCTTTGACTGACACTATTTACAGTTCATATTGTGCCGCGTCTCCTCTTCCCTCAGACCTCTCCTCTTCCCTCAGACCTCTCCTCTTCCCTCAGACCTCTCCTCTTCCCTCAGACCTCTCCTCTTCCTTCAGACCTCTCCTCTTCCCTCAGACCTCTCCTCTTCCCTCAGACCTCTCCTATTCCCTCAGACCTCTCCTATTCCCTCAGACCTCTCCTCTTCCCTCAGACCTCTTCTCTTCCCTCAGACCTCTCCTATTCCCTCAGACCTCTCCTCTTCCCTCAGACCTCTTCTCTTCCCTCAGACCTCCCCACTTTCCTCAGACCTCTCAGGGTGGTAAATCATCTTAAATCTGATTTTATGGGAGCTATGTGAAAGTGTGTGAGCCTTTTGGATGACGAGGTGGTGGCAAAGGCCTTGCGTCTTTCTCTCAACCTCCACATTACAGATTAACAACATCCCCGGTGGGCCGGCGACACCGCACGGCCAAAGCAGACGGTTCCCAACCATGACCTTGATTTGAGACGAATATGCCATCTGAATTTGTTTTGCATATAAAATTACATTCATTGTTAGATTTTCATCCACAATTTGAACAGATTGTTGGCTGGGAAGCAGCTGTAACATTGGGTTCCTTGGGGTTGTATGTCTTTTTTGGGTGTTTAAAGTGTTCCCAATCCCAGTGTAACCAGGCACTGCTTGTCTAATTGTGCGACTCCTTGCAGCTGTTCAGGCACCTACAAGCTCCCTGAGGTTGACAGTCAAAAAGTGTTCACTCTGACGCTTTGGTTGGACTGTCTGCTTACAGCTTGGTGGTGAACGTTCGGACATTCGGACAGGAGCCATGACACGAGGTCAGGAATACGAATTGGATACCACAGATCAAGAATACAATTTCAATAACAAATATATCCAAGAGCTGTACTTCGTGTCTAGGACAAAAATTCAAGCCAACAGGTAAATGTCCAAAGGGACCCTCATTCCCTTTATATTAAAGTACTATTGAGCCAAGCTTGATAGGTCCGGGCTCCCAGTGTTATAAACCCCCGCCAGGACCTCTTTCTGTCAGTCAGTAGGAACAGTCTGCCCAAGGCTGCTGCTGACTCAAGCTCCAGTCTTTCTGTCTGCCAAGCGGCAGATTGATACCATGACCATGATCGTCTCAAATCAGACAGCTACAAACACTCAGCGTTTCCTGGGACACTTACAATTGATTTCATACCAGATTTGCCAAACATCGACATTGGCCCGGTGTTTTTAGCCAAGCGATCGGTTGGCGTGTTATTTCCCCATGTTTCTCTGTCGTTGACGCATAGTGAACTAGGGTGTCGCGTTGTCTTTCAGATGACGGGAAACTGTCGTTCGAGGAGTTCAATGCCTATTTCGCAGACGGGATTCTTACCACGGACGAGTTGCGGGAGCTCTTCTACTCCATAGATGGACGGCAGAACAAGTATGTCCAACTCTTCGTAATTAACGGATGCATGTATGGTGGGATGTAAAGGAATTCATAAACACGCCTGCTACAAGATGTAGAGTTTTCCTGAACCAAGCAAAAGCAAAAGTAGACAGTGAGCTGAGTCGGGCGAGAGAGAAAGGTGGAGCAGAGCGAGCTTAACTTGGCTGGAGAGCAGAATAGGCATTTTGTAGTTGCAGCCATCTGTCCTCTTCCATTTTTGCTCATGTAAAGTTCAGCCATAAGCTTTGGGCCTGCTCTGTCCCGCTTCTTCTATTCTATACCACCCTTCTTCAGACCACAACCGGCTGTTGAAATGTTCAGTGCTCCTTCTCAAATAGCTTACTTTGAGACCAAATTATTGCCTTTGTAGTCACTAAACTAGATGGGGTGTTTGTTAAAGTATGCATTTTAACTAAAATGATTGAGCAATTTTGGAGCTGCAGTTTTTTTTCCCTCAGAGTGTAGAGCCCTTTTTTAGCTGAGCTGGAGAAATTGGACATTGAGTGATGAGGGGATTTCAGGAGTTATAATGATCAATTATGATCCCTTTATTGTGCCATATACCGTAGCTGTGGGCAAGCTCTGCCCACCAGAGAGTCTTTTCTTTTCAGTCATCTATTTCTTGTGTTTTTAGGGATGTTAAATCTGGTTGCCACTTAAATCTCACTGAATTGATTTTCTTTCAATTTTCTCTAGAGACAATTTTTCACACTCAATGACCGATTTGTAATGGTTGGTCAAACCTTCACCATGGTGATAGCTGAACTGGGCTCAATGTAATACAAAGCCACTTAAAGATCCTAGGTCTATGATAAACAAAAAATGCATACTACTGTAGATGTCAAGATATACTGTTTGTTTGTTTGTGGTATGAAATACAGATTCGAATCCTGAATCTATGACCACTGCCATAATGGCTTTGATTGTCAGCAAAAGCATCGATGCCCTATAGATCCAGGACCCAACCACGTCCTGAAACCTTGTGTCTGCAGTTCGTCATCAGAATATTTCCAAAAACAGTACAACTTCTCAGTTTCAACATTTGATATGTTGTACTATTTCAGTTAAACATAGGGATAAATTAATTCTGTTTTTATGTGCATTTTACGCTGGGTCCCAACTTTTTTGGAAACAGGTTTGTAAATCAGATATTTTATTTGATCTCTCAAACAAGGTGATGATGTATGTAATAACAGTAGAGGTATAATCTAAAGCCATTAGTTTGTGAATCCTCATCCTAAAATACCTGTGAAATTATGCAAGAGAATGTGACAATATCAGTAATGAACGATGGCTGAGGCAGAGTCTATATAGTACAAGGTTCACTGGAAGGCCAAACCAGATCAAGGTTTTGGCAGCTGAACCACTACCCTACCCTTTTGTCTTCATTTATTAATGTATGCAATTGTCTTCATTTATTAATGTATGCAATTGTCTTCATTTATTAATGTATGCAATTGTCTTCATTTATTAATGTATGCAATTGTCTTCATTTTGTAGACAACATTAAAAAAAAATGCTTTGAATAAGGGATAAGATAAGTAATGGAGGATCGGAAGTCAGATTTTAAACGTTGCATTTTCAGGATTTTCTTTGAAAACCTCTTTACAACCTGAGTGGCCTATTTACCATTCACACACCATATCAGGACTCATTTCAGGTCTGTTGTTTACTGGCAGTGACCCAAAAACATATTCTTCTCCTCTGGATTTCAAATGTTGTTTTTGTCTTCCCAAGGACAACCTCCCGCAATCAACAACTCTTGTTTATTACATCATATACACTGCTGAGCATCAGTGTCCCATGGCAACAACCATAAGGAATAAACTGTACACTGATTGTACAGTAGATAAAGCTTGTTATGGGAGGAATAGAAGATTTGTAATCATTTAGTTAAATGGCTCATTTCCATGACATTGCCTGTGGGCTTAGAGTGACTGTAATCCATTCACTTGCACTGATTGTAAGGTTGTTGTGGCTAAATCTCGCAGATGCCTTGCTGGCCATTTTAAGAAAAGTGAAGGATGGGTGACATTTTCTCCTGGCCCATAGACCGTAGTATTTCAAAATAGACCATAGTATATGAAAATAGACCGTAGTATTTGAAAATAGACCATAGTATATGAAAATAGGCCGTAGTAAATGAAAATAGACTGTAGTATTTGAAAATAGACTGTAGTATTTGAAAATAGACTGTAGTATTTGAAAATCGACCGTAGTTTTTGAAAATAGACTGTAGTATTTTTGGTGATTTAGTGTCTCATATTGAGTTGTGAAACATTGAACTTGCCTTTCTAAAGACTGCTTTTCTCCTCAAGTGGCAAAAGTACGCTGTTACATGTTTTTTAAGCCTGTTAACTTGATTTCCCCTGGCAGAATGGAAATGTACTCAATGTTCATGGAGCGCTCACTGTCGTTTCCCTCCAACATTGTAGAATCTGAAGTCCAGTCATGCCCTTGTTAGGGAGTATACACATCCTTAGAAAAACACACAAAAACAAGATGGCTTTAACCAGTCAAGTACGCGCACACAAAAACACAAACACAGAGAGAGACCCTAACCCCAAAAACATAATCTTAACGCTCCCGGCTAAGATTAATTCTAACCCTGACTCTATATTCTACCGTTTACATTATCCCTGCCATGTAAGACAGATGTTGCTGGTACAGTGCTCCTACAGCTCTACATTGGAGCACCAGAGGTCAGGCCAATGTAACCTAAACAATGTAAAACACTAGGATTGCGTTCAGACAGCTGGAATAGCGAATGCATGTTCCTGACATGGTGACAATCATTAGAACCTTCTCTGTTGGTTACACAAGGCAGCCAAAACTAACTCTGACAAAAGGTGTCTACTGAAATAGATTTTCAACATCAGTGTTCATAAATGGTGGTCGGAGCTATGCAGATGTCACACAGCGATTACACAAGGCATTAACCAGGATACATTTTGCTCTAAATTCTTTCCTCCAAGCGGTGCAAGTAAAATTGGCAATTACATTCTTGGAGGGAGCACTCTCTGTGGTTAAGTTGGCTGCTTTTATACATGCATATATTAGGCAAATATCACAACAATATTTTTGGTAGTCAGATTTCAGATGGTAATTTCTGCCCAGCCATCAGTTTCAACGTAGTTAATCCTGGCTTTGATAGATCTAAAATTGTCCAAAGACATCAGCTTGAAAATGTTAAAATGAATCGGCTGAGTTCAAAGCCTGTGTGATTTGCTCAGACACTGAATGAAAAGTTGCGTGAGGTTTGTGTTGATGTTTCTTTTGGATTCTCAGTAGCTGTCGCCATGGTGATAGCTACTCTTCCTGGAGTCTGACCTTACAGTGCAAAAAATACATTACATTATTTACTGTAAGTCACTCACAAAGGGAGTCTCCTCAATGACTAAAATGTAAACAAATGGGAATTTCAGGCAAACAAATATAATGTCCATAAATTTAAATGCATTAACAAGTAGATA
This sequence comes from Esox lucius, assembly GCF_011004845.1. Taxonomy (NCBI): domain Eukaryota; kingdom Metazoa; phylum Chordata; class Actinopteri; order Esociformes; family Esocidae; genus Esox; species Esox lucius. The sequence continues at coordinate 41,401,968 of NC_047585.1, read as the reverse complement.
AAACAGAATAAAGATGTGGTGATTCACTGAAAATGTGTTTCCTTGCAAGAATTCAGAACATGCGGCAAGCTGATTGTTGTTGCAGTTGTTCCACCAACGTTTATTTTATTTTATTGAGTCTATTAAATGCAGAAGGTCTTCCAGTAGGTTACTGCTCCGTCCCGTCGTGAAGCGCGGCAGTTTCCCTCAGTAGACATTCTGCGCACGCTTACCTCAGATGTGAACTCCCCAGGACTTAAATGAAACGCACCAAGGTCTTTCAGCTGACCGTGAATCTGTAAACCTGTTTCTTTCTCTCCCCCTTCCATTTCATTTCTGCTACACCGCAGCAACCTGGACACCGACAAGCTATCCGGTGAGTGCCAGCCATGCTCTCTGTTTCAATGCGACCTGTGACCTCATCACATTAACCTGTGATCTCACCAGTGAATCTCTTGTGCTCAACCACACTGCGTCTTCTATAACAGTGCATGACTGCTGTAATAGGTTGAAAACGCCATCAGCATATTCCGTCAGTACATTATTCCGTTCGCCGATTAGCATAATCTTTGTCCTTATCAACGCTACCACCGTCAACGCCAACCGCATTCACACTCCGTCGTCCTCGTCCCTGTCATTCCCATGCTCACCATCGGCCAGCCCTGGCTTTGTGAGTGCGGCTACAGTATAGTCACGTATAGGTGTCCTAATGGAGGAATGTGGCAGACGGGCCTAGAAAAGCAGAGAAATAGGACAAAGACACTGTAAACACTCACTTCCGAGAATAAACCCGCTGCATAATTCATTGAGTGGCAAAAGCATCAGTCAGTGCAGCCTCTCAGCGTCAGAGAGGAGTGGACTTCCATCACGGTAAGTACCTTCTCTGTGTCATCTTGAAGTTAGTCCACTGGACGTCATCAGTCAATATCTGGCCCATAGGGGAGAAGGGAAGTGACATCCAGGGCTCTCTTCGATTGGTGTGACTGGGAATGGCCTGATTTATTTGACATAATAAAGTACTGTATAATATCTGCATCTATCACACTGACACACTTGAACGGTTTTCCCCTGAATTGCCTCACGACTTCATTAGAGGTTATCAGACTATTTTCTGTCAGTGCCTGGTCTTGTGTCTCTTTTGCCTTGATCAGTAATCACAATATTTGTCATAGACCTTTTTACCCCCGTTTTGCAGTCAACGGTCGTGATTCGAACCACACCGTTTACAACATTAGATATTTGACCAGGTTGGTCATTTAAACCATACGGTACAGCATAAGAAAATGACCAGTAAATGTTGAGTCTGTAACTACATTGTCTTTTTTTTATTTCAGATTACTTTGCTCAACACTTGGGGGAGTATTTGAATGTCCTTTCTGCTTTGGAGACCCTTAACATTGTCATCTTGAAGGCCATGGACAAAACTAAAGAGGTAAGCCTGTGCAAGAGCTGTTTTGAGAAGTGTCAGTGGTCAAGGGTTACTGTCAAATAGACAAGTGAATCAAATAACACTTTTGTGAATGTGCCCTTCCTGTGCCGTGCCTCTCGAATCCTGTTCCTGGAGAGCTACCGTCCAATAGGCAGCTATAAAACACGCCCCATAGAAAGCCTCTCGAATCCTGTTCCTGGAGAGCTACCGTCCAATAGGCAGCTATAGAACACCCCCCATAGAAAGCCTCTCGAATCCTGTTCCTGGAGAGCTTGTATCCAGTAGGTTTTCAGTCCAACCCAAGGCCTGATTTAAATAATTGGCCTGCTTTCCAGGCAATGAATGGCTCTGTAATAATTGGTGTATGTGTGTATGTGTGTGTGTGTGTGTGTGTCTGCTGGAGAGGCATTTTTGTTTACCTCTGCTAGGCAATCACCAACCAAAGCTCAGGAGATGTGTTCAGCTCTTCCAGCAATCACACATTTAGCAATTCGTCTCCAAGGTTTTCAGCGGAAGCAGTAGGGGCCAGTCCTGTCCAGTGACAGTGTTCTGGCCCTAATCGAAGATTGAGGCCAAAAGTGGATTTGTGCTTTGCTGTATAGTAGGAAAAAGAAGAAGCCTCCACTCTACTCTCTCCCTTCAATATTTTACCTAGTTATTTGCAGATAACCTTGTTTTTGTGGCTTTGATTCAGTAATGTGATTTTTATCCCAGTTTTTTCCTTCTATAAGCAAATTAACGAGCTTCTTTTCTGGTGATGACTCACCACATACTGCACTGAGCTACTTCAATACCTGACTTTTGACTTCGACTAATTTCTTTCCACCTCTCTCTTTCCTCTGGCCTCTTGACATCCCTCTCTCCCAGTCCCCTCCCACTCACAAGGCAAGCAATTAACAAAACGTCATCTTCACAAGTGGCAATTTGCCTACCAACATCATTGCATCCCCCTCCCAGGTCTTTGACCACCACTTTTCCATTTCTCTCCCTTTTCCAATCCTACCCACTTTTACCCGGACCCCATTGGTCCTGTAAGCTCTTTCAACCCACTAATCTCTCCTGTTCCATTTGAATATGTCTCCCATCTTTCTCCTGATGATGACTCTTTAACACTGGTCTCCTCAGTTTTTTTGGGGGCCTTTTTCCCTTTCCTCAGTCCATCTCATACCGACCACTATCTGCAAGGAGTCCCAGACTCTGAACACTCCTGGATTACATCCCTCCTGTCAGGTCACTCCTAGTGGTGACCCCAAGGTTTTGGTTCTACGCCCTCTTCTTGCTGTAGACCAAGCACTTGTCGCTTTCATATCCTCTCAATGTAATGTCAATGCCACTCAACTATGTTGTATTCTTTTTTACATCCAGCTGGTGACAGACATGTCTCTTCAACCTCAAGCTGAACCTCAAAGAGACAAAACTGCTTGTTCTCATTTTTTTTGTCTTATTAAATTATAGTGAACTCCAAAGTTAATTTGACAGTTTTTTTTCTGTCTGTAGTCCAGCACCTTGGATTTGAAATAATACAATTACTTTGGGGTTAAGCCATGGATGGTCAGCTTTAATTTTAGGGAATTTTAATTCATATTGGATTCTTGAATACGGAACCAAAACATTTGTCACTGTCCAAATACGATTCCGGAGTGAAAACCAATGCAGTGAATCCTGACCCCAGGTCAGTGTCATTTATCAACGTTGATGCTAAAAATCAATTTTGGAAGATGCCCTTTGTCACTTCAAGGGGAATTCATTTTGAATGGCTTAGTGTTACCATAACATGGGTAGGCCTTACAATCAGCCCTGTAGGAAATCCTTCTTTGTCTTGGCAACGCAACAGTGGAAACAGATTCCCCTTGACACCGGAAACCTCCTGAAGCCCTTCAAACTGTTGTAAAAAAAATTGTGTGGAGAAAGTGAAGGGGTCTGAACACATTCTGAATGCACTTGGTTCAGATTTAACACGACATTCTTGAACCTCAAAGTCAGATCAATTGCATTTTTGACTTAATCCCTCAAAACAGGTACAGACATAGAAGGATTCTAAATACAACCACTATAAAAGAGAGCCTAAATTGGGGATATTCAACTTTTAACCTATTTGATCCAGAACCTGCTGGTTTTCTGTTCTAATTGCATCCACCTAGTGTCCCAGGTCTAAATATGTCCCTGATTAGAGGGTTGCAATGACAAAATGGAGTGGAACTGTCTTCAAGGTCCATAGTTGAATACCCCTTTTCATAGAACACTGGCTTTAGAACTTTTCAACAAATACATTTTTTATATTGGAATTGGATTGTTCCCTACTCCAGTACCCTATCAGCAGTATGTTCTGCACGATGAACAATAAATGTTCCACATTCTTTTAACTGGGGGCTAGTTTTGCTCAGTTCAGCTGATTCATGACTTTGAGGGGAAACTTAGCTTCTGCACAGATGGAGGCAATCTAGTGTGCCTGGTAAAAAATCACGAGTCAAGCGAAAGAAATTGGTGCAAGAATAGTCCAGCCCAGCATATCTGCAGTCATTACACTCATTATTATGATCTATATTATGCTGTTTCTGTAGCACACGGTGCAGTCAGCCCTTACCATTGTGGCTAAAGGGGAAGGATGTGTATGGAATTGTACAGGCCAGTGCTTTGTTAGATTGCTAAGTAATCCATTATAGGAAAATGATACAGGAAGTTTTGTGCACAGTTCCCCGATATGTATGTGGAGAGATTCACACTACGTACAATAATAAAGTAGTGATTTTTAGTGCTTGGTCGCATATCATTTGCATTCAATGATTGTCTAAAGCCTGTGTAGCATAGGCATCACCAAATGCTGGGTGTCTTCCCCCTGGATGCTCTGCCAGGCCTGTTCAGTAGCCTTTGTTTCACAGCAAGTTGCCTACAGTTTTGTCCTCAGCGTGTGAAATTGGATTCAGATCCAGTATTGACTTGGCCAGACAAGAACTTTCCATGTTTTGGCCCAAAATAATTCATTGGTAGCTATGGCAGTGTTATTGTGGCCATTGACCTGCTTGATATAGCATGTTGAATTAGTTTAGAGGCATTTTTTTGAGTGTGTGAACAGACAAGAACCAATAATGTTTTAGCTATGTCTCTTGATGGTCAACTTGACTTGCATTGACACTCATTTGGACCTCATGTTGACATTGAAAAAATGGGGGGAACATTTGTAGACCATGACAAAAATCTACTCCTTGGATGAGCTTTGGATCCATAGTTCACCTTCTGAGTCTGGGATCCCGAAATAATCATGGCCTAAATAATTATTTGAAGTTACAAATCAGAATGTATTTATTATTAACCATTTGTAAACTGTTTTAATGATTTAGAAACTCTTTAGAAACTGACTGTTTAGTCTATATATTTTTTGTTAATGATTAACCAGCTATGTAACGAAATAATTCTTAGACTTTGATTATCAGGCATTCAAAGAAAATGTTACACAGTCTTGCTCAAGTAGAGCAATTTTGTATCTACTTTTTCCCCTTTTTATAATTTTCTTTGTTCTTATCTGTGACTGAATCTTATAAATTATACTGTATTGTAACCGAGTGGAGATAGAAAGTCTCTGAGCTGCTAGACAATAGCCGGCCCAGGAATCAGGGAAGCGAATCAGTAGAGGAATGAGAAAACCCAGCGATCCTTGTAAGAAAGAGGAGACTGTTAATGCATAATTATGCCCCCATTCTTCCATTTACTTTCCCTGTCAGAAGAAACTCCATTCAGCTTGTCCCTAGCGATGGTAAGCTGCTGTAGTCATAAATGTCACCACCAGGCCCCAAACTAGAACCCACCCCCATGCAATTCATCTACACTAGCAAGGCTCACCTCCCAAACTGTACCCTATTGCACCTTTCAGCGCACTACCTTTGAGCAGAGCCCTTAGGGAACATGCAGGGAACAGGGTACTGTTTGGAAGACGGCTAAGTCGTTGTTGTACATTCTAGTGTGTCTCCCCGCTGCAATTATTCCATTAACTGTCCTGCACCGTTCCTCTGAGCCTGCTTCAATTACAGCCTTGTTACAATGGCTCTCCGGCTAGTTAAATATAGAACAGCTGCAGTGGCAGGAAAGCCTCTCCACATCCAATATTTAGGAAAGGGCAAGGACCTAGCATGCACTGAAACACAACAAACGAACCAAAGGTGAATCCCACGCCATGACTTGTTAGACCTGTAGTTGTCTCCTGACACTGTAGCTGTCACCGTTTTTGGAATTGATTTTGTAAAGGTTGCCAACCTGTTCTATCTCTCTTGCCCCCCCACCTCCTCAGGAGTACCAAGGCTCCTCTGTTTTGGGCCAGTTTGTGACCCGCTTCATGCTGCGGGAGACCTCGACCCAGCTGCTGTCCCTGCAGATGTCCTTGCAGTGTGCGATGGAGGCCGTGGAGGAGCAGAGCAGCCCGGCGCCGTGAGTCCCGACACCGTGGCGGTGCCACTGTTACAGCCGGTGTCCAGGCTTGAAGGCACAGCGGCACCTAACAGATTAAAAAAAAAACATGCCAGCCTCACCAAACCGCTCCAGAAGTTCTGTCTTCAAATTTTCTGCTGTAAAAAAGCTAATGGCTACCACTATACACCCTATAGAGAGGATGAGAGAGGAGTTACCACTATAAACCCTATATAGAGGATGAGAGAGGGGTTAACATAATATACCTTATAGAGAGGATGAGAGAGGGATTACCACTATGCACCCTATAGAGAGGATGAGAGAGGAGTTACCACTATACACCCAATAGAGGGGATGAGAGAGGAGTTACCACTATACACCCCATAGAGGGGATGAGAGAGGGGTTAACATAATACACCCTATAGAGAGGATGAGAGAGGAGTTACCACTATACACCCAATAGAGGGGATGAGAGAGGAGTTACCACTATACACCCTATAGAAGGGATGAGAGAGGGATTACCACTATGCACCCTATAGAGAGGATGAGAGAGGAGTTACCACTATACACCCTATAGAGAGGATGAGAGAGGGGTTAACATAATACACCCTATAGAGAGGATGAGAGAGGAGTTACCACTATGCACCCTATAGAGGGGATGAGAGAGGGATTTACACTATGGATACGCCATAGAGTGGATGATGGAGGGTGTATTATTATTGATGCCTAAATATGTTTGCTTTGGCAATAGTGTTAGCCATCCTTTTGTGCCAATAAAGCACCTACTAAATTGAATTGAGAGGACGAGGCAGGGAGAAAATGACATACTCAGAGAGAGATCTCTGGAGATGGGGTCAGAGAGTGACTGCCAAAAACAAATTATGGGGGATGTAGTAGATATTGTGAAGAGAGAGATAGAGAGACAGACGGAGAGACTGAGAGAGAGACAGACACAGGCAGACAGACAGGGACAGAAAGACAGCGTAGAGCAAACAGGAGAGAGAGAGAGAGCGTAGAGCAAACAGGAGGGATGTGGAGGTAGAGGAGAGAGGGAGTAAAAAGGAATATAAGGTACATGGAGGGAGAGAGAGAGAGAAAATAAGAAAACAAATAGATGAATGGGAGAGAGACTAATTACAGCCCGAGGCTATGTCCTCCTGTCTGTGGTTCCGCCAAAGTCTTCATCTACGTGCTGCACTGCCCTTTGGGACTGCTAGCTAGCTCAGCAGGGGAACTGTCCTAGTACGCGCTGTCAGCAGGACACTCGGCCTCTCAGCCTGGGGAAGACATCAGCTCTCCACACACATACTGTGAATGTGTGTGTCTCTGACTCAAATGTCCCCAAACTGAGGTTTAATCAGAAACACGGGGGGTTGTGTAACTTACTGTTAACCGTTAGGGTTAGCCATTACCAGTTAGGGTTAGGCATTTGAGCTAGATTAAGTTTAACAGTAAATGTTAGGCTGTCCGCGCTTAGGTTTGGTTAAGGTTAGGGTTATCAACTTTGATGTCCACATTTAGGTTTGATGTGTGTGTGCGTGTGTGTGTGTGTGTGTGTGTCTGTGTCTGTGTGTATGTGTAAAATTAATATTTGGTACAGACAACTTGTGGTGCAGAAACAGTTTGAAGTCTTTTTGTTGAGTTCATTATGTACCAGCTTCAAATAGGTTCAGGGATTTTGGCCCATTCTTCTTGGCAGTTTGGTTTCAGGTTGGTTGGAAAATGCCTGTAGGCCACCATTTTCAAATAGTGCTACAGATTCTCCTGAATGAGATCAGGACTTGGACAGGGCCACTTGTAGGACATTAACCTTTTTGTTCCTGAGACACACCTGTGTTACTTTGGCTTGGTGCTTGGGATCATTGTCTTGCTGAAAGATGAATTTCCTCCAAAGCTTAATTTTTTCTGAGCTGGAGAAGGTTGTGTTGCTGTACTACTCTGTATTGTACTCTATCCATTCCTACTTGAATTTTAACCAGAGGCTTAGTCCCTGCTGAAGAGAAGCATCCCCACAGCATGCTTGACGATAAGGATGAGATATGGGCATAGTTAGGTTTGCACCACACATTGTGCCTTGGGTTTTTGACAGAAGCCTCTATCTTGGTCTTATCTGACAACAAAACCTTTCCCCACCTTGAAACAGGTTCACTTGTGTGCTTTCAGATGGTACTTTTTGAGTAATGGCTTCTTTCTTGCCACCATTCAGTGTAAGCCAGTTTCATGCAGAGCTCGTAACATGACTGATCGGTGCACCTTAACACCACGCATAGAAACTGATCTCTGTAGCTCCTTCAAAGTGAGTGTTGGCCTTCTTTTCTGAGTGGTGAGTTTGGAGGGAGAGCCTTTTCTTGTATATCCAAAAACTAGCATTTTATTGTGTGCCATTATGCATTTTCATTACTTTAACTTCTGTGGAATGTGCTTTAGGCTTCATTTTCCATCAGATTCACAGCCTGTACAATGAGGCCAGTGGTAAGGTAGTTTTGTCTTTGTTCTGGCATTTTCTCTCATCTGTGTCAAACTAGGAGCTTCCACAGCTGAATATTTATTCAGGGGCTGAATATTTATGCAAATCTTGCGACTCTTTCTGGGTTCAGGCTGCCCAAACTCTTTATTATTTATTTAATTTTTACTCTTCTGCTAACAGAAATACAAGCACAAATATAGAAGACATCTTCACAAAATGTTTTCAGTTAATGTACTCAGTTTGTATTGACTTTTAGTCTCCTCATACCGGCTTTACACATGCAGTACTACCCCCCCCCCCCACACACACACACACACACACCCTGAACCAGCCTGAACCAGCCTGAACCATCCTGAACCATCCTGAACCATCCTGAACCAGCCTGAACCATTCTGAACCAACCTGAACCACCCTGAATCACTCTGAACCAGCCTGAACCTCCCTGAACCAGCTATAACCAGTGTGAACCACTCTGAACCATCCTGAAGCACTCTAAACCAGCCTGAACCAGCCTGAACCACCCTGAACCAGCCTGAACCATTCTGAACCAACCTGAACCACCCTGAATCACTCTGAACCAGCCTGAACCAGCCTGAACCACCCTGAACCTCCCTGAACCAGCTAGAACCAGTGTGAACCACTCTGAACCATCCTGAAGCACTCTGAACCAGCCTGAACCATTCTGAACCAACCTGAACCACCCTGAATCACTCTGAACCAGCCTGAACCAGCCTGAACCTCCCTGAACCAGCTAGAACCAGTGTGAACCACTCTGAACCATCCTGAAGCACTCTAAACCAGCCTGAACCAGCCTGAACCACCCTGAACTAGCTAATAACCAGTTTCATGCAGTAATGGAAGAGGTTGAGGAAACAAGTCATGATATTGTTGAAATGGAGTCCTGTAAACATACACAGGACTCCCCACAGTACTCCTTCAAGCATATATAACAGAGTCCATTAGCATTTGAATCAGTCTGTAAATTACAGAACAAATCATTGTTCTTAAGGTACCAGAGTGCCAGCTTGTACTTTATTAGTCGATCCTGTAACCCTGCCTCAAACTAGAACAATAGCTACTCAATCTGATTTTATTCTCTCCCCCTGTCTTTTTTAATGTGATTCCTCCCTCCCTCTCTGGCAATTACAGCTTTCGTTTTGATGTTTATTCCTCCTCATTTTGTCTGTTTGTCTGTGTTTTAAGGCGAGAGGTGAAGGCCGCGGTGCATCCCTCTGTGCAGAGGAACAGCAGGCGATGTGGCCGCCAGGTCCTGAACAATGTGTCCCAGTCCGACCCTTACCCAGGCATCCTCAAAACTGGTAATCTATCATGTGTCCAACCACACAATACTGTGTGACATAGTTAGGAAGAGCGTGGCACTGATAATTCCAGGTTAGTGATTTTGATTGCGCAAAATGTTTTAAACTTAAAAATGTGCGCTAAATTACTTTAGAACTGGGGCTTGTGAAGCAATAAAAAAACCTCAACTTTACTATTAACTATTGGTTAACTTATTTTTCTCAATTTCAGTGGAGGCCCTGCAAAGCCATTTAACTGTAAGAGCACAGTACAACACACTGAGGAAGCGCATCAACTGCTTTTCTTCTGAACATTTTTATAACTGTAATTTTGACCAATTTTACAAAAAGCTTGACAAATCCTTCCTCTACTTAGATTAGACTAGATTAGACTCAACAAAATGCAGTTAGCATCTAACCAGAAGTGCAGTAGAGGAGGAGAGAAAATGTATTTAAGAAGAAAACAAATATTAAGTATATGTATATTACCAGAATAATGTGTAGATGAGCAATACTAAATGTGCAATAAGGCAAATAGACTATTTGCCTTATTGCATTAGGTATAGTATTGCATTAGGTATAGTATTGCATTAGGTATACAGTGGGGAGAACAAGTATTTCATATACTGCCGATTTTGCTGGTTTTCCTACTTACAAAGCATGTAGAGGTCTGTAATGTAGAGGTCTATAACAAAAATCCAGAAAATCACATTGTATGATTTTTAAATAATACATTTGCATTTTAATGCATGACATAAGTATTTGATCATCTACCAACCAGTAAGAATTCCGGCTCTCACAGACCTGTTTGTTTTTCTTTAAGAAGCCCTCCTGTTCTCAACTCATTACCTGTATTAACTGCACCTGTGTGAACTCGTTACCTGTATAAAAGACATCTGTCCACACACTCAATCAAACAGACGCCAACCTCTCCACAATGGCCAAGACCAGAGAGCTGTGTAAGGACATCAGGGATAAAATTGTAGACCTGCACAAGGCTGGGATGGGCTACAAGACAATAGGCAAGCAGCTTGGTGAGAAGGCAACAACTGTTGGCGCTATTATTAGAAAATGGAAGAAGTTCAAGATGACGGTCAATCACCCTCGGTCTGGGGCTCCATGCAAGATCTCACCTTGTGGGGCATCAATGATCATGAGGAAGGTGAGAGATCAGCCCAGAACTGCACGGCAGGACCTGGTCAATGACCTGAAGAGAGTTGGGACCACAGTCTCAAAGAAAACCATTAGTAACACACTACGCCGTCATGGATTAAAATCCTGCAGCGCATGCAAGGTCGCCTTGCTCAAGCTAGCGCATGTCCAGGCCCATCTGAAGTTTGCCAATTACCATCTGGATGATCCAGAGGAGGAATGGGAGAAGGTCATGTGATCTGAAGAGACAGAAATAGAGCTTTTTGGTCTAAACTCCACTCGCCGTGTTTGGAGGAAGAAGAAGGATGAGTACAACCCCAAGAACACCATCCCAACCGTGAAGCATGGAGGTGGAAACATCATTCTTTGGGGATGCTTTTCTGCAAAGGGGACAGGACGACTGCACCGTATTGAGGGGAGGATGGATGGGGCCATGTATCGCGAGATCTTGGCCAACAACCTCCTTCCCTCAATAAGAGCATTGAAGATGCTGGGTCTTCCAGCATGACAATGACCCGAAACACACAGCCAGGGCAATTAAGGAGTGTCTCCGTAAGAAGCATCTCAAGGTCCTGGAGTGGCCTAGCCAGTCTCCAGACCTGAATCCAATAGAAAATATTTGTAGGGAGCTGAAAGTCTGTATTGCCCAGCGACAGCCTCGAAACCTGAAGGATCTGGAGAAGGTCTGTATGGAGGAGTGGGCCAAAATCCCTGCTGCAGTGTGTGCAAACCTGGTCAAGAACTATAGGAAACGTATAATCTCTGTAATTGCAAACAAAGGTTTCTGTACCAAATATTAAGTTCTGCTTTTCTGATGTATCAAATACTTATGTCATGCAATAAAATGCAAATTAATTACTTAAAAATCATACAATATGATTTTCTGGATTGTTGTTTTAGATTCCGTCTCTCACAGTTGAAGAGTACCTATGATAAAAATTACAGACTTTGTAAGTGGGAAAACCTGCAAAATCGGCAGTGTATCAAATACTTGTTCTCTCCACTGTAGTATTAGGTATAGTGTATTTTACTGGTGGGATCATAGTTGTTTGGGTACAAATGTCAATTTCAGAATGGCATTTAAGATGTGCAAACGAGACAAATGAAGGAGTGCTGTATTAAGGTAGCATGTGCCCCCGAGATGCAGAGATGACAAATACATGCATTTGTAACAACTGTAAAAATGCAAGCACAATGGCAATTCTACTTGTTCGATTTTTACATTCAGTCTGAACACTTCTTCAGCTACCACAAAACTACTATTAAACAGTTAAAGGCCCAGGAACTTCTTACATGAAATCTAGCTAAAGATGTGTTCGTTTTGGTCTATAGTGTAATAACCAAGGCTATTTCCTATTTCAAAAGAAGGCAAATAATTGGTAGCTACATATTTTATTATAATTTTGATTTGTCACTAAATAGATTTTAGATCTGTTTAATGTTAACTAGCTAATTAATAGTAACGGCTGGCATTGCTCATTTTAGCATTGCTATCTATTTTTGACTGAATTTGCTAGCTAGTCAAGAGTGGATTTGATGATTTGATAACGATGGCAATGTAATTTTCTACTAAATATTACCCTACTTTAGCAATATTGTCTATTTCCAAGCCCCCAACCAAGATGGAAGTCCCTACATGAATATCGAAAGAAACTAGCAGGACCGTATTCTTTGAATCATAAAATACACCACTGCATTTCACCTTTAAACGCCATTGACATAATGAATACGTTTGCTCACCTAGTTGCGTGTGTGTGTCCAGGTGTGACCATGGAGACTGATGACCACTGGTGTTCCCAGATCAACAGGCTTCAGCTGCTACTGGACAAGCTGGAGTGGCAGGTACCACCAGACAGTCCCCTTGGTGATATCGCACCCACGCTTTGGTCTTACTCTTGCTCACTCACTCTTTCTCTTGCCAGACGAGAAAGTGGGACCTGCAGCGCAATATCCATATTCAAGCCTGCATTATGTACTGTATTGCAGTATCAGTATCGCCACCTCACAGCCTCTTGTTCCCCCATTGCAGTCAGCTTTAGGTTCGGGTCCATTCAGGGTTAATTTCATAGTCAGTCCTTTCACATGATAGCTCACTGTTCTATGCCTCATTGCTGGATAGAAATAGACAGTGGTGAGTGTACATGCAGGGGTTGGAAATTATCTCTGGTCTCACCGTGAGCCAATAGCTAGGTTTCCATCCAATCAGCAAATATTCTCAAATCTGCGACATGCAAATGAATGGCAGTATATTTTCCTAATCCTATTATTACAGGGTGGTTTGGCTGAAAGCCACGGCAGATGGATTGGGTACCACCCTGTTGGTGTGTGTTGGGGGGTCTTGGTGCTCATCCTGTTATATCTTCAATTGCCTTTTTCAGAGTCCAAAGCTGGAGCCCCTGAGAGAGGACACGCTGGCCAGTACATACAAATCCGTGAGTGCCTCCTGCTGTTTATCAACCGGATTCAGTTCAATACAACTTTATTAATACCCTCATGGCTACCATGGGCCTGTGGCTGTTATCAGTTTAACAGCGCGCAGTTATGCAACAGTGTAAGCGATTACAGTTATGTTTTCGTTAACGCCATTACTCGTTATTTTAAGCCAACGCAAGTTTTTTCCATTGTGAGTGCTGTGGGGTGATGTTCGATCTTCACCAATCAGGTTTGTTTAGTTTATTAATGTGCACGAGACACAATGCAAAGGCATTCACATAGCAGCAGCCCCTAGATGACTGTTAGAAAAACTCCAATTCATCACAGCAGCCCTTTAATGTCATCATTCACACATTGCGTTTCCCCTTACAGGCACAAATAACGTCCCCCCCATCTGTTCCTCAAACCTGTTCCGCCTGAAGCCAAGGTCCTTTAGAGGCTCTTTTCATGTAGTCTTTCAAAAACCCTATCCTTCCTTCACCAACGTTTGTGTTTCCTTACGAGAACTGATTTAGCAGATTGCTGCATTTCAAGGAAACGTTTTCTTCGGATGACTGATATTGACCATCCTTTAGGCCCTGACTATTGAGTGGAAATTCAACATTATGCAAGAACCCAATGTATCATGCAAATGGACAGTCGAGCATTCTTGCGTAAACTAACAAGTGGCAGGGCTGCACATTTCTTTTTTTCCAAAAGTCTTCTAGCAAACAGTGCAGGATTGCTATTTCCCCTAACAAACTGCGTTTACGTTGTTGCGTACTCCACAGGGCTTGGTCACGTCCACAACATGACCTGAATCTAAATGTTCTGTTTGGGTCTGGTGTCCCTGTCAGCAGAACATCCTGCTGGTGCAGAGACAGATGTCGGCAATGGAGGAAGACCTGGGGGAGTTCCAGAAGGCTCTCAAGACCTATGTAGACACCACGTCCCACCAAAGCCACAATTTGCAGTGAGTCAACTAAAAACAAATTTTAACAATATTTACTGTAGTACTTGTCATTTCTTATTTCCATCCGTGCGAAGGGGTTTGCATTCACGGCTGCCAGACGTGGGCCCTGAAGCAGATTGGCTTCACACAGGGTATTTCAGGAGACGCAACGTAAATGACATGGTCTGGCCAGGAACAATAAGACAATACTTGCTTTTTGAAAATACCTTAAATTAACAGCCAAATAATGTGGATCCATTCAAATCAAATAAGATCTGAGTTCTTTGGTCTGATTAACTGACTACTCTCTCTCTCTCTCTCTCTCTCTCTCTCTCTCTCTCTGTCTCCTTTTCTCTTTCTTTTCTTTGTCTCAGTGTGTCTGTCCAGAAGCTCCCAGGGAAGTCGTGCTACATAATATATGAGTTTTGGCAGGATCGTATCTCCTGGATGAGGTAGGTGTGTGTGTGTTTCTGTGACACTGGCAGGAATGCTCATCTTTCTGACGAAACTGTAATGAGCAGATGGCCTGTCTGTCAAATAATGACTCACAGACAAACATATTCACACACATTTTATACAAATGTTAAAAACAGGACCAGCAGGCCATGATTTGGTGGATTTTCAATCCATAGAATGGTCCTTTGGAGGAAGGATTGTTGACATATTTGACATTTCTATCTACAGTATGAATTAGAAAACAATTGTTGGCTGATTCATGCCGTTTTGGGACAAGCCCAGTCCTTTCATACTGTTTCATCTTTAGCATCTCTGGCTACAAAGCAAATTCATGTTACTTGAAGCGTTACCTATTGCTCTGAAGTAGCTTGATTTGGACTTTTGCTACATACACTATCTTTTGAAAATATGCCATCGTTGGTTTTCAATAACTGTTCAACATATTTAATATGATGAATCTCTGCTACTTACTGTGCCACGTCCCCACTGGTAAACATTGCTAACAAAGTGAATGTGAAGATGTGTTTAAAATGGTTGCACTCCCTGGCTGATTGGCAGGATTTGCCTGAACAGGAAAGGGACATTTTCAAAGAAATCCCAGAGGTGGGATATAAAGGCAATCTTTCCCAAATGAAAGTGACGGTAACACACATGGTGTATTTAAAAAATCTAAACGGTGTCTTTGGAGAGCATTCGGACCCCTCTGTCTCATTCACATGTTGTCGTGTTGCAAGCTTAATAAATAAAGGATTCAGAAACCACTGCCATTATTTACCACTCCCATGATGACAAAGAGAGAAAACATAGTTTGTCGATATTTCCGCCAATTCCGGTCGTGAATATGACTCTGTCGTCTCTAGAATGTTAGTGGCCATGGCAACAACACCACAGTGTGACAGAGACGCAGTCCATGAATACCAAAGGAAACTACCTCTACTGTGTTCTTTGAATCATGTCCTGTACTGTTGGTTCATTTGTTAGTCAGGCTCTTCTCTGTGTGTCCATACTAGCACATGGGGACCTGCACTGTAATAACCAAGCAAATCAAATCCGGCAATTCCAGCCTGCATTATGTACTGTATTGCAGTATCAATATCGTCACCTTTCAGCCTCTCGTTCCCCGATTGCAGTCAGCTTTAGGTTCGGGCCCATTCAGGGTTAATTTCATAGTCGGTCCTTTCACATGATAGCTCACTGTTCTATGCCTCATTGCTGGATAGAAATAGACAGTGGTGAGTGTACATGCAGGGGTTGGAAATTATCTCTGGTCTCACCGTGAGCCAATAGCTAGGTTTCCATACAATCAGCAAATATTCTGAATACTTACATACATGAGGTATTTCTATTTTTTCTAATACGCGTTTTTGTTTTCCCATTACAATGTATTTTATATTGATTGATGGCGTTTCTCTTTAAAATAAATGATGAATTAAGTTTATAACACAACAACATTTGGAGAAAGTGAAGTGGTGTGAATATTTTCCTAAGGCACTGTCTGTTGAACTAGATTACAGCTCCAGGCCAAATGTGATGAATTCATGTCTTAGTCACCAGTCAACTCCCTTTCACTCAGGTTATGTCAACATGAACCAGTGAATGCTGGAAATTGCTAGGTATACTAGCTAATCTGCATGTCTATGTTCATAATACTTAGCATGCTATAGCAAACCCTGCAATTGTTTTAAAGGGATATGGAGCATGTTGATAACAGATGTGTCTCTCTCCTGTCAAGCACACTTGAATACATCAATACATCAGTTGTGGTACGATACATGAAGAAGATTTTTTTTTATTTAAAATTATTCAGTTTGATTTGAGGATTGAATAAACGTGACTTGGTTCGCTGAGGTTTGTTCCATGAGTGTTTTCCATTCCAAATGCAACTCTGAGCTCAGGATCTCAGCCTGTCTCAGATGGATCTGGGACTTCACTTTCTCTCAGCTAATGTTGTCTGTGTATGTGTACGTGTGTGTTTATGTGTGTGTGTGTGTGTGTGTGTGTGTGTGTGTGTGAGAGAGAGAAAGAGAGACTCAAACACATAGAGGGAAAAAAAGAAAATAATATGGTGTGTGTTGGCACCTGAGGTAATGGGACAGGCTAAGCATCTACCACCATCAGATTATACTAGAAAATATACTTCTGGTTCTCCACCCATTTACTGCCCATTAACTACTAATCAACGTGTACATTATTGTAGCAGATGTTTTTGACCTGGCGACATTTTCGATCTGTTCAGTATATTTAGAACGAAGCTGTGACACCAATTATAGCGAAGCTTTCTCTCAGCAGTGGTGTTCTACTGAGAAGAGGAGGCTATTTTCTCGCTTCAGCAGGATATCACTGTCTACTGAGCAGCTCACCAAAGTGGTCACTCTCTGTGACTTGGTATTGCAATTTTACACTGTTCATGTAAAACGACCCACTAACTGTTTCAATTAACACAGCCAAGACGGTGCGTTTTGTAACAATGATAGCTTTTCTGTTTACATTTGTTTAAATCCGGAGTTTGTCGGAGCAAGTACATATTTACAGTAATAGCCTATACACAATTCACATGATAAAACAATACATTGTTATTTGCGCTGGATGTTCAGTACATAATAGAAATATTTAAAAATAAAAATACATATACAGTTCTGGAAAAAAATTAAGAGACCAGTGGTGTTGTACCCTTACTGTTGTCACTGAATTGAATATCATTAACTGGAATAAAAAGGGGTCGCATGTTTACGTAAGGGAACGATTTAATTATCTGAGTAAATTGTTTCAAATGATTAATGCCGGATTTAGATAATTTGTCCTGCCATTCATTACTGAACATTTGAAATGGGACCAGTTGTCACGGTGGTGGTGGCGGGACACAAGCGCAAAGGCAAAAGGGTGGAAGTAATCCAATGTTTTAATGAAACAGAAACAAAACAACAGCAGCAACCAGTGACGTGGGGCGTTCAGTACAAACTAAACCAAAATGAACCACACCGGGTGTGGCCACACCCAGAACATAAATAGGGTCCCCAATTGGAGGCAACGATCTACACCTGCCTCCAATTGGGGAGACCAAAAGGATTAGAGGTGGCTAGAGGTGCCACCTTCCGTCCTGTCCTGACTGTGGCCCTAGCCCAGTGTAGAGATGGCTGGGGGCATAGCCAGGACGTGACACTAGTGCTTGATGGTGAATGGTTTCGTATCAGACCAGTATGCTGTATCAGATGTTTCAAACAAAATTCCTAACCGATGAAAAAGCAGTAATTGTATTTAATGAGAGTATAAACCTGATTTACCAAAGCAGCCCTGGAGCTCATTTAAAGTGGTGCTGAACTACCTGTATTTTGTTTGTTTTTCGTCGATACCCCCGTCGAGTGGTTTGACCACTTTGATGCATCATCCAGTGATGCGCTGTAAAATGGACCAAAATGAGCCCAAAAGCCAAATTGTTTTATGATTACAGTTTTTCAAATTGTCCCGAAAAATAATATTCTAGTTATGGAGTAAGAGATAAAGTGCCATATGTCACCAATTTTAGCCTTGTTGTGCCTATAGAACAAACATTATGTTTTAAGTCTTAAAGGAAGACTTCTTTAGGCCAAAATGACACACATATCAGATACAAATGTCATGATATACCAACTATCCTTTCTTCAAAAGACCATTCCATAATTTTGTTTTGAAAATGTCTAAAATCATTGAAATGTATTTTGCCCTGGTTTCAAATGGAATTACTCACAACCATCAGCAGTATACATTCAGCTCTGATAGTCATATGTTCAATATATTTACTGTCTCACAGTCTGAATGTAAAAGATGAATGTGAATAACTTAAGAAACTATTAGTAAATTATAAACATACAAGTCTGATGAGTGCATATTCATCTTTTTGTGTAATGTTGTTGGTGAATTAATGTTGTTTGTACTGACTGTTACCTCACCTAGCAGAGTAGATACCTTACTGTTTCTCTCCTCTCTCACCTAGCAGAGTAGCTACCTTACTGTTCCTCTCCTCCCTCACCTAGCGGAGTAGCTACCTTACTGTTCCTCTCCTCTCTCACCTAGCGGAGTAGCTACCTTACTGTTCCTCTCCTCCCTCACCTAGCGGAGTAGCTAACTTACTGTTCCTCTCCTCTCTTACCTAGCGGAGTAGCTAACTTACTGTTCCTCTCCTCTCTTACCTAGCGGAGTAGCTACCTTACTGTTCCTCTCCTCCCTTACCTAGTGGAGTAGCTACCTTACTGTTCCTCTCCTCCCTTACCTAGCAGAGTAGCTACCTTACTGTTCCTCTCCTCTCTTACCTCGCGGAGTAGCTACCTTACTGTTCTTCTCCTCCCTCACCTCGCGGAGTAGCTACCTTACTGTTTCTCTCCTCTCTTACCTAGCATAGTAGCTACCTTACTGTTCCTCTCCTCTCTCACCTAGCAGAGTAGCTACCTTACTGTTCCTCTCCTCTCTCACCTAGCGGAGTAGCTACCTTACTGTTCCTCTCCTCCCTTACCTCGCGGAGTAGCTACCTTACTGTTCCTCTCCTCTCTTACCTAGCAGAGTAGCTACCTTACTGTTCCTCTCCCTCTCACCTAGCGGAGTAGCTAACTTACTGTTCCTCTCCTCTCTTACCTAGCAGAGTAGCTAACTTACTGTTCCTCTCCTCTCTTACCTAGCGGAGTAGCTACCTTACTGTTCCTCTCCTCCCTTACCTAGCGGAGTAGCTACCTTACTGTTCTTCTCCTCCCTCACCTCGCGGAGTAGCTACCTTACTGTTCCTCTCCTCTCTTACCTAGCGTAGTAGCTACATTACTGTTCCTCTCCTCTCTTACCTAGCGGAGTAGCTATGTCAATTTGCCTCGATTACACATCTAAAATGCCATTTAGAATTGCCATTTGTACCCGCACAACTATTTACACCACTTATAACAAACACTATACTTAATACTTGTAAATGTTCTGCCCTCCTCTATTTGCCTTTATTGCACATTTAGTATTGATATTTGTACTGAATTTGCCTTTATTGCACATCTATACATTCCACTTGTAATATATACATACTTAATACTTGTAAATACTTTACATTTCTCTGCCTTCCTCTATTTCTACCTCCTCTATTTCTACTTCTGGTTAGATGCTAACTGCATTTCGTGGTACTTGTACTTCAATGTCAATAAGGTTGAACCTGATCTAATCCTCCCCAGCTACCTGCAGTCTAATGGCAGTAAGGATTTCCAGCGCTGTGTCATTGATATGCTGGAAGATCCTGAACTGGTGTCCACCATGCTGCTCCCAGGTGAAATACTGTCTGTGTGTGTGTTTGTGTGGGTGTGTGTTTGTGTGTGTTTGTGTGTCTGTGTGTGTGTTTGTGTGTCTGTGTGTTTGTGTGTGTGTGTTTGTGTGTGTGTGTGTGTGTGTGTGTGTAGGTACTAATGTTTCAATCTATACCAAAGAATTACGCAACATGCTTGACTCACTACTTTCTGGTTCTGCAATAGAAAAAAACTAAGTAAGACTTTAAATTGCATTTGAGCCCAGGTCAGCAAGAAGTTACATATTCACCCATTTATCCCCATCTCTTCTCTCCCTTAGCGTCCTGGTGGATTATGACTAACAACTAGCAAGAGAGCACAGAACACCCAGCCCCCCCCCCCCCCCCCCCCCCCAACACACACCCCAACACACACCCCAACACACACGCACCCCGAAGACAAGACATCCAAAAGGCATCCAAGTGTTTCAGTTCAGGATGTGCAGACATGGAACACCGTGTTATTCAGCATCGTGCAGCACTCAGTTATGTACCATCAACTCGGGCTGGTCATTACCGTCATAGGCCGTGTTTCTTTGGGGGGGGGGGGGGGGGGGGTGCACAAATAAACAGCTCAGTGTATACGCATGAAAGTGGTTCTGTGTGCTGTGAAAGCCGATAATGACGCTTTGGAAGCAGTCGCAAAGTTTGGCTTTAATCTACAGACAGTTCCGTCATACGGTAGCTCGTTTCCAACGGCGACGGCGATATCATACGTGTTGTTTTATGACCTGCTGTAACTTGCTTAGTCCTCAGTGCAATTGACGATAATGACTGAGGCTCGCAGTCTAAATTGCATGCAGACCAACGTTTGACCGAGCCTTGGAAATTAATCGCTTTGCATTCTCGCTACATAGCATAGAGAGAAATGATTTCCTCTGACTGGAAGTAAAATGTGATGTGTTTCAGATTCAGCAGCAGCCTGCTGTTTTCTTATACCCTCATAAGGGACCCCCTGCAATGCAGTCTTTCTATTGTGTGGTTTCCTAGTGGGTGTGCTTATGTTTGAGTTGCGTTGCCTGTCTTTTTAATGTAGTTTGTACCAGGTAATTCACCTGTTTAAATACGAGATCACCGAAAGGAGGAAGAAAGAGGAAGAAAGTTGGAAGGACATTTGGTGAGCCCCCTCTCAATTTTCAGAGACAGTTGCTGTATATTGTAGAACTTTTCCAATTATTTGTTAGTTTATTTCATTTGTTAGAGAATAATCTGAGAATTAAGCATACTCATGTGCATATGGATATGTTTATATTGTGCTTTAATCGTTACTGAAATATATTTTCCATGTAGAAAGTCAACATATTAACTTTAATAAAGATCACTGGCCAGTCAACACTTGATTGTTTTGAGTTTCAAAGTGTCCATGTAAAAACATGAAAGGGTTTTCCCATTGGATAGGCATATGTGTTCTATCAATTAAAGGTTTACCTTTATAAACCTTTTCAATTAAGTATTTGAAAGTCCACTTGAGCTGTGACATCTAAATTCATTAACTACATTTTATGAATTTTTGTCAGGCTTGAGTTGAGCAAAGTGCTCTCTTCCCTTTTTGTCAAAACCATTAATCTAAGCTCCATGAATAACAGTTTCTCAGACATGGTGCGAAATGAAACGCTTTTCCAAAGAATTGATGATGTGAGGAAAAGAGCTTGCCAAAAGCCTGTCTCACCTTTGTTTCAAATATTTTGCAAAGCAGAAAGAAGAAAAACCTACAATTGCAAAGTAATGAGGCAGCACTTAAAAAAAAGAACAAAACAGTTTCAAGCAAAAAGACAAAGCAGTAAAAAATTAAATCCACAACAGACTGAAACATGGTGGACCCACATAAAACAATAAAAAAAACTGGGTAGGACACACAAAAACAGAATAAAAACAGTGGAAACACACAAAAACAGAATAAAAACATAGTGGACACAGATGAAAAGAGAATCAAAACAGTTGACACGAAAATAGAATGAAAACACGGTAGACACACACGAAAATAGAATGAAAACACGGTAGACACACACGAAAAGGGAATGAAAACACGGTAGACACACACGAAAAGGGAATGAAAACACGGTAGACACACACGAAAAGGGAATGAAAACACGGTAGACACACATGAAAATAGAATGAAAACACGGTAGACACACACGAAAATAGAATGAAAACACGGTAGACACACACGAAAAGGGAATGAAAACACGGTAGACACACACGAAAAGGGAATGAAAACACGGTAGACACACACGAAAATAGAATGAAAACACGGTAGACACACACGAAAAGGGAATGAAAACACGGTAGACACACACGAAAATAGAATGAAAACACGGTAGACACACACGAAAATAGAATGAAAACAGTGGACACATGAAATAGAATGAAAACATAGCCTATAAAGTCTACATTGATTCGCGAATGTTTCAGAAAAGTGTATGGGAGGCAGTGTATTCACACAATATATTAGCATCCGAATGCCAAACCACGTTTTATCAGTAAAATACATTTTTGACATTGTGGTATTGTACTGTAGTATTTTACTTGTAAACAGCCACAACAGAGTGATCAAAATGCCAATAATGATGCCTTTAATTGCCACTGTTGCTGTAGGAGATCTTTAATAAAAAGCTCTATGCCTGACCCAAAGGTTTTGAATACTGTTTCCACATTCAGCGTGTGGTGTTAGAATCCTTCATCAGCTGCTGTCGGGGCTACTTTTTCCGGGATCCCAAAAAAAACAAAAAAAACAAACACAACATAAATAACACACTCAGAGAACACATTGTATTGTACATTGGATATCTGGGTCCATATTCATAGTCTCAGGGTGCTTCCTCACGATCGTAACAGTGGTCCCTGGTGGCTCGTGTGGTGGAGCAGGACCCCTGGTGAAGCCACGAGTGTTGGTTCAATTCCCGCGGGTGGCCATTATAAAGAAAATGTATGCACTTGCTACTCTGGAAAAGAAGGTCAGAAAGATGACTCACGAAAATGTATTTTGGTTCACGTTAAGATCACAAGGGCAGGTGAGTCTTGATTCTGTGGTGGATCAACGTGGCTTCCTCTGTGTAAATGTGAGTCCTGAATAATGTCCAACATTTCCGTTTTCCATTTTAATGATTTAGCTTGGGTTTTTTTACCGGTAAATGGACTCAGGACATTCAAATGTGAGTTTTTAATGGAATTGGCAGTGAGGCACCGTTTACTTTCAAGACACACAGGATGTAACTTCAAGAGAATACAAAATGAAGGAAGAGTCTAACAAAGGCAAGTGAGCATGCCATATCTCTTAAATTGAGATAGTTTGCTAAACGTAATCTTGCAGCAACAGAGAATGTTAGATACAGATTTATGAGGAGTGTTATTAATATTGTTTTTTATAGTGTTGAATATGCATGTTGTTCATTAGAGAAAATCATGTCTGACATTTTAAAGTGCAAGACTTACAGACTTTATACTTTATAAGTTTACAACACGTTTGCTGTCCCTGCTCTTCAGGAATGTTCCTGCAAAACAAAATGATCAAGTGAAGGTGTGGCATTGTCCCTCTGAGGTCTTCTCATTAGATCACATGAACTGGAACTTGCTCAGTACCCCTTCTCCTATCCAAATACTACTGGTATCCCTGAATCTCTCTCAAATCATACAGGATACAAACCGTCGTCTATGAACAGGAGCCCTCTCGTTGGTGTTTTCCCGGCTAACATGCACATCACGTGCGGTTCTACAGTCCTTCAAATACCTTGGTGGTCATTGGATTGTTGCTTTAGTTTGCAGCAGCTCTCAGCCCCTCCACTCTTTATTGTGAGACGTTTGCTTAAACACTTCAAGGAACAGGCTTTCGTGCACGAACCTGGTCTCCGAGCACCTGCAGAGAATTGGCCATGCCCTCTCTGTTGAGGACGCCTGGTCCTGTTTTAAAAATACATTCCTCGCCGTTCTTAATTAACGTGCCCCACATACGAAAAAGTGATACAAAATATTGCAATGTCCCTTGGTTTAACACCAAACCAGCTGAGCCGATCCAGTGCTAACACTGGTTCTGACGTATAGGAACAGCCTCTTAAACCTGCTATGAGTGGAAACCTCTAAGGGAAATTAGGAACCACTGCGCGCTCTATCAATTAGTAAAGCAAAGGCAGTTCTTCAAAAACAAAAATCAGCAGCCTGTGGCTCTGACCCAAAAACATTCTTGGACTAAAATCAATGGAGAATAAACTGTGGCTCTAACCCAAAAACATTCTGGGACAGAAATCAATGGAGAATAAAAATAAAACCTCCTCTCAGCAGCCGACGATACTGAAAGTCCCAAACGTAGTTACTTGATAAACCCCGTTATGTCTGATCAAGCTTCAGGAAGTGCATCACTGTGCTCACCCCTGTGGCCAGCTCTGCTGCTGCTAGTCCATCCAGACCTGTGGCCAGCTCTGCTGCTGCTAGTCCATCCAGACCTGTGGCCAGCTCTGCTGCTGCTAGTCCATCCAGACCTGTGGCCAGCTCTGCTGCTGCTAGTCCATCCAGACCTGTGGCCAGCTGCTGCTAGTCCATCCAGACCTGTGGCCAGCTGCTGGTAGTCCATCCAGACCTGTGGCCAGCTGCTGCTAGTCCATCCAGACCTGTGGCCAGCTCTGCTGCTGCTAGTCCATCCAGACCTGTGGCCAGCTGTTGCTAGTCCATCCAGACCTGTGGCCAGCTCTGCTGTTGCTAGTCCATCCAGACCTGTGGCCAGCTGTTGCTAGTCCATCCAGACCTGTGGCCAGCTCTGCTGTTGCTAGTCCATCCAGACCTGTGGCCAGCTCTGCTGTTGCTAGTCCATCCAGACCGTTCCCTCAGCAACCCCTTCGCACCGCTTCTGCCTCCATCCAGTTCAGGTTAATGAGGTTCAGAAGGACAGCCAACATTTAGATGACCTGTACCCTTTGTTTTATATATATTCGCCTCTTTCACTGCTCACCCCGTCATCCGCCTCTTTCACTGCTCACCCCGTCATCCGCCTCTTTCACTGCTCACCCCGTCATCCGCCTCTTTCACTGCTCACCCCGTCATCCGCCTCTTTCACTGCTCACCCCGTCATCCGCCTCTTTCACTGCTCACCCCGTCATCCGCCTCTTTCACTGCTCACCCCGTCATCCGCCTATTCACTCTGTTCACTGAAGTTGTCTGTAATCCCTCCTACTTGTCAAACCACAGCAGTCATATCCGTCCATGGATGGTGTGGCAAGCCAGACACAAATTTATCTCCAGGCCTACCTATCCATAGTCTTTGAAATCTGTGTAAAATACACAGGTAAATAACCATTTTGAGTCCCAATCAACTCTCTCTGCAGTGCGGTCGGGCTTCGGAGCTGGCCATGGGTGTACGTCAGCCACGCCCAAGGTCCTAAACCACGTCGTATCTGCTGTGAGCAACAAGCAGTACGGCGCGGCTGCCAAAGCTTCGGTCTCTGTTGATCATCACATCCAATTTTGAACGAATCAATCGAGCCGGGGTCCTCGGAGGGCTCCTTAGCCGGTTCAAAAACAGTGTGGATGACTGGAAGACCTGCCGTCTAACCCTTTGGCTTCTTCAGTGGGTGTTGCTCAGGGTTGGGTTTGTGGACGAGCCCATTCTCTGCACACAGCCGTACCTCTCGCTCTCGATGCCTTCGACTCCCTTATCCACCTCCATGTTGACGACATCATCAAACCCCGCCCCTCTGTGACCTCTGTGCGGAACCCCGTCGAAACGAAATGCGCCAAGGGTCCCGCTTGGGAATGACCAGTTCCCACCCGCCCCCGCAAACATTCTCACCTGAGTTGGAGACGGACCTGAGTTGGGTAATGTTGATGCCTCCAGGCGTTTGGTTGGATCATTCAGTCTTCTTACCCATGTCAGCCACTCCAGTCTGAAATCAAATGCTTATTTTTGTTCTTATTATGCCCGAAGAGCATGTCTAGTGTACGAACAAGTCCCCCTCACACATGGCTGTCTGACACTCGTTGCAGGCCTGTTCGTAGCTCGGGTACATGCACATGGCCAGAAACCGTGGGCATCGGGCTTCAATCTGCCTATCAACAGATTCTTCGTTTCCATGTGTTTGTTCGTGCAGACTGCACTGAAGAAATGCATTCAAAAATAACATGATACAAAGGTGTGAGATTAAATAGGATTTGAGTCACTTCAATAAAAACAGATTACTTTTAAATAAAGATTAAAAAAACGACAACAGCTGAAATGAGGGGAGAAATACATCTACAGGTAAGATATAACTGGTTAAAATACCCAATACCAATTTCACTTAAGTCAAATATTCACTTAAGAGCAAAATCGAACCAATCACATTGACACTAAATGAAGATTAGACTTGAGGGGAAGTTGGTTTTCTCCCCTAAAAGAGAATGGATGAGAAAGGATTGGTCACACTGTGTTTGTGGCCTACTAAATAATCTGGATTTATTTCTCACAGATACAATAAGAATTTCTCATAGACTCTCTTCTGGCCTGTGTGTTACTAGAGGGACTTCTGCTCTGCTGAAAGTACCTGCTAACATAAAAACCATTCCACAGTGGATTAATGTATTATTCTTTGAGAACTCAGCTCTTAAATGTTAAGGGACTCAAAGAAAAAAGAGGGGTTTTAAAAAGTTTTGGATGATTTCAATATTCCAGTAGTGTTATTGCTTGGTTGTTTAATATTTGAATGTTTATATCTAATACATTGGTCTGGTGTTGATTTAGTTTGAATACTGCTGTATTGTTAGGCAACGCGTACACAGATGATTAGTAATAGTAGTAATATTAATAATAATTCTAGCATTTAATTTTTAAACCTCATTTCCTGTGCTGAGGGCACATGAAGCAGAAGAAGAAAATTTATTTAACTTCAAATACATCGATACGATTAGAGGAGCTCTTAATTTGACAGGTACAATGATGAATGATCAGCTATATGCATGCATGCACCATTTCAACTGACCTAAAATGTCTGTTCTGTGACCAGAATAATGAAGAGATGATACTTATCATAATGCTCGCTGTTTATTATAGAGACTTTAAACACAAATTGTACTAGACTATGTTATAAACACATCCATGCATAATGGAGGCATTTTAGATGCATTTGAGAGAGATTGAACACACATTATAGACACTTTGTGGATGCATTATAGATGCATTAAAGCATTTTAAATGCATTTTTCATTCAGTATAGAGACATTACATATGCATTGTTTGCACACTATACAAACATTAAAGACGCATTAAAAAATGCATTATTGAGGCTTTATACTTAAACAGCCTCCAGCTGCACAACATTGATTCTCTAACAGCCCTTCACACAGCCCTCACCCAGAACACTGCACACAGCCCTCACTAGTGATGGCCATACGAGGCTTCATTAGCGTTATTGTAGCAGCAGGATGTTATGCTCGTAACGCTAACTCAGGTTTTGTTTTCAGAGTAAAAACCTTCATTGAAATATATAGGCAATATAGTTTACAATCTAGTCTGTACATTTTATGTTAAATGTGCATTACAATATTGTTCTTGTCTTTTCATTTACAGACTCGATTGCTAACTATATGGCCTCATAAATTTCAATGATGGCTTTTATTGTGATAAAGAAAATCTGAGTGCTGCCAGCATAATATCCTGCTGCTACAATAACGCTAATGAAGCCTCAAATGGCCATCACTAGCCCTCACCCAGAACACTGCATGCAGCCCTCAACCAGAACACTGCACGCAGCCTTCACCCAGAACACTGCATGCAGCCCTCAACCAGAACACTGCACGCAGCCTTCACCCAGAACACTGCATGCAGCCCTCAACCAGAACACTGCATGCAGCCTTCACCCAGAACACTGCATGCAGCCTTCACCCAGAACACTGTACGCAGCCCTCACCCAGAACACTGCACGCAGCCCTCACCCAGAACACTGCACGCAGCCCTCACCCAGAACACTGCACCAGAAGAAGGAACTGCTTGTTTTTCAATTGAATTGTTCACGTTATAGGTCACATTCTGACATGATTTATCTTTGTCTCATTCTTTTACATCACAAGAACCTGGCATTTTAACATGGGTGTGTAGACTTTTTATATCCACTGTAGTTGTTTGTCAAAGGTGGGGGCGGGGGGGTCATTTTATCTAAACCATTGTGTTTTCCTTTACACTTTTCAGTTGTAAACCTGAAGCATATTTGTGCTTTCAAGGCATTCACATGCTGTGAAAACCCATTGACAAACAAAATAGTACACAGGGGGGGAGAGCATGAATCACTTCCTTTTGGGTGTATTGGGTGTTTTGTTGCGAAGTGTTGGCTGTTGGTATGGAGACATCCAGCACACGATTTCTAAGTGAATGTCCTCTATGATGATCACACCTAGTGCTGTTGGCTTGTGTTTGCTATAGACTTAGTCAACAGATGCATCTGCTAACAAATTACTTGTCAAATTGCCAGTGTTTCGGCAACCGTAAATCATCCATTACTCTGGAAGAGTGATGGACGCCATGTTTATAGATACATTCTTGTTTATGCATCTTAACTGATAAAGTGCAGCATAACTTATTGTGATGGGAGCATAGAAAAGGGAATAAAAAGAAAGAAAGAAACTAACAACATAATTTGTTTTATTTACCCCAGTCATCTAGTTTACTCCAGTCATTTAATATACCCCAGTCATTTTATATCTTAGTCATTTAATATACCCCAGTCACTTAATTTACCCCAGCCATTTAATATACCCCAGTCACTTAATTTACCCCAGCCATTTAATATACCCCAGTCACTTAATTTACCCCAGCCATTTAATATACCCCAGTCACTTAATTTACCCCAGCCATTTAATATACCCCAGTCACTTAATTTACCCCAGCCATTTAATATGGACTAGGCATTTAATTTACACCAGTCATTTAATTAACCACAGTCTTTTAATTTACACCAGTTATTTAATTTACCCCAGTCATTTAATTTCCCCAGTGAAATTATTTGCCCCAGTGATTTAAATTAACCCCACTGATTTAATAAACACCAGTCATTAAGTTACACCAATCATTTGATATATATTGGCAATTTAATATACCCCAGTAATTTAGTATACCACAATCTTTTAATATACCATGTTCATTGCAGCTACTGTAGATCCAGTTGTCCAGCTGATGTACTGCAGTGCAGAAGAACTTTCCCAACTGTTTACCTGAGAAGAAACTACCTGTACAGTAACAAACCTGCCAACGTTGCCACTTGAACACCTAAAACACTGTAAGAGCCCACTCAGTACGATATTCAGTTTGAAAGACAGAAGCTCTGATGGCTATCAGAAGCCAAAATAATCTTCAGTATGCAGAGACCCAATCTGTGTTCCCCAATGGCACCTAATTTCCATCCCTCTTGATTTTTTTTGACCAGGGACCATGGGAAATAGGGTATAATTTGGACCGTAAACATATCCAACAAGTCGTTTGGAACCGGGTTGGAAAATGTGCGTGGTAACTAGACGAAATAGCTGACTCCCTTTTAAATTTCTAATCCAAAATAAATCCCAGTGTTATGGTTTATCCACATCCTGCCACTCTTAATTCCCTAGACTGGTTCCAAAAAGATAGTGCTGCTGAAAATACACACAGGCTAAATATGTATTTCTGATCTCTCTTGTGTTGTGCCAAAACATAATACTTCAGGGTGGATTTAATATGCATTGAAATTGTATAAAGTCATCAGTAGAGACTCGGCAGAAAACTTCAGTGCTGTTGTGTGCTGATTAGTGATGATATCTATGACTGTGGTGTGGTAGGATGATTAGTGATGTTATCTATGACTGTGGTGTGGTAGGATGATTAGTGATGATATCTATGACTGTTTGGTAGGATGATTAGTGATGATATCTATGACTGTTTGGTAGGATGATTAGTGATGATATCTATGACTGTTTGGTAGGATGATTAGTGATGATATCTATGACTGTGGTGTGGTAGGATGATTAGTGATGTTATCTATGACTGTGGTGTGGTAGGATGATTAGTGATGATATCGAAGACAGTGGTGTGGTAGGATGATTAGTGATGATATCGAAGACAGTGGTGTGGTAGGATGATTAGTGATGATATCGAAGACAGTGGTGTGGTAGGATGATTAGTGATGATATCTATGACTGTGTGGTAAGATGATTAGTGATGATATCTATGACTGTGTGGTAGGATGATTAGTGATGATATCGAAGACAGTGGTGTGGTAGGATGATTAGTGATGATATCTATGACTGTGTGGTAGGATGATTAGTGATGATATCTATGACTGTGTGGTAGGATGATTATTGATGATATCTATGACTGTGTGGTAGGATGATTATTGATGATATCTATGACTGTGTGGTAGGATGATTAGTGATGATATCGAAGACAGTGGTGTGGTAGGATGATTAGTGATGATATCTATGACTGTGTGGTAGGATGATTAGTGATGATATCAAAGACAGTGGTGTGGTAGGATGATTAGTGATGATATCTATGACTGTGTGGTAGGATGATTAGTGATGATATCTATGACAGTGTTTAGTCATAGATAATAATCTTACTAGTCATAGATTAGTAAGATCATGACATCATAACACAACATCAGAATGTCATAATTGCCATCACAGAGGGGCAAACAGTTAATGTCCACTTGAGTCCTGTCTTGAAAAGTGGATGTTAGGTTTTTTGTGGAGTTTAGGTGAGCTCAACTTGTGTTGCACGCCATGTGGACCTTTCTGTTTGGTACAGAGGCTGTTCGGAACAGTGACAGAATCTGAAGTGACTAATGTTCTGTGTCTTCTCCCTAAACCCATCCTCCTAAAATGTTTTAAAACATTTAATTGTGTGTGTGTGTGTGTGTGTGTGTGTGTGTGTGTGTGTGTGTGTGTGTGTGTGTGTGTGTGTGTGTGTGTGTGTGTGTGTGGTGGTGGTGGGCGGGGTAAACACCACTTAAACACGAACAGGGACCACTACCAGAAAAGTTTGTAAACAATTTTCAAGTTGTATTTAGGGCAGAAAGTTGTATTTAGGGCAGAAATAGATCACTTCATTTTGAGCATTTATGTTATTTAACCAGATAAGTCACCAATTCTCATTGGTGACTTAAGGAACACCTGGCCAAAGGCATTCAAATGCAAGGCAAGAAAATGAAATACACAAAACAGCACAAATAATGTGTTTTTAAATTCCCAATTTCCATCTGTAGATGTTCTATAAATAGTAATACTATCAACAAACTTTCAACAAACTACAGTGGGGAGTATTTGGTACATTGCCGATTTTGCAGGTTTTCCTACTTACAAAGCATGTAGAGGTCTGTCATTTTTATCATAGGTACACTTCAACTGTGAGTGATGGAATCCAAAACAACAATCCAGAAAATCACATTGTATGATATTTAAGTAATTATTTTGCATTTTATTGCATGACATAAATATTTGATACATCAGAAAAGCAGAACTTAATATTTGGTACAGAAACCTTTGTTTGCAATTACAGAGATCATACATTTACTGTAGTTCTTAACCAGGTTTGCACACACTGCAGCAGGGATTTTGGCCCACTCCTCCATACAGACCTTCTCCAGGTCCTTCAGGTTTCGGGGCTGTCGCTGGGCAATACAGACTTTCAGGTCCCTCCAAAGATTTTCTATTGGGTTCAAGTCTGGAGACTGGCTAAGCCACTCCAGGACCTTGAGATGCTTCTTACGGAGCCACTCCTTAGTTGCCCTGCCTGTGTGTTTTGGGTCGTTGTCATGCTGGAAGACCCAGCCACGACCCATCTTCAATGCTCTTACTGAGGGAAGGAGGTTGTTGGCCAAGATCTCGCCATACATGGCCCCATCCATCCTCCCCTCAATACGGTGCAGTCGTCCTGTCCCCTTTGCAGAAAAGCATCCCCAAAGAATGATGTTTCCACCTCCATGCTTCACGGTTGGGATGGTGTTCTTGGGGTTGTACTCATCCTTCTTCTTCCTCCAAACACGGCGAGTGGAGTTTAGACCAAAAAGCTCTATTTTTGTCTCTTCAGATCACATGACCTTCTCCCATTCCTCCTCTGGATCATCCAGATGGTCATTCGCAAACTTCAGATGGGCCTGGACATGCGCTGGCTTGAGCAGGGGGACCTTGCATGCGCTGCAGGATTTTAATCCATGACGGCGTAGTGTGTTGCTAATGGTTTTCTTTGAGACTATGGTCCCAGCTCTCTTCAGGTCATTGACCAGGTCCTGCCGTGCAGTTCTGGGCTGATCTCTCACCTTCCTCATGATCATTGATGCCCCACGAGGTGAGATCTTGCATGGAGCCCCAGACCGAGGGAGAGTGACCTTCATCTGGTACTTCTTCCATTTTCTAATAATTGTGCCAACAGTTGTTGCCTACTCACCAAGCTGCTTGCCTATTGTACTGTAGCCCATCCCAGCCTTGTGCAGGTCTACAATTTTATCCCTGATATCCTTACACAGCTCTTGGGTCTTAGCCATTGTGGAGAAGTTGGAGTCTGTTTGATTAAGTGTGTGGACAGGTGTCTTTTATACAGGTAACGAGTTCAAACAGGTGCAGTTAGTACAGGTAATGAGTGGAGAACAGGAGGGCTTAAAGAAAACTAACAGTTCTGTTAGGGTGGGAATTCTTACTGGTTGGTAGGTGATCAAATACTTATGTCATACAATAAAATGCCAATTAATTATAAAAAAATCATACAATGTGATTTTCTGGATTTTTTTTTACTGTATGTGTTGATGAGAAAATGCTTGCTCAGTTTAAGGTTAGGTTTAGAAGATGGTTTAATGTAAGGGTTAAGGTTACAGTTAGGTTTAGAAGATGGTTTAATGTAAGGGTTAAGGTTACAGTTAGGTTTAGAAGATGGTTTAATGTAAGGGTTAAGGTTATGGTTAGGTTTAGAAGATGGTTTAATGTAAGGGTTAAGGTTACGGTTAGGTTTAGAAGATGGTTTAATGTAAGGGTTAAGGTTACGGTTAGGTTTAGAAGATGGTTTAATGTAAGGGTTAAGGTTACAGTTAGGTTTAGAAGATGGTTTAATGTAAGGGTTAAGGTTACGGTTAGGTTTAGAAGATGGTTTAATGTAAGGGTTAAGGTTACAGTTAGGTTTAGAAGATGGTTTAATGTAAGGGTTAAGGTTACGGTTAGGTTTAGAAGATGGTTTAATGTAAGGGTTAAGGTTAGGTTTAGAATATGGTTTAATGTAAGGGTTAAGGTTACAGTTAGGTTTAGAAGATGGTTTAATGTAAGGGTTAAGGTTACAGTTAGGTTTAGAAGATGGTTTAATGTAAGGGTTAAGGTTATGGTTAGGTTTAGAAGATGGTTTAATGTAAGGGTTAAGGTTACGGTTAGGTTTAGAAGATGGTTTAATGTAAGGGTTAAGGTTACGGTTAGGTTTAGAAGATGGTTTAATGTAAGGGTTAAGGTTACAGTTAGGTTTAGAAGATGGTTTAATGTAAGGGTTAAGGTTACGGTTAGGTTTAGAAGATGGTTTAATGTAAGGGTTAAGGTTACAGTTAGGTTTAGAAGATGGTTTAATGTAAGGGTTAAGGTTACGGTTAGGTTTAGAAGATGGTTTAATGTAAGGGTTAAGGTTAGGTTTAGAATATGGTTTAATGTAAGGGTTAAGGTTACAGTTAGGTTTAGAAGATGGTTTAATGTAAGGGTTAAGGTTACAGTTAGGTTTAGAAGATGGTTTAATGTAAGGGTTAAGGTTATGGTTAGGTTTAGAAGATGGTTTAATGTAAGGGTTAAGGTTACGGTTAGGTTTAGAAGATGGTTTAATGTAAGGGTTAAGGTTACGGTTAGGTTTAGAAGATGGTTTAATGTAAGGGTTAAGGTTACAGTTAGGTTTAGAAGATGGTTTAATGTAAGGGTTAAGGTTACGGTTAGGTTTAGAAGATGGTTTAATGTAAGGGTTAAGGTTAGGTTGAGGGTAAATTCTTATATTCAATAGATAATCGGTTGAGCATCCACAGAAACAATTTAGAGACTCAAAATTAATTGTTACCATAAGATAACTTTTTTTGTATATATGTATATATACAAATAAACAATCAAATTAAGTGTGGGACTCATATACAGATGTTTAAATGTCTAACATTGGTTTAATTATTAATAATAATTAGGTCAGTGTTGGCAGGTATTGTTTCAACAGTAATCTGGTGAAACAAACTTCTAAAGCTAACATGACAGGATGCTATTTATACTGTGCTAACATTATAGTTCAAGGTTTGTGTGTTGGTTTGGCCTGACACTTTTGATATCCATTCATCATGATCCATTATAGCTCATGGTACAACAAACCTCTATATTCTAATATATGACTTCTCTCTCTTCATACATGCATACAACATTACAAAAGCTTAAATTATTGGCCTTCAGTTTTTATCACTAAAAACTGTAATTTTAATTCACCTCCAAATATTTTTGTATATTCTCAATTAAGTTACAATTAAATCATCCATCAGTTTTAGACTATAAATACATTTGCCTTTAAAATTGTACAATGGACACTTTTGTTTTCATGCACTGAGACACAAAATATCTTAAACTATTTGAAAAGCCTGTACCAATTGTCTGATTTATTAACCCTTTTCTGTGTCTCAGCGTACCTCTGTTCTATTTCAAAAACATTTACTTCAGGGTTTAGATTTCAAACACTGTTCAAAAAGCAGATCTCAGGGTAGGGACACCGCTGTGACAGGTACTTTACACAGGCCTGGCCTTTGATTCTATTTTTACAATGCAACAGGTTTAAACAGACCAATTAAAACACTTAAAAGTGATGATAAAATGTGTGCAAAAAGGGATGGAATTACAGTTTAAATATGACATGTATAATGAAAGTACAATCTCTGCCAAAAAAGGCTGTATGCTTTTTCATTTGAAATGCTGTATGTATTTGAGCCAGATGTCCAATTAATATTTGGAGAAAAGAGCATAAGTTTGATTTCTCCCAAGTCCTCAAAACTCTGTATTCCGTTCCACAACCTATCGTTCTTTTGCAGGTTTCTCAAAATGTTCCACTTATGACACCCGTAAAAGTTTATTTTGTACTGGTTCCCAAATACCAGCATTTATATAATGATATGGACTGGGCCCAGAAAACATGATTCCTTAAGACAACATTGTCTCTGCAGGCTGATCCGTCTGTCCGGGTCTTAGGGTCAGGGTGAAAGCGGAGGGAGGTGTCACAGAGAATGACATCATGGTTACAGCGAGGGCCAAGTGGGAGACATGTGGAACTGAGGAACATGGAGACCAGACTGACAGCCAGTAAGAAACATGTGGAACTGAAGAACATGGAGACCAGACTGACAGCCAGTAAGAAACATGTGGAACTGAGGAACATGGAGACCAGACTGACAGCCAGTAAGAAACATGTGGAACTGAAGAACATGGAGACCAGACTGACAGCCAGTAAGAAACATGTGGAACTGAGGAACATGGAGACCAGACTGACAGCCAGTAAGAAACATGTGGAACTGAGGAACATGGAGACCAGACTGACAGCCAGTAAGAAACATGTGGAACTGAGGAACATGGAGACCAGACTGACAGCCAGTAAGAAACATGTGGAACTGAGGAACATGGAGACCAGACTGACAGCCAGTAAGAAACATGTGGAACTGAGGAACATGGAGACCAGACTGACAGCCAGTAAGAAACCTGTGGAACTGAGGAACATGGACCAGACTCACAATGAGGTGCTAGGTGTCACTAAGACTGAACTGCAGTTTTTCAAGAACAAATTGGTGTAACTGGAGAAAAAGATCACAGGACAACTAAGAAACTAAACATAAGACAATACAATTAATCATTACAAATTACAGATCAAGCAATAAGGCATGAAGGAGTGTAGTTTTCATACAGTTGTTCCATAGCAAAGCTAGGTTGCACCATAGCAGAAAATGAACGAAAACATAACATTCGCTTATGCAACAAGTGGGCTTTAAATATCATATTTTGATACAGTTTTAACCAATGACTACAAGTCATCCTCACACACTTTCACCCACTTCAGTGAAAGTATGTGAGGAGTCACCAGAGTGTTGAAACTCCACCCAATCAGGGCTTTTGATTGGTTTGACTAGCTGAGAGGCGTCAATGATTTACAAGAGGTTTCCACCTGTAAATGGCCATTGGACTTATGCAGGCTTTAGGTCATTGACAAGGCTAGCTTGCAGGTTAATAGTACCGATGGAATACTGCTTATATGGGCAATCCTCAACCACCCTGCAGTTGGTACATGCCAGTATTTAACAGTGATGTTTGTATTTGACCAAGGCCTGGCTTCAAAGGGAAAGTTTGGCAGAAATTAACATGGTGCCTTGAAAAGTGCCTTTGAGGTGCTGCTGCCTCATAGGGTTAGTTTTTACCGACTCCGCCCATTCTTCCCCATCAGCCAATCAAATGAAAATATCAAATATTAGTACCCTAAGCGAAGGTTCTTCACTGGTAAGTTATCTGGAGGCAGCAGGCAGACAGCAGTTAAAACTAAGCAGTTAGAACATCTTACTAGAAACCAAAAACCTGCTAGACAGACTCCTGAGCTGGAAATGCATTAAAGACGAATGCATTACAATAATTAACATGTAATTAACATAAACATTGGTCATATTACTGTAACTATAATTTCGTAAACCTATTTTCAACAACACAAAAAACAAGCCATGTCAACATTCAAAAACAAATGTCAGTATCAGTTTGCTTTTGTTTTGGAACTGTGTTGAAATGGAATCGTCTCAAACCTTGGATATAAATCTGTATTGCCATCTGCTGGTCTACTGTGGTATTACATTAATCTGGGAATTGGTCTGCCGAAGAGAAGTCACATTAGGCTGTTTTTACCTTGGCAGTGAAACTGACATTACTTAATAGGTTCATTTAAAAAAACAAAATATTTCCCAATAGTTGAATTATGACCTATGTAGGCAGCACAGTGTTATTTATTCAACCATCGGCTGGTTTTGTCAACACATCGAATTTTTAAAATTAATAATAAACAATTAAGGCCAAATATTGTGTAGGTTGCCCTTTTGATGCCGAAACAGCCCTGACCCGTCGAGGCATGGACTCCACTAGACCTCTGAAGATGTGCTGTGGTATCTGGCACCAAGATGTTAGCAGCAGATCCTTTAAGTCCTGTAAGTTGCGAGATGGGGCCTCCATGGATCGGACTTGTTTGTCCAGCACATCCCCCAGATGCTCGACTGGATAGAGATCTTGGGAATTTGGGGGACAAGTCAACACCTTGAACTTGTTGTTGTGTTCCTCAAACCATTCCTGGACCATTTTTGCTTTGTGGCAGGGTGCATTATTCTGCTGAAAGAGGCCAATGCCATCAGGTAATACTGTTGTTATGAAAGGATGCACATGATATGCAACAATGCTCAGGTAGGTGGTACGTGTCAAAGTTACATCCACATGAATGGCAGGACCCTTCCCATAGTGCATCCTGGTTCCATGTGTTGTCCAGGTAAGTGACACACACACACACCCGGCCATCCACGTGATGTCAAAGGAAACATGATTCATCAGACAAGGCCAGATTCTTCCATTGCTCCGTGGTCCAGTTCTGATGCTCACTTGCCCATTGTAGGGGCTTTCGGCAGTGGACAGGTGTCAGCATGGGCACCCTGACTGGTCTGTGGCTACGCAGCCCCATACACAACAAACTGTGATGCACTGTGTGTTCTGACACCTTTCTATTAGTACCAGCATTAACCTTTTCAGCAATCTGAGCTACAGTAGCTCGTCTGTTGGATTGGACCACACGGGCTCCCCACATGCATCAATGAGCCTTGGCCACCCATGACCCTGTCGCCGGTTCACCGCTTTTCCTTCCTTGGACCACTGCAGCCCGGGAACACCCCACAAGGGCTTCAGTTTGGGAGATGCTCTGACCCAGTTATCTAGCCATCACAATTCTAACATCATCTTTGAGGACAGAATGTAATGGCTGATGGTGTATCAGTGTTATTCACTTCACCGGTCAATGATCATAATGTTATGGCTGATGGGTGTATCAGTGTTATTCACTTCACCTGTCAGTGGTCATAATGTTATGGCTGATGGGTGTATCAGTGTTATTCACTTCACCTGTCAGTGGTCATAATGTTATGGCTGATGGGTGTATCAGTGTTATTCACTTCACCTGTCAGTGGTCATAATGTTATGGCTGATGGGTGTATCAGTGTTATTCACTTCACCTGTCAGTGGTCATAATGTTATGGCTGATGGGTGTATCAGTGTTATTCACTTCACCTGTCAGTGGTCATAATGTTATGGCTGATGGGTGTATCAGTGTTATTCACTTCACCGGTCAGTGGTCAAAAGTTATGGCTGATCGGTATATACATAACAGTAATCCAGTTTACCCAGTATTTGCATTGTGTAGTGAATGCATGGAATATTTCTTCCTTTTTTACATTTGTAAACAAAATGTAAACCTTGAAAGAAACATTCTGAACTTTTATCTAAGTGCTCCGATTTTACTATCCATTTTGGGCCAAGTCAGTAAAACTCAGCAATTCGCTCAACGCAACATTCCTTAAAGTCCAAACATTGGAAATGGCTATGTACAGCTATTTTAAGTTTAGGGTAAAACTTACAATTGGGTTTAGTTAACATTAGGGGTTAGAATTTCATATACAGGCTTAGGTTTATGGGATCATTTTCCTTGTCCCACAATGATAGAAAAACAAATGTATGCAGGTGTGTGTGTGTGTGTGTGTTTGTGCATTTTCCTGCATAACCAAGGAAACATTAATGTGAAATGTGTCAGAGGTGAAAAACAAATTCTAAAAAAACAACAAACATAGACATTTGAGTAATGTCTTTATTTCAATATTTTATTTCATAAGGAGATTTATTTTCATACGAAGTTATGTCTCATAACAAAATGTGTTTTTTAAAACAGGCGAGTCATTTTACAATGATCAAATACACCAGAATCATCTCCATGGTAACAATCACAACATATAAAAGTAGAGAGGGTCCCATCTGAAGTTTCCATTTCATAGCTAAATGGTGAAAAAGAATTCTGTGTATATACTCCTGAGATGCAAATAGAGGCCAAGAGAAGAGTCACTCGAGATGTTGCACCAGTTTGAGCTTTGAACTTTTCCCAGTGTTGAAAAGGGAAGAAAAGGAGTCCGAAATACATGCCAATATCTTTATTTATTTATGGGCGTTGTTCCACAAAGCTATTTATATATTTTACTGTCAATAATTACCAGTGGAAAAATAAATTAAAAAAAGCTTGCAAGCTTAAGTGGTGCAAGATCTAAAGTAATCCGACCCAGAACTGTAGGAGACATCAACGCTTAGCCATGACCGTGGAAGACAACTGCAAATGCCCCAAGGTCTGTAGAATTTAGTTATTGGGCATTTTCAAATGTCCGCTCTTTCAGCTTCCACCTTTCGTCCAAACATCCCCCACAGGTACGCGATACTCTGAACTGCGGTGGTGGAGGAATGGCTGATTAACGTTGATAGACAATAACTAAATGCATCAGGGAACAGGACAGTCAACAGTGTTTCTCTGGATTTATTCAGCGCACAACAGCGGACAGTTACAGGCAATAACACACTTGTTTAGCGAGTGAAAACTTTGGTGACGCATGAATACCTGAACACTTTGTATACATATATTGCTCTGAAATTAGCCTTAATGCTCTATTTTACAATATTGACCAGCGGCACAACCATTTTGACAAAAACATACAAACAACCCACTCTCAAATAGAGGAACCTGACAAATAATTTGTGCGAGCAAGATAATTAAGACTGCCATCAATGTACAAATCAACCGGACGTCTCTGCAGAACTGTTATCATCACAGCATTGCCAACACCCTCCCAGAACCTTGCTTTATGTACACCATAATAAACTAGGAAGTAAGCAGTGAGCACTTGAGGCCGTCACTGTTGCCCACGGAGAGAAAGGATCGTTCTGAATGTCAGATGGTCCCTTTGGCTTCTGCCCCCCCCCCACCCCCCCACCCCCACCAAGAAACATCAGGGTCTGTTGTCTCAGCTCGGCTCAGGGTGGAGATGCCGGATGAAGAGGAAGGAGCGTCCTTCTAGTTTCGGCCAGATTGTCCGTTTGTCCAACAGTTGGAGGAGGATTCTCAGAGTCCGTCTGTCTTCTATCTCACCGTGACCAAGCTAACCCCTCCTCCCTTTCACAGTTAAGTTCAGGATGTAACATGATTGGTTGACCTCCATCAATGACATCAACTTCCTCTGCTCACTCAATATCTGTGACATCACTTCCTTGGCTAAATTAGGCTTGCAGTCCAGTGTCATCGTATGTCCTCAAAGCGGTGTCCTCTCCTCTACACCGTGACCGCTGGCGTAAAGCTATGCGTGGGGTGAAAGCCGAACAATGTTAAAATGGAGATCTCACCAGTCAGCATTTTCAGAAAGGGAAGCTGAGAAAGGAAGCCATTCTGGGGACACACAGTAGTGTCCATTACAAGCAATGAGAGCCAGTGTCAATGCCACCGTCTGCGGTCATAGTTCCGGGTTCCGTCTGCGGTCATGGTCCCGGGTTCCGTCTGCGGTCATGGTCCCGGGTTCCGTCTGCGGTCATAGTTCCGGGTTCCGTCTGCGGTCATAGTTCCGGGTTCCGTCTGCGGTCATAGTTCCGGGTTCCGTCTGTGGTCATAGTTCCGGGTTCCGTCTGTGGTCATAGTTCCGGGTTCCGTCTGCGGTCATAGTTCCGGGTTCCGTCTGCGGTCATAGTTCCGGGTTCCGTCTGTGGTCATAGTTCCGGGTTCCGTCTG
The DNA here is from genome assembly GCF_011004845.1 of Esox lucius. NCBI lineage: Eukaryota > Metazoa > Chordata > Actinopteri > Esociformes > Esocidae > Esox > Esox lucius. The sequence goes on along the minus strand of NC_047585.1, from coordinate 41,361,365 downwards.
TGGTCATAGTTCCGGGTTCCGTCTGCGGTCATAGTTCTGGGTTTTAGTGCCCGTTGGTTTCTGGAATCGATGCAGGGGTGGATGGGGTAGAGGAACGGGAGGCGACTGTCCCCTTCTCCCCCCCAGGGCTGACGGCGGACGACGTGCTCTCCGGGGCCTTCGTGCCCGCGGCGGCGGCGGCGGCGGCGGCTTTGGCTGCGGTGACGGGCTTGGGCTGGGCCTGCAGGCCGGGGCTGCAGATGAGGTGGTGGCGCTCCCAGTCCTTGTGCTGGCAGAAGGAGCCGCAGTAACGGGCCGCGTTGCAGCCACTGCACGTCTCACTGGCCTTGCGCCCGCAGTTCCAACAGCACTGGAGAGGGGGACGGGGAGGGGTTAGCACAGACTGACACATTCCAACAGCACAGGGGGAGTGGGAGGGGTTAGCACAGACTGACACATTCCAACAGCACAGGGGGAGTGGGAGGGGTTAGCACAGACTGACACATTCCAACAGCACAGGGGGAGTGGGAGGGGTTAGCACAGACTGACACATTCCAACAGCACAGGGGGAGTGGGAGGGGTTAACACAGGCTGACACGTTCCAACAGCACAGGGGGAGTGGGAGGGGTTAACACAGGCTGACACGTTCCAACAGCACAGGGGGAGTGGGAGGGGTTAACACAGGCTGACACGTTCCAACAGCACAGGGGGAGTGGGAGGGGTTAACACAGGCTGACACGTTCCAACAGCACTGGGGGAGTGTGAGGGGAGGGGTTAACACAGGCTGACAACACGCCGGTCGCGGTCACTTCAAATGCAATGCTACAGCTGTGAACGTCTGGGAGACTACGAGCACGACAAGAGGTGTGTTTACTGACTAACTTTCCACGGTCACTAAGTAGCTAAATACCACAGATCATGCCCTGCTGCTTTTTAGTGTGTGTGCGTGTATAAGGCTCATGCAAGCCAGTTGTTGTATTATTATTCTTTTCCACTATATTCCAACATCCTATGGCAGCCATCTTAGCTCCAGACTAACCTTAACCAGGGAAAATATGAACGTAGCGACAACTAAAAGGTGCAGAATTTCGGTCCACGAATGCCTAACCCTCACCTCGCTGGAATCCTCCTGCTCGTTGATCACCTGGATGGCGTCCTCGGTGGCCTTCCTCTTGGCCTCAGCCAGAGTCTTCTCCATCTTGGCCCGCTCCGCCGCGATCATCTCAAAGGCCTTATGCTCCGCCTCGGCCACAGCCTTCTGTACCTCGTCCATCGCCTGCCGCTTCACCTCGTTCACCGCTTCCTCTGCGGAGTCGGGGGGGGGGGGGGGGGGGGGGGGGGGGGGGGGGGGGGTCAGAGTTTAGGTCGTGGGACGTCTCCGTGTGACACGTTCTTAGAGGACATGTTACGTTAGGTAAGGCCTTACCAGCTTTCCTCCAGATCTCATCCGGCACAAACCCCGAGCCTGGCCGCGGTGCAAAATCCCTCTGGGATTCTGTGGCAAGGAAAGACGAGGGAGAAACAGCGAGGGATAGAAATACAGTTAGCACCTGGCAGAAAACGGAACTGAATAACTGGGCCAACTTGGATGGTACATTGGCCGTGACAGAGGAGACGACAACCAAGCTGTGGCTAGATTCTGTTCCCTGTCCTCTCTTCATCCCTTTCTTTTCACTCTCTCTATCATCCCTCTGTCATCCCCGTCCACCCCCCCTCCCCTCTCTCGGTACAGCCCCTCTCCATCCAGATCGGCGGCCAAACGCCGCGGAGCTCTTGGGCTGTGTAGCCCGCGTCCAGGCCCTCTGTCGGGCGCACAGATGGCGCTCCGGCCGGGTGGCGGGCAGCCAGCGACGGGTCTTACGGAAAGGCAGGCTGGCGCTGCCAGGGCCTTCTGTGGCCGATCTGGATGGGGGCAGTGCCGGCACCTGTCTGGAGGCCACAGAGCGGCGTGGGCCCAGAAGAAACCAGCGGACCAGCACAGAGAGACTAACACTGCCAAGTGAGTATGTCTCCTTGTCTAAAATGACACCCTAAACCCTGCCTAGTGCACTAAGGCCAACCAGAGCGCAACGGCGCCGTGTTAAAAACGGTGCACTGTGAAAGTGCCCGGGTGTAGTTCCGCCAATGAACACCAGGGGGCAGCGGGTCCGTTTGGGGACAGCGCGGGAGCGGAGACGCTGGAGGCTGGTGGTTCAGCAGCTCGTCGTCAAAGACACGGCCAGTCTCATGTGACACGGTGTGCGTCTTAACTCATCCACGTCTAGTGTTCATCAGCCCCACGTCCCAACTGCACACAGTAACAGAACTGAACAAGGCATGGTGTGTAATAAGAGACAGGGGACCACGTACCACCAGCAGGTCCCTCGGCCGTGTGGGGGCTATGGGTCTTTGAGAAGGGTGCCGGCACGGTGGCAGTCCCTCCCTTGCGGGTGTCCTCCTGCTCGCTCGAGCGACGGCGCCAGTAGTTGAGCTCCTCGCGGTCCGACTCTTGACAGCGCCGCAGCACGGCCACAGAACGCCGCGTCTTCTCCACCATGTCCACGATGCAGTTCAACACCTGCCGGGAGGAGCGGGAGGGGGTTAGAGGGCTGGTACGCACAACGGCGATCGTCCCTACTTTACAGGTAAATGATGAATCACAACATCGAGGCCTGCCACTCAGAGACGTGTTGCGTGGGATGGCAGAAAACCTAGTGGTTAGAGCGTTGGTTGCTGGTTAGAATCCCTGCGACAGAAACCTGGTGTCTAACCCTTACTGCTCCTCTACGTTGCCCTGGTTAAGACGGCTAACTGCATTCATTTGTTCCGTATGGTCGAGGCGTCCCCTCATCGTGTAACTCTCCTGCTCTGTGCCGTCCATAACTACTGCAGCGCAGGGTCTGAAGCAGGCAGCAGATGGCTTTAACGCCACCGTACTGGACAGGACCCCCGACCTGACTGCCTGACGGCTCCGCCGGGCACTGGGAAGTGTTGTGGGACTGGCCGGCGGTGGCAGATGTACTTACGTGATCCAGATGTCTCCACTCGTCGGCCCACTCTCTGTCGGTTAGCCGGTGGTCCACTGGGTCCTCGCGGTAGCCCCCATTCGTGCCTGATTAAAAATGAGAGATGAATGAAATGTTAGAGAGGTGACAGAAAGAGGTGTCTGAAAACGTGTCCAATCATAACAGGCATTCCCCAGCGAAACAGCGGACACATTATTTCGTGATGAAAGCCGAGGGACAAGCGGCACGGTCTCGCTACCCCTTCTAACACACCAAAGAGTTGTCTCCTGAGAAGAGAGAAAATAAACAGACCGACGTGACGGAAAGAAAGAACAAGAGCTATATCCTCCTCAAGACTGGAGAAAAAATGGATAATGATTGATGTAAAAACAAGGGAAGTAGAAAAGAGAACGAGAAAGTAAAAGATAGGAAGAGAGGGGTGGGGTGGGGGTGGGGGGGGCTTTTGATGAAAGCCAGCGTCTGGGCCCCGCCATGGCATGCAGCAGCACTGGGACGCCCCACATCTGGAGGTCAGCTGTCAGCGTAAAACCACCAGCACCACCCCCCTCCTGAAACTGGGCTGGGTGACTGCTGGGGAGGAGTGGGCCTCCCTGCCCCTGGTTTGGAGCTAGCAGCATTCCAGCAGGGAGCCACTCAGACGGAGTGAAGTAGGCCCACTTCTAAACACTGCCATGCCCTGGCTAAATGGAGCTGACACCAGCACTGGTTATGGAGGAGCCGCAGGGTGGGGCTTTACTCACGTGCACGCACGCACGCACGCACACGCACTCAGGCACACATCATTACCTCAATAACCTAACCTTTATGCCTGTTGTCATCTAAACAAAACAGGCACACATTCATACAATTCTACATGCCTGACCCTTGGTGAGGACTGGCTCAATGTCCGGCTCAATGTCCTCTCTACACGTGATCGCCCATGTTTTAGTAACGTAGTGAGGACCAAAAACAGGACACACACACACACACAGAGACACAGACACACAGACACACACACACACACACACACACACACACACACAGACACAGACACAGACACAGACACAGACACAGACACAGACACAGACACAGACACATACACATACACATACACACACACACACACATACATAAACACTCACCCTCCTCTCCACCCCATTCCTCACTGCTGTTTCTCATCAGCGTTACCCAGTTCAAAGCTCTCTCTCTCTCAAACAACACATCTCCCCTGCTTTCAGAGAGTGTGTGTGTGTGTGTCTGTGTTTATATCTGTGTGTATGTGTTGGTGTCTACTTTGTTGTACTGTAGATCTGTGTCCCATCTGGCCGGTGACATTAAACAGGGACCAGATGGCAGGCAGATCTACAACAAACTAGATACAATACCGTCTCCTCTGAGACATAAAGGTACTCCACTTTCTGGTTAGTGGGACACATTGCCTAAGCATGTGGGGCCCGTGGATCTACACTGTTCTGAGAGCTGTCCATATCCCCACACACACACACACACACACCCACAGACCACCCATCAGTTGCTGCCCTTGTATAAATATGAGTAAAGGCTGTGCCTGTGTGTGAGTGGGAGTGCTGTTTAATAGGGGAGTGGCGCTGTTGAGGTCACTGGGTAATAAGCACTGTGGAAAACATCCCTGGGTTGACTCAGTGAATGTGCATACAGGTGGCTGGAGTTCAGATGGAACATCCGTCTTGGTCACATCCGTCTTGGTCACATCCGTCTTGGTCACATCCGTCTTGGTCACATCCGTCTTGGTCACATCCGTCTTGGTCACATCCGTCTTGGTCACATCCGTCTTGGTCACATCCGTCTTGGTCACATCCGTCTTGGTCACATCCGTCTTGGTCACATCCGTCTTGGTCACATCCACTGGGCTTTTGAACAGCGCCGAGTGACGTGGCTCAAGGTGCCAATGATTTCCCCCAAAAAACAATAACTCCACTTTTGACCCAAGTCACATGGTGCATTTAACGAGCACCTATACACTATGTATTTTTTTATATGAATGGGAAACAATGCTGAATATGACTTGCTACAGGAATCTGTGGTAAGTACACCATCTGGGCAGTGACATCTTAATGTGCCTGTTTTATGAAGGACACTTGCTACTGGTGATGAAAGAATAAACCCATAGGAGTTTGATTACGCATCTGTTAAACAAGTCTCTCTGCTTACGCTGGTGTGTGTGTGTGTGTGTGTGTGTGTGTGAGATTGTATGAGAATGTATAACCAGATAGCTAGCTCCAATATCCTGTGACTTTACTGTCTGCTCACTCATCATCCCCTGACGGCCCCCACTCCTTCTCTAACACCCCCCCCTCTCCATACATGTAATCTAACATATTATACTTTGTCTTTTGTTTTTACTTGCCAGTTACTATATCTATATATAGATATATACATATATATATGAATGGGTGTGACTGGTATTGTATGTATAGTATATAGAGTCGTTACCTGGTAACCGGGGCCTCTCCTTCAGCTCCCGGAGCTCCAGTATCCGGTGGCTGGTCTCCCGGTGGAGGAGGTGGGAGGAGCTGATGTCCTCCAGGGCGTAGTGCTGCAGTGGGGGCGGCGTGGGGTGGAGCTGGGAGCTGAGGGGCAGCGGGTGGGCGTGGGCCGGGCTGTGTCGGGGCGCCGGGCTGATGGTGCAGATACGCTTGGCCGGGGGCTCCAGGGGGGCGGGGGGGCGCTCCTGGAAGCCATTTTCTTTGCCCCTGTGGGAGAGGAGGGCCGAGAGGAGGAGAGGGTGAGGGCCCGAACATGCGATGTGATTATCTCCGTCCGTAGAGTGCCTCTGGGTTGTCTTGGTGACCGCCACCTTACCGGGCATCTTATCAAACCCACCTGTTGGGGCTGGGTCTCTTGACCGCCGCGTCCCTGTCTCTCTCCCCCGGCTCCATCAGCAGCTCAGAGGAGTCTGGCGGGGAGGCCAGCGTGGTGCTGAGGAGGAGGTGCTCGTGCTGCGACAGATACTGGGCGGGGGTCTGCTTGGCTGCCCGAGCACAGTGGAGCAGCTCCCTCTGTAACAGAGGCAGGTTGGCCTGGGAGGAAGAAGAGGAGGGTGTCATTTAAACAGTCTTCCATGTGCACACAGCTGAAAAACACTGACAGACAGAGGGGACAAAAAAACACAGAGTGAGATGGAGACAGAGAGAGATAGATAGACTGAGATAGATAGAGATAGATAGAGATAGAGATAGAGAGAGATAGACAGAGAGATAGATAGACAGACAGAGATAGACAGACAGACAGAGATAGACAGACAGACTGAGATAGACAGACTGAGAGAGATAGATAGACAGACTGAGAGAGATAGATAGACAGACAGAGAGATAGATAGACAGACAGAGAGATAGATAGACAGACAGAGAGATAGACAGAGATAGACAGACAGAGATAGATAGATAGACAGACAGAGAGATAGACAGAGATAGACAGAGATAGATAGACAGACAGAGAGAGATAGACAGAGAGACAGACAGAGATAGATAGACAGACAGAGAGAGATAGACAGAGATAGACAGACAGAGATAGACAGACAGAGATAGACAGACTGAGAGAGATAGACAGACTGAGAGAGATAGACAGACAGAGAGAGATAGACAGACAGAGAGAGATAGACAGACAGAGAGAGATAGACAGACAGAGATAGACAGACAGAGAGAGATAGACAGACAGAGAGAGATAGACAGACAGAGATAGACAGACAGAGAGAGATAGACAGAGATAGACAGACAGAGAGAGATAGACAGAGATAGATAGACAGACAGAGAGAGATAGACAGATATAGACAGACAGAGAGAGATAGACAGAGATAGACAGACAGAGAGAGATAGACAGAGATAGACAGACAGAGATAGATAGACAGAGAGAGGGAGATAGACAGAGATAGATAGACAGAGATAGACAGACTGAGAGAGATAGACAGACTGAGAGAGATAGACAGACTGAGAGAGATAGACAGAGATAGATAGACAGAGATAGATAGACAGAGATAGACTGAGAGAGATAGATAGACAGACTGAGATAGACAGACTGAGAGATAGACAGACTGAGAGATAGATAGACAGAGATAGATAGACAGAGATAGATAGACAGAGATAGACAGACTGAGAGATGGATAGACAGACTGAGAGAGAGATGGATAGACAGACTGAGAGAGAGATGGATAGACAGACAGACAGAGAGATGGATAGACAGACAGACAGAGAGATGGATAGACAGACAGACAGAGAGATGGATAGACAGACAGACAGAGAGATGGATAGACAGACAGACAGAGAGATGGATAGACAGACAGACAGAGAGATGGATAGACAGACAGACAGAGAGATGGATAGACAGACAGACAGAGAGATGGATAGACAGACAGACAGAGAGATGGATAGACAGACAGACAGAGAGATGGATAGACAGACAGACAGAGAGATGGATAGACAGAGAGAGATGGATAGACAGAGAGAGATGGATAGACAGAGAGAGATGGATAGACAGAGAGAGATGGATAGACAGAGAGAGATGGATAGACAGAGAGAGATGGATAGACAGAGAGAGATGGATAGACAGAGATAGATGGACTGAGAGATAGATGGACTGAGAGATAGATGGACTGAGAGATAGATATAGATAGTGAAACATAGGAACCGGAAAAGTCAGAGAGACACTATGTACAGTAGCAGGTTTTCTTGCAACATGGGTGTCATGGTAACGAAAACACGGGTGTCAAGGAAACGCCACAGAGACTCCACGGAGACAGCTGACAGAGGTTTAGACATTGTGGGGTGTGGGCTGAACTGGCCCCGGTTTGAGATCAACAACCAAGTAGGGAATATTTTCACCTTCCTTGCTGATCAAAAACAAGTTCCTATTAAATCTAATATCATAATGTCACTTTATTTTGAAACGGGAACCTTGAAATGCTGCACTGACTTATTTACAGGTCACGGAAACGTCATGGAGACTGAATGCAGACGTCACAGAAACGTCATGGAGACTGAATGCAGACGTCACGGAAACGTCATGGAGACTGAATGCAGACGTCACGGAAACGTCATGGAGACTGAATGCAGACGTCACGGAAACGTCATGGAGACTGAATGCAGACGTCACGGAAACGTCATGGAGACTGAATGCAGACGTCACGGAAACGTCATGGAGACTGAATGCAGACGTCACGGAAACGTCATGGAGACTGAATGCAGACGTCACGGAAACGTCATGGAGACTGAATGCAGACGTCACGGAAACGTCATGGAGACTGAATGCAGACGTCACGGAAACGTCATGGAGACTGAATGCAGACGTCACGGAAACGTCATGGAGACTGAATGCAGACGTCACGGAAACGTCATGGAGACTGAATGCAGACGTCACGGAAACGTCATGGAGACTGAATGCAGACGTCACGGAAACGTCATGGAGACTGAATGCAGACGTCACGGAAACGTCATGGAGACTGAATGCAGACGTCATGGAGACTGAATGCAGACGTCATGGAGACTGAATGCAGACGTCATGGAGACTGAATGCAGACGTCATGGAGACTGAATGCAGACTTCATGGAGACTGAATGCAGACGTCATGGAGACTGAATGCAGACGTCATGGAGACTGAATGCAGACGTCACGGAAACGTCATGCAGACGTCACGGAAACGTCATGGGGAGACAGTGTAGAAACTAGGCAGACCTGTTGCTGAGGAGGCTCAGAGGTAAACAGACAAACAGCAGATCTACTGGAGGACACACAAACACTGTTGAAAATGTCTGTAGCCTTGCCTGGCTGTTTAGACAGTCTCACATGTGTGTGTAGAGGGACAAACAACGCTCACCTTAGGGGACCCCAGCCAAGAGAAAAGAAGCAGAGAGAAGACTACAGCCATGTAGGGGACACAGACCGCCATGCTAGCATGTTAGCGTGTCTGTTGGCGTGTGGGAAACAGAGATGAGTCGAGACCGAATAGAATCTACGTCTGATGAGATGATGCAACCCCCTGCGTGTCTCCTCTCTACTGCTCTCCTCTATTGAAACATTTATATATTTATTTATTCACTCCCCTCCCTCTGGTCTCTTCATTTCCCTCCTCTCCATTTCTCATGTCTCTCATCTCTCTCTCTTCCCCTCCCTAATGAGCAACAGGCCAGAGTGTGTTTATAATTACACACACTTCCTTATTTCCCTTCTCCACTTAAGCCCCGAACCCCTCCCCTTCCCCTCTTCAACCCAGCTCCCCTTCACATCAGGCCACCACATATGCTGGCTGTCAGTTAAGCGGCAGGGTATTTTTTCTGCGGGCGGATGGGAGATTGGCGGCGCCGTTCGAGCCTGAGTGACGGCCTCTGTTAATGCAACGCAGAGACCATATGCTGCGCTGCTGAGCCCCGTAAAACCGGAGAGAGAGAATGGTTTATAGTCATGTTTCACACATCCCAGCACTCAATCTCTTCTTCTCCCCCAGCGCACCACTCCACCGCACCACTGCTGAGGGAGACGGAGAGGGGGAGGGAGGTAGAGAGGAGGGGGAGGGAGAAGGAGAAGACTGGGAGGGAGGAGGAGATGGATAAGTGGAGGGAGGAACAAGGAAAGAGGGAGCGGAAGCGCTTGAGGAGAAGTTGGGGAGCCTCGTAAATAACATTTTTAAAAAGTTGGGAAATCCAAGATGTTTTTCTTCTGTCTGTGTTCTGGGAGCGGCTGGGTCCGGAACGGTGTGGGTAAGGTAACACTGAACCATGCTGGGGGGGGGAAAGCGGATTCTCACCGTCTGAGAAATCCAGCAAAAACACTGACAACGGTTCACTGGTTGTAAGATTTATGTTCTGGTCTCATGAGGCTCCTGAAAAGTATATAATTTCATCCCCGAATGTTGCAAAGTTCCTCGCAGGCCCAAGCGAAATGTGCACAACGCCTCTCGCTCGTAAAGTCAACACATTCAGCTGTCCCGTTGCTGCAGGTCCACGGAAAGGCGAACGCATCACTGCGAAACCAATTCGATCAGAAATTCTGGAATTTTCCCGTAATGTTCTAACTCTAATAACTCTGCGGTCTACTAGCACGGTGCCATTGCCTGTTTGGAGGTCTGCGTTGTTTATAGTTCCCTGAAAACCAGACAGAGTGTGATCCTCCAGGAGCCGTCCCCAAGGTATGAAGGACGAAAGGCAGCCTCCCAAATGACTTCCATGTCACCCACATAGGCCACTACTCCCCCCAGGCCCCCCGGGATTCAGACCGAGTGAAGAAGAGAGAGAACGGGGAGCTACTTGGGAACCAACCCGTAACCTTCATGACATGTCCTGACTTCAACACTAGATAAAGACAGTTCTGGAGTCACCGTAGACCTCCTGAGAACATCAGAGAACCTTGTGATGAGCACAAAGAGCAAGACTGTCAGACACAACAGGCCTGGATTCAACATAGGAATACATCCAAAATACTGGGAGAAAACAAGAGATCGAAGGGGAGAGACGAGAGAGAGAGACGAGAGAGAGAGACGAGAGAGAGAGACGAGAGAGAGAGACGAGAGAGAGAGACGAGAGAGAGAGAGACAGAGAGAGAGAGAGAGAGAGAGAGAGAGAGAGAGAGAGAGAGAGAGAGAGAGAGAGAGAGAGAGAGAGAGAGAGGAGGTAGGTGTTACCTTGAGGAAGGGAATGACAAAAGGTCTCAGGGGAAAGTTGGTGGCCTCTTGAAGACGTGAGTGGAACTCCTCAATAGTCACCGTTGAATTCTGGGACACAGAGGACAAGTCAGCCAATCACAAAATAGCATAGATAATTTCCTCTGTTTCAAAACACTGAGTTTGACATTGTGCAAAGGCAGATTGATCCATCCAATCACTTGGCACAATTAATGGATTTATCCAATCTAGATCAGACATGCATCATGTATAGATCTGACTAGTCTAGATCAAACATACATCTTGAATAGACCTACAAACTAGGGGTGTCGCAATATACTGGTAATGACGATAACTGTGATATTAAAAAAAGGAATATTGATATCATATTAATAATACACATTTGATAATACCATATTGACTAGGCAAAGCTGAAGATCGTATTTTTCCAAAAACTCCTCTTGGTTTTTCATGTCAGCTATAGACAACCAATGCATGTGCTTAAACAAGGAGACTGGACCTTTGCACTGGTGTTAAACAAGGAGACTGGACCTATGTACTGGTGTTAAACAAGGAGACTGGACCTATGTACTGGTGTTAAACAAGGAGACTGGACCTATGCACTGGTGTTAAACAAGGAGACTGGACCTATGCACTGGTGTTAAACAAGGAGACTGGACCTATGCACTGGTGTTAAACAAGGAGACTGGACCTATGCACTGGTGTTAAACAAGGAGACTGGACCTATGCACTGGTGTTAAACAAGGAGACTGGACCTATGCACTGGTGTTAAACAAGGAGACTGGACCTATGTACTGGTGTTAAACAAGGAAACTGGGCCTATGCACTGGTGTTAAACAAGGAGACTGGACCTATGTACTGGTGTTAAACAAGGAGACTGGACCTATGTACTGGTGTTAAACAAGGAGACTGGGCCTATGTACTGGTGTTAAACAAGGAGACTGGACCTATGCACTGGTGTTAAACAAGGAGACTGGACCTATGTACTGGTGTTAAACAAGGAGACTGGACCTATGCACTGGTGTTAAACAAGGAGACTGGACCTATGCACTGGTGTTAAACAAGGAGACTGGACCTATGCACTGGTGTTAAACAAGGAGACTGGACCTATGTACTGGTGTTAAACAAGGAGACTGGACCTATGTACTGGTGTTAAACAAGGAGACTGGACCTATGTACTGGTGTTAAACAAGGAGACTGGGCCTATGTACTGGTGTTAAACAAGGAGACTGGACCTATGCACTGGTGTTAAACAAGGAGACTGGACCTATGCACTGGTGTTAAACAAGGAGACTGGACCTATGCACTGGTGTTAAACAAGGAGACTGGACCTATGTACTGGTGTTAAACAAGGAAACTGGGCCTATGCACTGGTGTTAAACAAGGAGACTGGACCTATGTACTGGTGTTAAACAAGGAGACTGGACCTATGTACTGGTGTTAAACAAGGAGACTGGGCCTATGTACTGGTGTTAAACAAGGAGACTGGACCTATGCACTGGTGTTAAACAAGGAGACTGGACCTATGTACTGGTGTTAAACAAGGAGACTGGACCTATGTACTGGTGTTAAACAAGGAGACTGGACCTATGTACTGGTGTTAAACAAGGAGACTGGACCTATGCACTGGTGTTAAACAAGGAGACTGGACCTATGCACTGGTGTTAAACAAGGAGACTGGACCTATGTACTGGTGTTAAACAAGGAGACTGGACCTATGTACTGGTGTTAAACAAGGAGACTGGACCTATGTACTGGTGTTAAACAAGGAGACTGGACCTATGCACTGGTGTTAAACAAGGAGACTGGGCCTTTGCACTGGTGTTGAACTGATCCGCAAAGACACGCCATTTTACTAGCCTATTCACATGGTTAAAAGGACGTTGTGTTTTCCCAAACACTCCTCTCGGTTCTTCCATAGCTTATTCATGGTCAAAGGATTGCATGTGCTTAAACTACGAGTCTGGAATATACACGGGACCTATACACTACTGTTTGAATTAATGCCTTTTTGTAGCCTATTCACTAGGTGAAAATGTTTTGTATTTTTCCAAACACTCCTCTCAGTGTTAGGCCTTGTGAATCTTTTGTTTTCAGGTTGCCTTTTCACTATCCATTAAGTGTAATTGTTCTTTTTTTACGCTTTTATTTTTGTATTGTACCATTAAGCTTACAGACTCTCTCCACCTCCATACACCCTTATTCGGAGTGTAATTCATTTGCCAAAAAAGAGAAAAAAACACATTGTAGGAAGATTAATTTTACAGCATTTATTTTTCTATAGATACCGCGATATTATCGTTACCGTAAATTATTTTGGCCATGATAATCGTGTAGTGAAAATCTGATATCGTTACAGCCCTTCAACAAACCAAAATCAGTCATAACAGACACACTCAAATTTGTTCAAACAGCAATAAAACTACCGAGCCCCAGGGATAGTTTCCCTTTCAGCGATCCATCACCCGGTTCATAGATAAAAGATGTGCAAAGATGGCAGACAGGTATTTTCAGAGTCACAAAAATAGCGCAATACGTTGCAGATGGGGCCTGTCAAAACTCAGAACCAATACTCCAGATCCACTCAGGCTTTTATACTTAAAATACAGGCACGTTCTGCTGAAATGAAACGTCTGCCAAAATGAAAGCCCAACAAAAATAATACTAAACATTATATACAAACATAACATTCTACATGAGTTAATTAAAACCTGAATTATTCAAATTCAGTTCAATTCATTAAGCTTCACCAAGTGTGGTGTCCGTAGGATGTTCGGCGGTTCTGCGGGCGTTCCCACCCATCGTTCCCAAAACGTTCCCACCCATCGTTCCCAAAACGTTCCTCAGACACTCACCACAAGGGCCAGGACCAGGTTGCGGACGCTCTCTCCGATCTCAGGCGAGATGTCGTTGCCGAACTGCTGCAGCGTCGTGAGGAAACGTTTCAGTTTACTGAGCTGGCGAGCGCCACAGGTGGCCGGCAGCTGCTGATTGGCCAACGAGGACGAAGAGGAGGAGCTAGGTCCATTGCTGTAGCGCTGGGGTGGTGAGGGCACAGCGTTCAACGTGGGTGGGGAGTGGTGGATTCCATTGGTCACTGGGCAGAGAAAAGGGGCGGGACACAGAAAGAAAGGAGCGAATGAGAGGTCGTCTAACTAGTTTATCAAATTAAGGGTGGGTGTTGGACTAGATGGTTGATACAAAGGTCGCCAAAGGTCAAAGCATATCAGATTACATATGACCACAGTACCACAGCACCAACAAAAGAAACCGTTCACACTGCCCTTATCAATGCACGGGTCAAGAGAATCAATGAGTGCAGAGCCAGGAGGCTCCTCCAGGGGGGGCTAGTGTTAGTATGGACCACACAAGCAACAACACCACTGAATCTCTTACTTCCTGGTCAATGGATACACTTGCTGCTCTTTAATCTGGGCGGGAGGGGGGGCTGTTCCGGTAATGTCCAGTGCGTTGTACTTACGAGTGGTGGAGGAGAAGGAGGCTGGACGGGGGCCACTGGAGTTGATGGAGGGCAGGGGGGGCATGATGGAGCTGCTGCCAGGGGGGGCTGGTCTGGAATGAGTCTTAACATTCACAGGAGAGCCGGGCATGGCAGGGGCCTTCTTCTCTCCACTGTCTGAGAAAGAGAGAGGGAGGACAGGGGAGGAGGTCAGTGGAAGCACGGCAGGGAGAAGTCCGGTTGCACGTTTTACACCCTGGTGGCACGATCACATCAACAACATGGGACCTGGGACACGCGCACGCACACACGCACGCACGCACGCACGCACACACGCACACACGGCAATGTGTTGAATCAGGTTTGCAGTGTGGTTTTGACCACCAACCACTCAAGTTAAAAACACACACACGCGTGCTGAAAAGCAACTCCACATTTCCAGACTCAATTCAACACTCTCGACGCAGATTCTTTAAAAGTCCTTGCCTTTGTCCCCCGCGACGCCCCTCACGGAATTAAAAACAACAACAGAACCCCAAACCAGAATGCCTGCCCGCCCCCCCCCCCCTGCCGGAGACACACCAGATGTCTCGGGGTCCACCCTGGCCTCGAAATCCTCCAGCCCTCCATTGAGCTCAATGGCAAAAGTGCTAATGAACAAAAACCATTGTGTCCGAGGAGAAGAATGGCCCTTGAAGGAGCTACCGGGGGCCAGGGCCAATGAGAGGGGGGCCGACAGAAGGGAGAGAGGCCGGGAGCTATTTCACGCTTTACTAACAAGATCGCAAAAGCTTTTGAATGTTAAACGCATACTTCTCAATATGCCACGGCCTATGAATGAAATGAATGGGACCACCAGATCAGTGGACAGGGTGGGGGCAGGAAGAGAGAGAGGGGGAGGGGAGGGGGGGGGGAGGGAGGGAGCGACAGAGGGAGTTGATAATAATCTTTAGATCAGACAGGGTCTTTGTTGGAACGGATCCCGCCAAGGCTTGGTCTCGTCTCCATTTGGAGTGGATCAGACAGATCATTAATAGACCAGCAAGGTTTAAAGGGTCAAAGGTGAGGGTGAGGGGGCCTCTTTTGAGCGCAGTGCCGTGGGTTTCAGGGCTCCCCTTTAGGGTGGCGACACAGTGCCTGTTTGCTGCCTCGGGCTGATTGTCTGCTCTATTACAAACCAAGCAAACTTCCAAATGCAACAGTCAGTCATTTGACAACATTTGTAAGCATGCTTGATTCTCAAATTCAGAGGTACGTGGCTTTAATTCTCAAGCAAGTGATGAGAAACAGGTAGGCTCAACAGCAGGGTGGAGCCAGGAGAAACAGGTAGGCTCAACAGCAGGGTGGAGCCAGGAGAAACAGGTAGGCTCAACAGCAGGGTGGAGCCAGGAGAAACAGGTAGGCTCAACAGCAGGGTGGAGCCAGGAGAAACAGGTAGGCACAACAGCAGGGTGGAGCCAGGAGAAACAGGTAGGCTCAACAGCAGGGTGGAGCCAGGAGAAACAGGTAGGCACAACAGCAGGGTGGAGCCAGGAGAAACAGGTAGGCTCAACAGCAGGGTGGAGCCAGGAGAAACAGGTAGGCTCAACAGCAGGGTGGAGCCAGGAGAAACAGGTAGGCTCAACAGCAGGCCCAGTATATGGGTGTTTCTTGGGAATTAGCGAAGGGTTGATGGTTGTCCAGAAAACCACTGCACCCCATGATTTGACAGCCCTCTCCTGCCCCCTTATCTGAGCCCCACTTTACACCATCCTCCCTCCATCCATTCAATTCTTCCCTCCGTCTCAGTCTCTCACCCTCTGCCTCCATCTAAAGACCCTCCTCCCGTGGCCAGCCTGCCATCTCTCCACCTGTTCATTAGAGCAGGGGACAGGAAGGAGGGCTATACAGCCATTTGGGCTTCTGACACACACACACACACACACACACACACACACACACACACACACATTGGCATAGAGTAGCTTGGAGCATACACGCTGGCTCCAAGGATTCGGTCCTTATGGTCAGGAAATTGGGATGACGTCTCAATAAGACACTCCATGGGGTGAAGACTTCAGAATAACAGCACCAGTTCCACATCAGGGTCCAAAGCTAACTTTCTTTCTCACCGGCCCAGTTGGTCTGAAATCTACTGGCACGGACTGTACTTTTACTGACCCGAACTGAATTAAAAAATATACATAATTGTATTTTACAGATAAATAGTAAATATCATCGGAATATTGATTTACACCAGAGATTTGCATGTGATATGGGACATGAGAGCTGATACAAGCAATTGCAGTTTCCATAAATATCATGCAACCCACACAAATATTAGCTACTACAAATATCATTGTCACCTTATCGTGAAGTGGCTTGCTTATTTGATGTGACATAAAAGCATGAAAATAAAATAATTCAGTTAATATATTTATGGTAACATAAATATGGCACTTGTAACTATTTGGTTGACGGGCTTCTTATGGGTCACTGCTAAGCAAGCGCTTAGGCAGGCGTAGTTAACATGATACGTACTGACACTTACAAGCCATGTCCGTATTCAACGGAGTACGTCATGGACGTAGTCCGTGAATGGTTTCTCCGCCTTCACAACGTGATAGGCGGTCGTAGTTAGTTTTTCCAATTTGGCTATGCGCTACCTCATTCATTCTGAGCAGGCAGACGTTCATTGGTGCAGCCGCGGGGTTGTCAACAGCCCGTTTGGTCGCAATACACGTGACATGCTCCAGGGACCTAAGAGCAGGTTTTCGGTAGTTGTTCGTTCCCTTAATGCAGAGGTGTCAAACCGGTTCCACGGAGGGCCGAGTGTCTGCAGGTTTTTGCTCTCTCCTTGTACTTGATTGGTTAATTAGGTCACTGATTGGTTAGTTTCTACCCTCACCTGGTTGTGTAGGTATGAACTAGGAACCAATTTATAGGAAAAACCAAAAACCTGCAGACACTCGGCCCTTTGTGGAACCGGTTCGACACCTGTGCCTTAATGCATTCGTTAGGAACACACAACATAAACGGCAGTACATGTGTCCTTTGCCATTGTCGTTTTCGACCCATGGAACCAGTTTTTCCAAAAAAACTAAGATGATCGCATTTTCTTTGCCTCGTACGATACCATATTTGGGTCCTGCTCTAGAATGCACTATGAAATATGATTGATCAAAACAGTCGAGACATCGAATATTATTGGTCAGAAAGACGAAACCGGTGCTGTACCACATGGAGGTGAGAGAAGCACCACAGACAAGAACAAGCGAAAATCGAAGCGGGAGAGTGACAAAGATGACAAGCAAACTTTTTAATAAAATACAATTAATTTAAATGGAGAAACTGAGGACCGGCAAAGGTGAGAGTAGCTGTATCACGTTCAGAAAGTGTCAATGATTTTATATCAGAAGGTAAAAAGGACAATGTGGATATTCCTCTAAAGCAGGGTTATTCAATTGTTACCCTAATGGTTCTGCTGGTTTTCTGTTGGACCTCATCATTAACTACACCCACATGTCCCTAGTCTAAACCATTCCCTGACTAGAGGGTTACAAGTAAAATACGTAGAGGAACTGGCTTTAAGTGGAACTGGCTTCGAGATCCAGCGCTGAGTTTCGGGGCTGAACAGAATCAAATGGGTTACATTTTATGACAAAACAAAACCATCCAAGTCAGCATCTGTTCTAAAGGAATACATCTAAAGTCTCTA
Organism: Esox lucius; assembly: GCF_011004845.1. Taxonomy (NCBI): domain Eukaryota; kingdom Metazoa; phylum Chordata; class Actinopteri; order Esociformes; family Esocidae; genus Esox; species Esox lucius. Next base: position 41,343,598 of record NC_047585.1, on the reverse strand, counting down.
CAAGCTGCCAAATTCCCAGAATACCCTGTTTGGAAAATGTTCAAAATAATGATGGAATGAGCATGAAATCCACAGTCCTCCATTCAGGATTTTGAGAAAACCTGAATTATGGTCTGAGATAATAATCAAGTTTGCTAAATGACTGAAATGGAACTGTATGATATCAGGCAAGATCTGATTTTAGATCATTACTACTCTGAGAGACATTATGAATATGGGCCAATGTACCTACCAAAAGGCTTCTCAAAAAAAGAACAATAAAATAAACAATTCACAATGCTAATTTAGCCATTTAGTATCAAGTGCTAAAGTCAAATGAGATTGGAAGTCCTTGGCTGTGACAAAGGTAATTAAAAGTCATTTAAAGGTAATTTATCTAACACAAATAGAGAAGTCCTAATTCACTCGCTGTGTGAAAGGGTCAGCCACAGACAGATTACTTCTGCCAAGCACCCGAGCCCACTGCCACCATCCATGTGTCACATGATGGACGTGTCAGGCAGATGTCAGCAGCTGAATCAGCCCTCACACACACACACACACACACACACACACACACACACACACACACACACACACACACACACACACACACTCAGGGTGCAAAGAACACGGTCCACTGTCAGCCTGAGAATACATGAAGACTACGAGTCAGTATTATAATAAGTCTGAGTGTCTCCTGTCCACATATATCGGCCGATGGATTGACACACAGATCAACATGTTGTCATTTTTACTCAAAAGTTTCTTATTGTCCAGCCACTCGACCATAGGAGAACGATGGCCGGAGCACGGCAGAGATGCTTGCCCTTCAGAAACATTCTCCTATCCCTGAAGAGAACCTCTGAAGCTCTGTGGGCATTTGGGTTCTAGGTGGCCTTTGAGTTCTTGGTCTCCTACCTGACCAAGGCCTTTCTTGCCCGCTTACTTAGTTTGGCCAGACAGCCAGCTCTATGAGGAGTCTTGGTGGCTCCAGACTTCTTCCATTCTACTACAACGAAGCCCACTGTGCTCCTGGGATTGTTTAATGCTTTAGCCATTTCATTATTACCTTCTCCAGATGCCTCGGCACAGTTCAACCTCTGAGGTCTACAGAGTTCCTTGGACTTCATAGCTTGGTTTTTGCTGTGACATGCACTGTGAAATGAGGGACATGCACTGTGAAATGAGGGACATGCACTGTGAAATGAGGGACGTTCACTGTGAAATGAGGGACGTTCACTGTGAAATGAGGGACGTACACTGTGAAATGAGGGACGTACACTGTGAAATGAGGGACGTACACTGTGAAATGAGGGACGTACACTGTGAAATGAGGGACGTACACTGTGAAATGAGGGACGTACACTGTGAAATGAGGGACGTACACTGTGAAATGAGGGACGTACACTGTGAAATGAGGGACGTACACTGTGAAATGAGGGACGTACACTGTGAAATGAGGGACGTACACTGTGAAATGAGGGACGTACACTGTGAAATGAGGGACGTTCACTGTGAAATGAGGGACGTTCACTGTGAAATGAGGGACGTTCACTGTGAAATGAGGGACGTTCACTGTGAAATGAGGGACGTACACTGTGAAATGAGGGACGTACACTGTGAAATGAGGGACGTTCACTGTGAAATGAGGGACCTTATATAGACATTGGTTCGCCTTCGAAATAATGTCCAATGGGGTTTTGTACAGTGAAAAGTTTAGACACAAGTAAATGGGTAAGTGTGTCAAAACATTTACCTGGTACTGTATATAGAAGGATATAAATAGTTTAGATAGATATAGATTATGGATAGAGGAAAAAAAAATGTGTATACAGATAGATGTCTCTCATGCACCAGGTGTCTCCAATCTCCCACTCTAATAAGCCCGCAAACGAGCAGCTGTGGAGAAACAGCCAATCAGGTGCAGGGAGAAGCAAGGGAGGGAGAGAAAAGAGAACTGTTTTTGGCAAAAACAGATGAAGCAGTGAACTGGAATGACGGACACATCCTCCTTACTGCAGTTTATTCCCTCCTGGCTCAGGAAACACACACACTACGTTTAATAATTACATCAGATGTGTCTTGGGGATGATTCTGTTACATCTGAGTAGGTGATAAGGTGAAACATCTAAATGAGAGGTTGAGTTTGTGCGACAATAAGAGTGAGACATTTGACTTAGGACTGTCATACTGACATTCTGAACAGACTTTCAACCATAGAGGCTGTCAAATATCAGTGTTAATATTGACATGAAGCATATTTCCATATCAATCTACATTGATCTCCATTCAGAGAAGAACCACTGCTGTTGTGTGCCCCTGTACACACACACACACACACACACACACACACACACACACACACACACCCCCTGTTATGGAATAGAAACAAAGGAGAAGAAGCACAGGTGTTCACTACTATCAGTGTCTGAATGTTTCCTCTGAACACACGCACACACCTCAAGACAGTTAAGGGACAGGAGGCATTCTAACCCTCGGTACGGCCAATGGCTGTTGGACCTCGAGGTCACCTGACAATGTGACAGGACCGCTACAACAACTGCAGCGTCAACATCTGACAAAACAAATGGAGACCTTCTGCGATCTGCGAAGTCTAAATGGCTAGACATTTCAATCACGGGAGAGACGCGCAAGAGTAACACGAAAAGTCCTCAGAGGCTCTGAGCTCTGAATGCTGGGAAATCCATCGAAGAAATAAAATCATACCACAAAAAATAAAAGGAGCATTACACCCACCAGCCTCCCGCCCCCACTGTCAACACAACAAAACACTGGGGAGGGAGACCGGGAAAGAAAAGCGAGGGAGGGAAAGCGCCAGAGAAAAGGAGAAAAAACACGAAAGAGCAAGAGGACAAGAACAGAGAGAGAAGCCTGCCCACAAAGCCAAGGACACAAAGGGTTAAGCTATGCCCCCCCCCCCCCCCCGCCCCCCCTCCCCCACCCCCCTCCTCCTGCCATATGGATGTAATCGGGCAAGAGGCCGGCCAGCTGGGACCCCCCCCCACAGTCACCTGAGACAGAAAGAAGGGACAGAAGGCCCCCCTCCCACTCCCCCAGTTAAGATCCACCGCTAATGTGTTCCGGAGCGGAGCACAGCCGAGGACAGTGGAGAGGAGGAGAGAGGAGAGGTAAAAGTGAGTGTAGGAGAAGAGAGGAGAGACAGGAGGAGGGGAGAGGAGAGGTAAAAGAGAGTGTAGGAGAAGAGAGGAGAGACAGGAGGAGGGGTGAGGAGTGGGGGGAAAGGATGGGCTTTAAGACACGAGCCACTGAATGCAGTGGGGTGAGAGTGGACTTATGCCTGGAAACAAAGCCTGCACCTGGTCTCTGCCCGTCCACACACAGGAACAATACAGCTCACATCTGTTACCCACTCTGCCAATCTCTCACTGTGTCTGTCGCCCACACACACACACACACACACACACACACACTTGCTGTCAGGCAGAGCTATCTTGGTGTCCACCACAGCCAAGCAACAGGTCTGATCAACTCTCCATGACAACTGGGTAAATAACGGAGCTGCTGCTATCTGGCCTGTGTGTGTGAGTGCGTGTCTGTGTCGTGTTAGCTCTCCAATATGCAGGAGGCACACTCCACAATCTAAGCCCAATGGAAACCTAGACGGTTACTTGTCCAGCATCCAATTATTATCATTAATAGTCTGTGGAGCCAGTCGATGTCGAGATGTGTCCTCCAAAGCAACTCAGATGAATGACAGAGTGGTTCTGGTTCTTATTACGCTGCTCGCTCAACCCGGAATGTCTTGACCAGAATCATTATGCGACGGAAGGCACACACCACACGCCCTTCTACCTCACAGCTAACCAAGCCACCGCCAGGCGTAGCTAGCGCGCGGTGAGGTGACATTCACTTGCTCACCTCCCCACCAACAGTGTTGGCCAATGGCACCAACGCTCTGAGGGCCCCTGGGCTACATACATACTCCACATACATCAGACAGATCAATGAGTCTATGAACATTAAGTCCTGTCTAAAATATTTCAGAGAGACCAAGATTTTGGATGCACCAATATGAAAATAATTGTCCAACCCCGATTTGTTATTTCAGTATCCGTGACCTCCAAAAAATAATCATTTCAAATTCAGTCACACAAATCTTTCTATATACTCAGGTAAGTCGCCCCCAAAAAATTAAGTCTGATAATACAAATAAAATGTAGAAACTATATAATAATAAGTACATATTTTCTTTCGGTAATTACACAATACCTGGACATGAATGTAGCAAATTCGACATTAGGCTTCATCAACAGAACCACAGGCCAGTACATATGAAGGCATCCCTAACCAAGACATTAAAGTGGGCGTCCAAAATGACATCCTATTCACTGTTTACCACGGAAAGTCAGGCCTAGCCACGTCCAAAATGGCCCCCCAGAGACCCTGCTCAACAGTAGTGTGCTAGACATCGAGTAAAGGTTCATTAATATCGAACGGTGTTGCAGTAAATAGGGGCTAGTGCTCCGTTGAGGACCTAGCTTGGAACGGCCGAGCTGCTTGTTTGTCTTGGCTCTCCATACCTCGCCAGGCCACATAGCTGGCCTTCACCCAACAACAACAGGGTACCTTTGTGCAAGCGTGTGCGTGCGCGGTCGCAAGTGCGTGTGAGCAAGTAACAGATGTGCCGTCAACGCGGGCCCACCGCGTTTCCCAGAGAGGAGCACGAGGAGCAGAAGCCGTCCTCCAACGGGCCGGCCAAGACGCTCCCGTAAAAATCTCCAACAAAAACCGTGTCGGTCAGCTGTAATTACAAAAACACGAACGTCTGTCCTGGCTGGTGGTTGGACGAGAACAACAGATGGAATAGTACTTACTGGCACCGAATGACGACCCACAGACACACAAGAGAAAACAACTCGGAGAGCAGGTAAGGAAGTGGGGCTGGCTGGTAGGACCAGGGAGAACCTCCACCTGGCGATAGGAGGTCTTCCAAACAGAACCCCACACTCTCCATGTGGTTTGGTGTGGACCGAGGCCTGTAAACAAGTACACTATAAAAGGATACGGGGCCTGATACGGGACGAAGCCTCCGACACCGGTTCAGAGTCAGCCGGTGACGGCAACTGAGGTCAGGACTTCAACCGTCATAGTTGGGTGTCGTTTATTCCAAACAGTGCAAGTAGAAGCTAGATGTCGAAGGTATGAATCCAAATGATAACACTCTCATCATATTTACACATAATCTGCTTTACGGTCTTGTCTACGGTTCTCAAATTCCACCGAGTTCTATTTAAAGCCTCTACCCCTGAAAACCCGCAGTGTGGGTTTCACTGAGCGGTTTTGGAATGAACACAACCCAAATAAAGTATTTGGTTATCAGAAAGATCTTATTAACTATTATGTTTCCAACTTCCACACTCATACACTCCTCCCAAAACACTTATACACAACCACACAAATCCACACTTGCACCTTTGCAACAAATGGCCCCATTGTCACCTTGTTTACTGGGGTGTTATTCGTTCAAAACACACATCAGCATCACAGAGTGGTCAGATGTGTGTGTGTGTGTGGAGTGTATGCTGTCAAGTGTGTACAAACCGTGTTGAGTCGTGAATGAGAGGCGGTACCCGACTGGCCTGGCATCACCCAACGCTAGATTAAGGTAGATCAACAGTCAGGACGACTTCAGGCAGTATAATAAGAAGTGGCATACCTTGACTGGGCATTGCCAATATCAGAAAAGGCAAGTCACCCGTTTATTTAGTAGCTGCTATGAGAAGGTTGTATTGAAAAATGTGAAATTATAACAGTGAAAATAATAATATTCACAGACTGCTACGTCCACCTTTCGTTATTCTCTGTGAACCCCTTCACTCCCAGAGAAGTAGAACTTGTTCAGCCCAGCACATTATCTGCTTATAGGGTTACAGCCAGGTCACCTCTCCGTGCCTAATTGATTTGCATGCAATCAATCATCCGAGTCGTCACCACCATGACAACTCTTTCAACTCCCGCCGGCTCACAAGAAAAACGATCGCTGACAATTACATGACACGTTAAAAAACAGGGAAGCGGCGCAAGTTGCCCCCTTTGGATTTTACCTCAACTTTCCCGCCGACACTGTTGATTAACGGTCCGGCTCGTCAAAACACAGCAATAAAACTCCCTCGACACTCGACTGGGCAGTAAATCAAAGAGCACTGGGTGCTTCCGGGCTCCTCTGCCTGTCGAAGGGTCAGACAAACTGTCTCCTATTCGCCACAAACCACCTGACATTCCACTTAACCCCTCCCAGCCTGGGTGCCGCTGTCATCCACGTTGCTCTGGACGGCGTTTGAGAGGCGAGGGCCAAGCACAGCTCCATAAAACTGGATACAAGCCTCAGACATTAGGAACAGGAGAGCCTAGCGAGGCAAGCTCGTCTGAGACCAGGTGCGGGAACCCAGGCTTAATGTGAACAAGGCGTGGAGGTCACTCTGAGCCAGATGTTCAATACGCCACGGGCCATCTTTGACGCATCAGAAAGCATCGGTTCTCACGACGCCGATTACGACGGAGACAGAGGGAAAATGTCAAAAGACGAGCAATAAAAGACAAATACATCTGTGCACGGCCAGAGGTTTCACCCCCCCCCCACCCCCCCCACCCCGGAGACAATGCAACAATTTCAAAAGTCTAAAAGGTTTGGGAGCATGTCTAGAGAATGGACAGCCTGTGTCTGTATCGCCCTACGACCTACATGAGTCTGTTTCAACATATTCACATTAGTCTGCAACACACAGGCGGAGCCACAGCCAACCGAGCAGAGGATTCATTTGACTCTCACGTTATCTTTGAACAGTCCACTAAAAGGATCTCTGCAAACGTACTCGCTTTCGAAATTACACGTTCAAATGAAGGCTAAGGACAGTGAACTGAGGTTGGAAGAAACACACAGACACACACACACACACGCGCTCACCCGGTGGCCCGTTGGGCAACAACAAGCCGTACGTGCCTCAGGTGTTCACCAGAGAAGGTCCGCTTCCGCCCCCTGGACCGGGCCGGAGCAGTAGGTTAGACAGTCCTAACGCCCTGCGCTGCCTCTGGCAGGGACCGATAAGGACAACAAAGGGGCCAGCTGTGTTTAGAACAATGAAGAGAATGAGTGTGTGGGGTGTTCAGGGGAAGGGTGTGTGTGTGTGTGTGTGTGTGTGTGTGTGTCCTGGCGTGTCAGGGGTGAGTGACTGTTCCTCTAGGCTCTATGAACGTTGGGCCTCCCTCCCCAGCACAGTCCAGGGCAGGGTCACAACTCACCGGTCACAGAGAGTTGGCGTGCTCTTCATTATTAATGACAGACTTGGCCGACCGCCCCCATCTCTCTCACTCTCTCTGAGGAATGTGAAAAGCCTGGTAGGGAGGAGGGCACGTCCTGACCAGTGGGGGAGGGAAGGAGATAAAGACAGAGAAAGAGGTAAACAGAGAGAAGGAAAGTCAATGGGAAGGGGAAGAAACAAGGAAGGGGAAACCTTGAGGAATGATAGAGTATGACGAGAGGGGGCAGAGGGGGAGAGAGGGGGAGAGGGGGAGGTGAGGGAGAAAAGGAAAGGAGGAGAGACAGAGGAGGGGTGTTTGTGTTGGATGATGGCTGTCGTGGAGACGGAGGTGGGGCTGAGCTAACACCCTCTGCAGAGGTCACCCAGGATAGATAGATCACCTAAGAGACACGTGGAAGAGAGATACGTGGAAGAGAGATACGTGGAAGAGAGATACGTGGAAGAGAGATACGTGGAAGGACAATAGAGGGGTTGGGAAAGAGATAGAGAGGTTTGACAGAGATACGTGGAAGGACAATAGAGGGGTTGGGAAAGAAAGAGATAGAGGTTTGACAGAGATACGTGGAAGGTCTATAAATGGATTGGGAGAGATGTGACCCTCTAGCTCCCTGTGCATGGAAAGGGAAAGAGCAACACACCTACCTCCTTAAACACACCAAACTCCTTAAAACACCTCCTATATCAATAAACACACATCCCAACTCATTAAACACAACGCCTATCTGCTTAAACACACCTCCTAACCCCTTAAACACACCTCCAATCTCCCTAAACACACCTCCAATCTCCCTAAACACCCCTCCAATCTCCCTAAACACCCCTCCAATCTCCCTAAACACCCCTCCAATCTCCCTAAACACCCCTCCAATCTCCCTAAACACCCCTCCAATCTCCTTAAACACACCTCCAATCTCCCTAAACACACCTCCAATCTCCCTAAACACACCTCCAATCTCCCTAAACACACCTCCAATATCCCTAAACACACCTCCAATATCCCTAAACACACCACCAATTTCCTGAAAAACAGCTCTTTCAGCCCCTTGCTCGGAGAATAAAAATGGGGTTTTCCTGAAAAGCAGAACACTGTGTGCAAATCATAAGTGAGCGCACTATTTTCTCTTACAGATGGACACACCCAAATGCCCATACACATCCACACACACTGGCTTACTGACACTAAGGGACGTTTCTCAGGGGCCCAACGAGCCGTTTAGCGCCGTCATCCCGCCCCCGTCATCCAAGACAGGAGACACATCTCTTCAAACCAGTACACTGAACAAAGGCCTGTGGTTCTGGGTCACCGGGCCGGGCAGAAGGCATTACCCTGAGCAAAACCACCCGGGCCCTCCCCGCCAAAGCCAGACCTCTGACACTTCTCACAGGGAAGGGGCCCTCGCTGTGGAGCTGGTGGGGGGGTGACAAAGGAGGCATTCACTCACACACACTAGCAGTCATAATCACACACACACACACACACACCACACACACTGATAACACACACACACACACCACACACACTGATAACACACACACACAGTGACCATAGTGTTGAAAACAGGGGTTTAGAGAAGAAATCATGATTGGGAGATGACAGGTCATCATCTCCCCCCACCCCTCCACAGGCCTGATATCACAGCCCTAGTCGCTGGAACTAATCAAGAGCTTCCTGCTCTGCAACGTTTGAAGCAGCTGCTTCAGGACCTGTGTGTGTGTGTGTGTGTGTGTGTGTGTGTGTGTGTGGTGGGGGGAGGGGAGGGGGGAGGGCGAGAGAGAGGGGAACTCAGAGATAAAGGGAGCATTCTGAGCAGTGATTGTAAGGATTTGAGCTTAGTGGACAAAGGTTAATGGTGTCTATGACATCCCGGGAATTCATCACGACCAATTGGTATGAACTAGGTACTAATTGTGGGGACCGTTATGAGCCTGTATGTAGATGTATTGTAAGGATAGGCTAACATATTATTATTTCTGGGTCAGTCTCTCAACGATTCCACATTGAAACTGTTGAACATTCCCTGCTAGAGAGACTGCCTCCAGATGAAAACAATGAGCCGATATCTCACACGCAAACGTGCCCACAGCACACACAGGCGTGCGCACACACACAGAGCTTCTGCTGTCAGGAGTGTGACAATATCCAGCCGGCCCCCAGACGCAGGACTCACAGGTTTGAGTCTGCCCAGTCCAATCTCCCCACAGACACAAAGTCCTGCTTTACTGAGCTGAGACTAACCAGGTCCCCTCGATCTCTGTCTGTCCCTGGCTGTCTGACTGCCTGTCTGTCTGTCTGGCTGGCTGTCCATCCTCTCCTCTCAACCGCAGAAAACACGAGGACACAGAGACAGGTCGAAGCACACAAGGTCTTTGTGAAAACATTCATAGATTGCCTTGCGTTATAAGTTTACCGGGTTGTGTAGGCTTCCAGAGAGTTGCTAGAGAATTCCATTCATTATCGGTTGTCAGGCTCGCACATAGCATTTTAAATAACAGCATTATCTGGATTAACCCGTAGCAACACATAGCTAGGTGAACACACAGGCACCAGGAATACAGAAGACTGCGATAACCTTCACCCACTCTCTGCAGTCCCTTGAGTCTCACCTCAGCAGCAGCATCCATTTTGTTTACCTTGAAAGCTGTGCCACGTGGAACTGGGGAGTCAGCACAGGGAAACGGCAGAGGAACACGGCAGTGTCATTTACTGGGGGGGGGGGGGTGCCTAAACTAGGATCGACCGTCTCGGCTACAAAACAAGACTGTAATGTCTTCAGAGTAGCAGATAGTCCTCCGTCTACACTGTCGGATAGTCCTCCGTCTACACTGTCGGATAGTCCTCCGTCTACACTGTCGGATAGTCCTCCGTCTACACTGTCGGATAGTCCTCCGTCTACACTGTCGGATAGTCCTCCGTCTACACTGTCGGATAGTCCTCCGTCTACACTGTCGGATAGTCCTCCGTCTACACTGTCGGATAGTCCTCCGTCTACACTGTCGGGTAGTCCTCCGTCTACACTGTCGGATAGTCCTCCGTCTACACTGTCGGGTAGTCCTCCGTCTACACTGTCGGGTAGTCCTCCGTCTACACTGTCGGGTAGTCCTCCGTCTACACTGTCGGGTAGTCCTCCGTCTACACTGTCGGGTAGTCCTCCGTCTACACTGTCGGGTAGTCCTCCGTCTACACTGTCGGGTAGTCCTCCGTCTACACTGTCGGGTAGTCCTCCGTCTACACTGTCGGCTTGTGTTCCAATCCTATAACTAGAACCAGTTGCGTGACATGCAGGCGTTTTTATGACATAGCTGACAGAGTCCTCTGAACGCGGCAGTGTTCCCAGCGCCAAGCTAAATGTTGTTAGCCGTGTCCCATGTCATGAGGAGGGACATGAAGAGAAGACGGCTGGCAGTGCTCTGACTATATTACACAAAATTGAGTGAAGCTGGACCAAGCACTCACACACTCCTATCTCACTAAGTAACACACACACACACACACAATAACCTCAGCGCGCTACACAGAAAAGGTGAGACACAAAGTGGTTTTACCTCCACCCTACGAGTCGTCCGTTGTGTGTCCTGACCCAGCTGAGGTGCCTCTTTCTTATCCGTCTCTATTTTCTGGTTCTTTTCTCTCCGTCCGCACGCCTTCATATGTCAGACATGTGTTGGCGTTCCCACATATGTGAGTCCCAGTGTGGCGGAGTCTAGAGCCAAAGAAACACAGATGGCTCCCAGATGGAAGAGGATATCCAGGCAGTCCGGCACACTCTGCGCGCTCTCTCTCTCTCTCTCTCTCTCTCTCTCTCTCTCTCCCCCTCTCTGTTCGCTCTCCCGCTCTGTCTCCGTCACACACACACAGACACACACAAACTGTGTGAACCTCTTGCTCTCGCTCTCTCCCTCTCTATCTCTGACTCCTCCCCCCTTTTCCCACAGACCATCTCCTCTGTTTCCAGGGCCAGTCTGATGTCAGAGACAAGGCCACGCCCCCCCCCCTCGGTGGAGCTCTCGGCCAATGCAGAGCTAATCTATTTAATGTATTTACAGACGGGCCTCTTAATTAACATAACTAATTGTCCTGGCACCTACAGGCTAAACAGAAGCCGTGCCAAAAGAGGGGGGGGGGGGGGGGCTTTACTTTCCTCTTCACCCCCTTCCAGAGTGGGGCTCTCACAATGGTTTATTCCTTCTCGGTTGCCCTTTTCCATTCACTCCACTCTTTTTGTTTCCCCACCTTAATGCAGTCTGCTAGACCATTGAATCCAGTGTGGACACTTGAGGGCAGATGAATGCAACCTCTTGTTCTCAAGCTTCACTGAGTAAAACCTAAGCCACCGACTGATTCATCAGCAACACAAAAAAATAACAGACTCTGAAATGAGAAAGGCTGACCCACAACTGAGAACGTGGAGGACTGAACACTCCACCTAAAAATTGTAAATGTTCTGGGGCGCGGGACTGTGGATATCCTTCAAATTCTGAGGCTAATGGTTACTCACAGGCTCTATAATTGACCAATGGCAAACCACGGTGCCCATTAAAGGCCTTCCCAAGCTCCAGAAAGGAGTGCTCTAAACGGGACACACACATGCGCCAACAAAAAAACAAACAAACAAACAAACATCAGCCTAACATAAACAAAAGAAGCATATTAAGAGGTGACACAGCCCAGCCTTGCAGACACACACCGCCTAATAGCTTCATAAGGTTCAGCTAACCCCGCGGGGGTTGATGACGCACAGACGCACGCAGCACAGCTTTATCTGATCTCGTCGGACTGATACATTTAGAGGATGCATCTGGCCAAGGGAGAGAGGGCCAGGTGGCCACGGCCAAGGGAACAGGAGGCTGGCCGCTGACTGCTGGTGCTCTGCAGACGCCAGCCCAGACGCCCCGCAGGTGAACGTGTCCACGCTCGCCAGCTAACGGGAGACTCGTTACCACACGACGGCAACCGCCCTCTTACTCTGCCGCTGTCTTCTATCTGTCACGTGTAACGTCCGAATCGCCCCTGTACTAGGTAGTTAGTTACCTCATTCAGTTGACACACACCTAGCCAATTACTTTGGGCCATTCTTTAAGACCATAACAGAGGGAGAAGGAAGGGGGGGGTGGTATGGGGTACTGCTTAAGCTCCTTCTTAACGCAGTCTTCCACAGCTGTTAACCATTGTGCTGGGGTGTATGTCCCAAAATGAAAAAAAAAAATGAAAAGGGATCGTTGCTAGCTGCCTACAAAATGAGATATCCCAGTGAACCTCGAGCATCTGGTTCTGTTCACACGCTCGCTCTCTCTCTCTCTCTCTCCCCACGAACATCTACATTTAGAAAAATAAACAGAGCGCTTAAACGACGGCACCAGTGCTCCCCTCTGGTCCATAGCAGGGGAGTTTGGACGTCGGAGGGTCTGAAGGGGGTAAAGGGAGAATCAGTATAATTACCTCACTCACTTTGTCTTGTGCTGGGTGGTTTGTTGGGGCGAGCTAAGGGATGGGGTGACTGTGGTCTTAAGTCCACAATGAATTCAAATAAAATCATCAAGCTTCACAAAAAGTCTGGTCATACCTCGATGAGTGCTAATGTCTTTGCGGGTGAGCCACTCTAAGGCGCAATCAAAAGCCCATCTCCTGTAAACAGACAGATGTACGTACAACAAATCGTTCCCAAGGCGGCCAGGAACGGAACAGTCCTCCTGCCATAAAAGACAGGGACAACCCAGCCACCCTCCCCCACTAGGGCCAATTCAAAAAGCCTTTTACACACACTTTACACCGGCACCAGCTTCTGCAGGGAAAACCCAGGCGCCGGCAGTCAGCTGAGGTGACTACTGAAAGGTGTCATTATCATCACAAGCGGGAGGCACGCAGGCTCGCGGTGGCTGCTGATGGCAGGCTCCGTCTCAGAGTGGCGCGCTGGCGAATGTACCTCGCTTTTTAAATGGGCTATTATCTCCTGGGCTTTTTAACAAGCACCCGAGGGCAACAAAGCCGGGGCCAGCAGCCGGGCCGCACAGCGCCGGGGAACCCCCTCGTTTTCTGTAGAACGAAAGCCACCAGCCGACAACAGAGCGACAGGGGCCCCATTGTGCTACAGCGACGCGCGCATGATCTGAATGCAATCAACAGCTAATCTATTAGCATTAACGCTACATTTAGGTTTTACGTTGTTAAGTGTTGGGCTGCATTAGCATAAGAAGCCATTCAAGAAAGTCTTAGATAACAACTATTAAGTCACAAGGGGGGAGGTTGTTGCATCTTCCACCTCGTTGGTGAGAACTGCCAATTCTTAGCAAACAAGCTGCTGACAGAAAGAAAACAAAACAAAAACTGGGCTTCCTACGCTTCCCGTTAGCCACACATGAAAACATGAATCCATGCAATAATGACCGCTGATGTTTCGCAGGACATGCTAATGCTAATGGCAGCCCAATGAGCAGGAAATAAACCAAAACACTGAGATGCTGTTGAGTGTCTTTCTCCAGCTGTAAAATACCTATTTCCACCCACATTGTTCTAAGCAGACGCCTGTGAGTGTTTGTGTGTGTTTTTGTCTTTCAGAGGCCAGGCTTGTCTTTGGTTGTTCACAGGTTGGAGAGCCGGCCAAAACCACTCATCGACTGGCTTGTCTCCCAGTTCCCCCGACCCACCATATCTCAGCCCACAGGAGTTCCCTTGGAATCAATGAAAACCCAATGCACCTGAATATCTTACGTCTCTCTCGCTTTCTCTCAGTCCTTCTTCTGCTTTTCCTGACTCCTGCTATAAACAGTTGGAGAGAGGAAAGGGCAGGAGAACCGTCGGATGTTAAAACTGCCCACATTTTCCATTACATCCGCAGTGAGCACAGCCTCGTTTTCACCATGTCTGCTAGGGCCATTTATTGTGAAAATAAACGGGATGCTTGGCAGTGGTCTGGCCACACGTGCTGAAGCAAGGCACTGCTCCTATTTGCCTTGTCTTAATGCTCTGCACGGCAATGATGTCGGATGAGAACAGGCCACGTGGAGTGCTGCGGGGACAGTGCATAGAGTCCTCCGGTCGGCCTCCTCTCCCACCGATGGCGGCGACTAAAGTCAATCCTACCGATTCACGGACGGTCCTGCTCACAGATCATCCCAAAGACATTAAAAGCAAATGGCCACCCCCACCCCCACCCACCCCCCCGAAGCTATTGTACCTCCCTTCAAACACTCCTGTATCACCCATAACAAATGGGTCCCCTCTTTTTCTCTCTCTCTCTCACTCATTCCTACAGCCCCCCACCCCCCCCCCCTCCCTTGCTCTCGATGAAAGGCAGGCATTGAGTCGGCAGAGGCATTCCAAAACCTCAGCCCACGGCTCCAGTGTGTCTGGCTATTCAACACTGCTGGGAGCGATTAGTTTAAGTAAGGCCTGACCCGCCCACTCACCCATGGAAAACCGTCAGATCTCTTGTTACACTTTGGGTTTGAGGAGGGGACTGCACTTCGAGTGCCTGCGTGTGTGTGTGTGTGTGTGTGTGTGTGTGTGTGTGTGTATGTGTGCGTGTGCGTGCGTGTAGAATTTATGAGAGATGGGTCACACGCTCACTTGGCTTGAGTCTTCTCAAAGTTTCCACCGAGGAAGGCCAAGTGCACAGACAGACGCCAAACCTTTTTCCTCCAATAACGACGTTAAACGATATTCAATAACCACCTTCTCCCGCTTTCTGCCGGCAAACCGTGCACCAGATCAAGCGTATGGCAATCAGCGGCTGTCTCCGGACTCAGTTAACGCCTCACAGCGCCCGTTACAGCACCATACCGATCATGAATGTGCAACGGAGGCTTGCTTGAAGTTTCTGCCAGCCTCACCAAATTCACAAGAAATAAACCACAGGGGTCCTCGTAAACAACTAACTAAAGACGTGAACGAAAATGTCAGACCGACAGTTAGACTGCAATACATGCCTTCTATGGTCATACTGAACACAGCGAATTCAGGCCTGATTAAGACTAGGCTCATTCTATAGAACAAGAAACATACAGGCTACAGGACCACATCCCATTTGCATTACCCTCCTATGGCCGAAATGTTAATAATTCAAAATCCCTTTTTGACATAAAGCACAGCATTCATGTACTCCAACGACCACCTTGTAAAAACAAGCTGACTTTGTAACTGCTTTTCATCGGGAAGAGGCATTTCATTTGAGTCCATGTCTGGATTTACAGAGAGGGAGGTGGAGAGTAGGAAGGAAAAAAATAAAATCAATAATAATAAAATAAAAAAATCCTCTTCAAATTAATCAGACTGTTTAACCCGGGTTCACTCCAAGGTGGAGGTAAGTTGTGTCATCCATTGTGCTTACAGGAAGGACCTGACAATAGTGCCACTTCATGCCTCACAAAGAACATTATTGTTCCTGTTATGTCAGAGCCGCAACAATAGGAATGTACATCAACACAGGGGCCTGGGAAAGGGAAAGTCCTCGTCATTTCGACTCAAAGGCGCGCACAGACATCGGCAGCGAGGCCTCTCCTCTCATCAGGGCGTAGGGTTACGCTATGTGTGAGGGGGTGTGCGAGCACACATCTCTGTGTGTGTGTGCGTGTGTTATTGCAGTGTTCCTTCCTCCACCTGCAGTTGATCCCATAATAACCTTGTTATTATCCCCAGGGCTGAGGCAGCTGTGTTGTGCTCTTGCCTGGCCGCAGCCACACCTGTGTTTTGCAGGTGGCTCATCTGGAGAGCTGTGTGAGGAACACCTGGCCAGGTGGAGATAGAGCCTGGGGGTGGATTTTGTGAAGGGCTCAATTACAGCTGGGCTAGATAAGGACCGGGGAGGGGTTGGGGGGCTGGCTCACGGGCAGGAACCAAACGTACACACTAACAGGCAAAGTCTCTGCCTTAGTCAGGGTTCAGCTGGAGGGATGTTTAGACTTGTCGAAGTGCCCTCTCCCTTAAGGTCTCTGTGGGTTTGTGTGTGTGTGTGAAAGAGAGAGAAGGAGACTCTCTCGTCCGATGTATTTCCTACTATTCATCTCGCAATGTGTCCCCAGATAAATGGTACACCTGACAACAGAGACAAGTTATTTATCGAGATAAATCACCCCGCCCCAAAAATGTTTTACCCCGGTACCAGGGCTACATCGGTGATTTATGCTAACGTTGGCTCCGGACTTTCCTGTTTCACCTATACATTTGGTACCACGGTCTTAAAGAGGGGCTCAGGTGGGGAGGGAGGAGTAAACTATCAACGCGATTAGGTTTTCCGGTTACAAAAAATAAAAGGCGATATTTTTCTGGTAGTAAAATAAACAATAATGCCATGCTCAGTCTGTTTATAATAATAGGGCATTTTAACTTAAAAATAATTTCTTCCTCAAACTCCCACGACCGGCTCCTTCTCCACCTACACTCGTGACACTGCAACTGTAAGCCAGTGTATTCATTATTTAGTTTAAATAGTTTGCCAAAACGAACTACCGTTAATACCAGGATTTGGGAGAACTGAGGAAATTGGTGTTGTTGGCACCAGTGGAAATGAGGCGAAAGTGAACAATCTAAAGACATTACTATAGGGAAGACACAAAACATCATCAAACAAATCTGAAAGGACCAGATTCCAACACAAGAGAGCAACAGTATCGTTCAATGCTGTCTGGAAAATCAGAGACTGTAAATGACAGCAGGTATTCATTTCACAATGAAATCCCTCAGCATCAATCAGAATAATTGTGTTCAGATGAGGATGTAAAATGCTAAACTGATCGTAAATCAGCACTCCACTCTTAGAGTTCTACCTTGGAAGAGTTTCAGGCAGTCCATTTCAGGGAGAACCATGTAAAGAAACCCTTTGGTTCCCAGGTAGAACTGGAACCCTAAAGAGTGCATATTTTTAAGAAGCGTTTTGGAACTCTTTTTGTTTTTTTTAAATGCATGACTGCCCAGAGTCATCCCAGAGCGCCGCTGAAGCTGAGCAGGACAGGAACCAGAGCAGAGATGGATGAGGTGCAGTTTGATGAGCTAGCAAGGGAATAATAAAGCGCCAGTACAACAAACACATGAGAAGAGAGAGATCTGGGGAGGATTTCTCCGAAGCTTCCATCATCCACCGGCATGATTTAAGCCAGCTAAATCGGCTAGGGTGAACGCTAAAGCTTATAAGTTGGACAGTTTTACACATTCCTTGTCACGAGCTGATGTCTTTTTTTAAAGACAACGATGTGTTGTGTCACGGTTATGACAATGTAGAGACTATATTGCAAGAGGTAGGTTTGCGGCTATTTGTTGCAAACTTTTCAACTCACAGGAAGACGTCCTGACTCTTGGAAAAGTTTGATAAAAAGTCTGACAGGGGTATTTAAATGGAGGGGTGGGTGGTATCACAAAAGAACCGAGAGTCCCATTTGAAAACCAGTCCATATTGTGCTCTCTGTATTCAATGGGGGAGTCATACAGGCATGGATTTGAACTTTCCTCTGGGTGCTGACAATCCCCCTGCAGCTGGAGTGTCCCCCCCCAGCCACTGACCGAGAGAGAGTGGCGGAAAATAGCCCTGAGCCGTGGAGAACAGGGGTGACCAATCCAAACGGGGCTTTGTCTGGGCTCTAGGAGGTAAGGACGGGTATTAAAAAAGCATAATGTGTTGATACGTTTCTTTCAGTTCCTTTTTCCCCACTGTGACCGCTCTCATTTGCTACCGGGTGACTACTTTTGTTCTTGGTCAATGTCCTCCGCATAAAGCAGGAGATTTAATAGACGCCTGCAGACAATAAGGTTCCCAACATGTCCCAGCAGTAAAAACGCCTGAAAATACAGAAGGGAAGAAGAGATACATGCATTTTCAATGACAGTTTTGAAAGAAACACTTTTCCCAGCGGGACACAGTAGTTCTAATCCATATTGGGGGACATCCAAAAGGCCCCTCCGACATTCTAAAGACATCTCAAAACCCCAGATGGGGGTCCCAAAAGCTTGAACGTGACATATGATATCAGTGTGTTACGTGGCGACAATGACACAGTGCCTAGTTAGTAAAACTAAATGACAGTGCTAACAACCGTGCGAACTGAGCCCCGCGAACTGAGCCCCCCCCCCCCCCCCCCCCGAGAAGTGATTGTCTCAAGACCGTCCGCTGAAAAACAAAAACAAGGGTCTGACATGGAGAGGGGAACGAAGCGCGTCTCGGCACGGGTCCACTAATAGGTCTCGTCTCCTGTAGACTGGCATTCCAGAGGATTGTTATTGGCGGGCGCTCTGGAGAGCAGGGCCCACATCTGGATCCAATCCTTCCAACCGGGCCGTGCAGCGTGCAGCAACAAGAAACAGCTGTGCGAACCTGGCGCCAATTAGCCTCACATTCTCCTGACAGTTAATCCGTTCCTCTCCCTTTTTTTTTCTTCCTTTCTCTCTCTATAGCTTTCTGACTCTCTCTCTCTCTCTCTCTCTCTCTTTCTGTCTCCTTAGCTCCAGGCTGCCTCACAGGCTGAAATAATAGGAGTATGAAGTACAGAGCAGGCGACAGAATGGGGGGGGGGGGGGGGGGGGGAGGGCAACTGAAAAAAAACATGCGACATAACAGGGTCCGTCACGGAGGATTCATTAAGTCATTCACCTGAGATAAGCTTTGTGGGGAAGACTGGGAGGAGATGTTTCAGCTAACATCATCACTCACATCTAACTTCAAAATGGATTCAAGAAATGTATGTTTGAGATTTTCACTCACAAAAAGAAATAGAATGAATTTAATTATTAGGAAAGGGAAGATTTCTTTGTCTATTACAATAATGTCAAATTGATCAGAAATACAGTGTAGATGTTGTTATTGTTGTAAATGACTATTTTAGCTGGAAACGGCTGATTTTCAATGGAATATCTACATATGCGTACAGAGACCCATTATCAGCAACCATCACTCCTGTGTTCCAATGGCACTTTGTGTTTGCTAATCCAAGTTTTTCATTTTAGAAAGCTAGTTGATCATTAGAAAACCTTTTTGCGATGATGTTAAAACTGTTAAAGCAATAAAAGTGGACTTTTTTTTTGGCTAGTTCAGTATCTTCAGCATCTGTGTTTATGGGATGGATTATAGGCTCAAAATGGCCCAAAACAATTCCTTCTGAAAGTCGTCAATCTATTTTTCTCAGTAATTAAGGCTATTCCATGCAAGAAATTGCTAAGAACCTAAAGATCTCATACAACAATGTGTACCACACCCTACACAGAACAGCGGCAACTGGCTCAAACCAGAATAGAATGAGGAGTGGGAGGCCCTGGTGCACAACTTAGCAAGTGGACAAATACATTAGAGGGTCTAGTTGGAGAAACAGACGCCTCACAGGTCCTTAAATGGCAGCTTCATTAAATTAAAGTAAGCGCAAAAGACCAGCCTCAATGTCAACAATGAAGAGATGACTCCAGGATGCTGCAAAAAAAAATAAAGCCATATCTCAGACTGGCCAATAAAAAGAAAACATTAAGATAAGCAAAAGAACACAGACACTGGAGAGAGGAAGAACTCTAACCTAGAAGGCCAGCATCCCTGAATTGGTGTTTTGCAGGTACTATTTAATGAAGCTGCCAGCCTGTAACAGAACCCACAATCGCTGATGCTCCAGATACTGAACTAGTCTAAAGAAAGACTGTCTTATTGCTTCAACAGTTTTCACTTATGCTAACATAATCGCAAAAGGATTTTGTAATGATCAATTGATAAACTTGGATAAGCAAACACAACATGCCACAAGAACACAGGAGTGATGGCTGCTGATAATTGGCCTCTGTCTGTTTAGGTAGACTCTCCATTGAAAATCAGCTGGTTCCAGCTAACATGGACATTTACAACATTAACAATGTCTACACTGTATTTCTGATCAATTTGATGTTATTTTAAGGGACACTTTTTTTTTTAAATGTTCTTTCAAAAACAAAGAAATGTACAAGTGACCCCAAACCTTTTAACAGGAGTGCATATAGTAAATATTGTGTTTTTGTTGGGACCCTAATAGATGAGGTTATGGAAACAGGACACAGCACCCCCATTTGCCACAGCCACACATTACAAATGACAAACTAAGACTAAACCACCAGTGCACACACTAAATACACCGGACTCATCCTTGGAGAGTTAATAGGAGCCAGACCCCAAAGGGCTCGATGGCGGAGCTGGATGAGGCCCTGGCCAGAGCAGCACCGTGGGGCCCAGTAAAGCATTAACAGGTGTTAGTGGTGGAAAAGACCCACTCAGAGACCAGAGAGCAGCAGATGAGACATCATGACAGGAGTAGAGGATGGCTCTCCCTCCACAGTGCCAGGGAAATTCTCCCATACCACAACACATCACAGAGGGGCCTGATCTGGCAACTCGGAGGAGCTCCTCGAGCCAAAACCAATTAGGAACCTAATGCAAACCTGCAGGGCCCTTTTGTAATTTATTTCCTCTTTAAAAGTCAGGGGATTGGAATCTGACCCGCTCACACACAGAAAAACATTTGACGGGCGGGGGGGGTGGTGAAGGAAAAAGGAAAATTGTATGAGCGTCCAACTTGGCCACATGTTTTTGACTGGATTTAATTGAATCAAGACCCAAAACAGAAACAATCAAGGGGAGTAACTGGAAAAAAAACGTGTGACACAGTACTCTTTGACACTTCTGTCATGGTACACCATCTCCCAGAGAAGACAATATAGACGCCATCCCCTGCTCCATAATGTAAAATGAATGAAATCATTCCATCTGAGAGAGAAAAAAAATACGCCTTTCGTAAAAACTAAACCAGGGACAACAATCTGGACTAAAAACCAAGAACACTAAGGACCATTAAAAGGCAAATCAATCACGATTATACTTCCGACGTTGATGCCAAAGGAGCTTTGCTGCTCTCTGCTGGTTACAATATACAAAAAGTTACTGTCATTGTCCTCATCATTACTGTCTCATCTTTGTCCGGCTATCGTTTGTTATTTTCTGATGTTGGGGCAAAAGGGAGACGAATTGGTGGCCCCCAGGTCAAACAATGATACAGTTGTATCCCGAGGCTCTGGCAAGCAGTGGCGACCCTACTTGCGTTGCATGACTGCGCCTTTGTCCCGCACAAGCTAAGTAGACAAGTGGGAGTTCTCCATTGGCAGTCTTTCGACCGCCTGGTGTTATTGTCTTGAAGATCTGTAAACTCCAGATGGTGCAAACTTTGCCTGGTGGATTAATTCCAAATCCTCCACTGAAAAGGCACATTTAGTGTGGACGCCTTGCTATTGGATCTAGCCGGAGCATAACAGCAGAACAGTATGAGCAAATGAGGGCAAAGCTCACAACAAAATGATATGCGTGTTATTATAGTCTAGATCTACTAATTTAATCGCCTAACAACCACGATAACAAAGGGAATTTAATTGTATTGATATATAATGAGACATTTTAATTGACACCCATTTTAATTGACTGTCAACATAGGCTACCGTAATAGTATTTGTTTCTATGTACGCTACTTAGGCTATGTAAGGACGTCTGAGTGAAAATAAATCTGAGTGTAAGGTTTCACTTTGTCTAATAATTGAGGTACACATTTTAACGTTGGCCTATTGAACACCATGACTACAAAAGACAACAACGTACGCACTGTGGAAAAATATATATAACATACAATGAGAACACTTCCCGCATACTTGCCTAATTTCCTCAGCACGCGCGACCTGTTGTAGGTGACGTTGTTCCTTTATTTTAGCGCATGATACTGACTCAAATAGTCACAGGATAGTGGGCTAATGTCGAGCCAAAGCCCCAAAGATCGCGCAAATGGTTTACGTCCATTTTACTGTGCTAAAACATAGACAATTACCCTCCCGCATAACACGCATAGGTCAGTTAGGTGACTTACATTGAAAAGCGCCCGGGATCCCGACCATCGTCTTCGCACTTTGAATGGCAATGTGCACGCTTCCAGATAGAGCCAACTGTAAAAACAAATAATATGCCTATCGAGTCAACTGACTTGTATTTCTACCTAGATAACAAACCGCAGTGATTCGTACAATTCAGCATGAGGTATCATGCGGTTCATGCTGTTGCCACAGAGGTTGCTACCGTAACGACATTGCACTGAATATTTGAGTGGGCGGGACACATTTTCGTAATCCTTCCTACAAAAAGCCAATAGCCTACACCGCTGCGTAATTACGCTGTCGTAACAGCAGGAAGTAGGAACACCAGTGTTTTGGAAATGATCAACGCTAAGCATGACAATAGACAACCATTTGCTCGCATGTCAACCGTGTAGACAAACCGGTGTATATTGTTGTTGTTGCCCAGAGCCATATCTTTTAAATCAAGATAAAGATTATACTATTTGCATCTAGTTTGCCATGCATAGGCCATAGAGTACTACGGTAATCTGTAGTCATAACAGGCGCAGAGAACGATTACATTTCGAAAAATGTATCCACCGATTATTTTATTTTGTCTTAATATCACTTAATAGGCCAATGTATGCTTGACGAGAGAGAGAAAGGGCTAAATCAGACACGTTTTTACTAGAGGCCTATTTGTCCCACCTCGAGTGTTGTTTCCTTCCCTATCTTCAACACGAGCAACTGTTAAAGACGAAGAAACTACGCTAGATGTGTTGTTCCTCTTGCAACCAGGAAGGTTAATATTGGTCGCTGAGAAGCTAGCCCTCCAACCATCCCCCAACAACCCCCCCACCCCACCTCCCTACAGGCCAACCACAAACACATGCCACATGCTCCTGCCCCCCCCCCACCCCTGCTAGGCTGCCACCTGCTCAAGGGAGCATGCCGCACAGCTGCTGAGTTACAATAACAAATTAACGCCCACCGTGGCATGGACTATTACCTACTGTTTGGGGTCCCCACCAGGGACCTATACTCCAGGCTGCAACCATCAACCCCCGCCGGGTCCTTCACCTATCGGAGTGTGGCTTGGAGCAGACGGAGAGAGAGGTTGTCCCTCTTTCAGTCTGCTGTTCTCTGCTGTGTCCGGGGGTGGGGGTGGCGTGTCAACAAAGTGATAGTGGGGAGAGGCTTAAATGGATGCACGTCCTATTAAACTGTAAAAATGTGCACATGTAACTTACTATGAATTAACGTATTGGATTTACCCCCCAACACTATTCTACATTAATCTGATGCGCTAATGTCTTTCTGCAAAGTATACAAATGTGCGTTTGACTTCAAGTTGATTTTGTGTATTTTATCTCTGTTGTCTACCACTAGCAGAGTCATTACACCAAGTAACATTTTGGATGTGTGTAAATGTACTTACTGATAAGGGCCGATTCTGGCTGCGGGGTTGTCACAGTTCTGCAGCTGAGGTCCTCTCATTGACCCTTTCAGGAGGGAACAGGTGTTTCGCCCCTAAATCTCCACATCCATCTTCATCGTCTCATTCATGTGGTCTACAGGGAACAGATAAACAGATGAATACTGAGTAGATGAAGAAATATGATGATGGACGAAGCTCACAGTCCAGTTAGGTAGTAAAAACATTCGTACACCATTTCTGACCTACATGTGCCTTCCCAGGTTGAAGGATTTATAGTAAGTATTATTGTTCCAATTTGCTCTGGATAAGCTTGTATGCTAAAGGACAAAAAAATGTATGTGAGTCACCATATGAAGGAGAGTAACCTAATGCCAAAATATTAATTGATGAATGGGTTGTATATTGTTCAATTGATCAACTTCTGAGCACAATAATCAATCAGTAATTCATTTAGCTGAAGCTGTTTACTGTAGTCACGGTTTGGCTTCTCTGAACATAGAAAGAAAATATTTAAAGGCTTTCAAAAAAATAATTAATCTGAAATAATACAAATATATACAAGTGATGCCTAATGTCCCAGTTGGTATGGAGGGAAATAAAGGACATCTTAAGCAAGTACTGTACTAGACATATTACATAATTATACCTCAGAATTCCCCTTCAATAAGCTTAAACAGACAAATACTAAGTCCTACTCAGTCTACTACTTAACGATGTGCCCAATGAATAAACCCAATCATCTGTCAACAAGCAATGAGCTTTCAATCAAGCAACTAGACATACCCAGAAGCCCAACAAAAACACTCTGGTGACACATCAACAAAGGATGACACAAGTCATAGTGGAGCAAAGAGAACAGAGAATCAGATGGACAGGATTTGCCCCTGCCATTATTTCCCTGTTTGTGACAGCTGGCCTCTGTGTCTTTGTCAGCGCTCCTTTAATCACACACCATCAGGTCCTCTACAGCCAACCACCCTGCCCAGGGTGACCTGGCAAACCGCGCGCCCTGACAAAAGAACCGCTCGCCCTGCCACACTTTCTACCGACAGCTGACGGGCAGGGTCGGACTTGGCCTGCCAACTCCTAAAACCTGCTGCCGACCTGGGGCCGAATCCGGGCCGTGCAGTGTTAGGGCCGAGGCCGTGTTTTGGGGAGGGGGGGGGTGGCTGGCGGTGGCTGTAGTCGTTGCGGTCGTCACTCGGCGACCCTGCGCCTGCTGTCCGCTCGTCATCGCTCTCTCTTCCTCCCCAGCGTGTCGGGGGACCACACGGCGGCGAGTGTATCCGCTCAGCTCCGGCAACCGTCGGGGTCACAGAGGTCAGGTGGCAGACGCCGTGTCTAATTCTCTAGAGTGCAGCCCTCCACAACCATCACCACGCGCACACACACACACACACACAGCCACCACAGAGGAAATGATAACAACACACACTTACAAATCCCGCAAATAGCCCATCAGTCATATGTGAGGAAGTGCAGAGGGCATCCATATCATTAGCGGGGTTAAGCGTGGGGGGGGGGGGGGGGGCAGAGCGCTGGGCGACACCAGACAGCAGGGCTTACAACCTCCCCGGGCCAGATGGAGAGGGAGAGATAGCCCATTATGTAGATCCTCCCTCTGTCCTCATGCATATATACCTTCACTTTATTCCTGGAACACAAGGGGCCGAGGAAATAATGAGCCTGAACGCCAAGGAGACAATGACGGACAGGCCCGGAGCTGCGCGAAAGGAGGTGCCACGGCTCAGGTCTCAGGTGCGTCTCAGCCCTGACCTTGCGCGCTCACTTGACCCCCGTCAAGGCCGTCCTGAACGGCGCCGTAACTCCTTTCAGTCGTCCCACACTGGCACGGCATCACCGGGGGGCTGGACTGAGGCAACCCCAGCAATCACCTGACGTCACCACGGCTCGCGGCTGGGCAAAGCAACTGGCGCGCGACTGTTTAAGGACCCGAATTTGAATGCGAAACCGGCGGTCACCAACTAACTAGGCGGTTGGAGAATGATTGGGTGCTCCTTCGTTCTCTCTCTTTCTTCTTCACACGCACACGCACACACACACACACACACACACTCCTGGTTTGACAGTGGAACAGGTGGGCCGGTCTAAGAGCCAGGGTCCTGGACCGAGGCCCATCTGAACGAGGCAGGCGGGGGCCCCCCCCCCCGTCCGTCCTCCGCCCCCTCTGACAGGTTGCCGGGGCTGTGGGGGGGGGGGGGGGGGGGTCGGGCTGCCAGACAGACACTCTGGTCCATATGGCGACAGCTCTGCAGATTTGGGAGGGGGGGGGGGGGGCGGAAGGAGGGAAGGGGGGTTGAAATTAATCAGCAGACCGACCCAACTGTCCTCCACTCCACCCCCGCTTCAGCGAGTTGGTATGGGGGGGGGGGGGGGTCAGAGATGATTGTTGTGTTTGTGTGTATTTGTGGGGGCGCATTCTGAATGTACACATTCATATGTGAGAAAATACAGGTTTTCTTATTGATTTGGCGTCGACAAAAACATGTAACGCCTGTGACCCTTCCAAACGCTGGACCAAAGCGTGCCTGCACTCGCCCTAGGGTGCTCCACGGCCGGTCAACGAACGCACAAGCGTCTTAGCGCCGTCGTGTCGGTACAAGGCTGTCATTTTGTGTTCGTCTGGGTCTCTGCAGTTAACCGTCAAGTGTGCGCTTGTGTCTTCCCTGAATGCGTGACTGCGAGACAGCCTGGTGAACCCTGGTGTTCCATTCATCTTCATCCTTTAGGAACATTAGATGGAACCCTTTAGAACGGCTTGGGGTGGCCACCTGCCACGATGATGACAAAGACAGGCAGATTGACGGACGTACGAAGAGCCGGTCATATGGTCAGAGCGGATCATAACTGTGCCCATTGTTGTATATGTGCCACTCAAATCAGCCAGCTTTGTCCATTTCTCAGATAATCTGATTGCAGGAGACTTAATGAACAAAGACGTATTACTAGAGCCTTAAAACGGGAATAAAGAAACAATTTAGAAACAAAGTCATTGGTGATGTGGTGACTTGTAGAAACTCTTTACATTCAAAAACGTTATTTGTGTGTTCAACTATAATATCAGCCAATCTATTTTCACCTTTCACAAAAAATACAGAATAGGGTTTTGACAGCTTGCCTAGGAACTGGTCCCCTCACGTACAATAGATTTTGCATTACATTAGATGTTATGTAATTGCTTAGGATCTAAAATCCCAAACTGATCCTTGGTCAGTACTTCTGTTCTGAGGTGCTTAATGAGTAATGTGTCCAGGTTCTGTGGAAGCTCTGCTGACTCCAGACCCAGTGTGACTCCAGACCCAGTGTGACTCCAGACCCAGTGTGACTCCAGAACCTGCAAAGTGTTCTCGCCATTTCAGTTTTGCATAGAAAAACATCAAGATCCATTATTAAAGTAGTGTTAGGTTAAGGTGGTATCCTATGAGTTATCCTATGAGGCAGTATTATAATGATAATGCTAAAACCCATGTAATCCGCATGGCTAAATTATCTCAATTCTGCAAACATATTTTTTGCGGGGTTGGTAAAAAAGCCCTCACCTTAACCACTAGTTGGGAAACTTCACCCCACAGAGCCCGAATTTAACCATTTCTAGATATGTATTTCATTTTTACATTTGACTAATTTAGCAGATGTTTTTTTTATCCGCAGCAACTTGAACGTGTCGGTAAGGCTAATCTGTCCTAGCACGGACATCGCCATTGGAGGCAGTTTAATGTAGTCAAGTGGGTGGGACTTCCAAATGACTCAAAATACAACTGATTGTACAAGCCGCTGAAAGGGCCCATCAACTGCTGCCTGTGCAGACAATGTCCTCACTGACCACACCCACCCCAGTCACCCACGGATATTAATATATTCCCGTAGGCAGAGGACAGGTGGGCAGTCCAGGTCCACCATGACCAACGTTTCTTTGCCCGTGCCGTGGCCCTCAGTCCTCAGCCTCCTGTCCCATAGAGACTAACAGAACTGTTCATCACATCAAGGCACCTCTTAACTGTTAACTAGGCAGCTGCACAGCACCCAAGACTCTAGTCACCTCCCTTCAGCCAGACAGATGCATATGTTGGAAATGAGAGATCTTTAGAAATGTCCGTGAACTGTAAATTAAGGTATAACGCATTCATACCTTACCTCACCATCTCCCAGTGCATCCTTGCTATAAAACTTGGCTCATCTGTAAAAGAGACCGTGCCCCGTCTCGGCTTGAAATCCCTGTGTAAATAAAGGTTGAATTAATACATTAAAAATATAATTCAGTTATATTTTAACTTTTAAATGTGATTATCAAAGAAAGGTGATTATAATTAATTGGCTGACCATGATGACCTGGTTAGTGACACTATCATCGCTCCAACCAGGTAACCACAGCTCTAACCGGGTAATCACAGCAATAAAGGGTAATCACAGCCCTAACCGGGTATCACAGCACTAACCGGGCATCACAGCACTAACCGGGCATCACAGCACTAACCGGGTAATCACAGCACTAACCGGGTAACCACAGCAATAAAAGGGTAATCACAGCACTAACCGGGTAACCACAGCTCTAACCGGGTAACCACAGCAATAAAAGGGTAATCACAGGTCTAACTGGTTATTCACAGCTCTAACCAGGTAATCAGGCAACTCTGAAAGGGTCATCAGGCAACTTCAAAAGGGGATCAGCCAAAGAATGGCACCAGTTCTAACCACTTCAAAATGACAAGGGCCTCAGTGGAACTGTCTGTGCTGGAACAGACACTATGCTGCTGTAGATACACATATGAGAAACGTACAAGTCAGTCATTTAGCAGTCTTACTTAGAGCAACCACAGGTTGACTGTCTTGCTGAAGGACAGACCATTATTCTCCATGTACAGCTCTGGGATTCGATTGGCAAACCCTTTGGTTACTAGTCAGATGCTCCATTACCCAGTCTAACCCCTAGGTTGTCTCTCCCAAACTCTCCCCTTTCTATCGCAACACCATAAACACACGGAGACACGTGTGATAGACAGGTCCAAGCACCAGAGGGAGACAAAGTTTTTAAAACCGAAAACCGGATGTAAAGAACATTATTCACAACTTTTCACCAAAATCTTAATAGACCTTTTCATTTTCTGCTTGAAACATAACATGACCCCTCACAACAGGTAGGTCCTACTGAACCTCCAGAGACTACAGGAAGTATTAGCTCTTCCGAAAAGAACATTTCTGAAAATGTACTCCTCACTATTTGCACAGTTCACGCCCTGACAGTCAAGTTAATCTTCTAATATTACACATATTGAACATGGTTTTGGTGATGGCTGTAGCATTTACTCTGAGAGTACAACGGTTCCTTCCTATTTCCATCTTTATAACAAGTGTAGGCCGACTTAGACATGAGTTCCAGGACTCGTTCTTTTTTCTGGATGATTCGAAAAGATCCGGATCAGTAAAGTGAGTCGACCTTCCCATCATTAGACATCAACACTTAAGCGCATTATCATGTGTCCGTGGTGGATTAGACTTTGTGCAGACTCACTCAGTGTTGTGTCCTCCTCTATCCTTTTCAGGAAGTGTTGCAGTGCTAAACAAAACTACACTGATTGGACCAATCACCAGTGAGAGGTGTCCTAAAGTTGTGCTAATTTGGGTTTACAAGTAACAGCCGCGTCGATTCACCTGCTGCCCATTGCGGCAGATGCAGCGGAGCAGTGTAAATACGGCTCGACAAAATCCTTTCTTGCAACTGTCTGTTGGCGTTCCAAATGGCACTCTATTTTTCATGTGGGGCACTGCTTTTGACCAGGGCGCTCAGAGACCTACACTCTATAGGGAATGGGGTGCCGTTTGTGACAGCGGATTTCCTGTCTGTCTGAACTACTTACAGAGACCACTCTCCTCACCACTAAGGAATTTATAATTCGTCCGTGTCAGGCTCTTTGGAGTTGCTGGCAGATAGTGTTGGTATTGATTTAGTTTCGAAGCCCGCACTAACTTCTTATTTACAGCATGGTGTTAACTTGTCTTGGGAAAAGGGCAGTCCGCTAAGAGCTCATGAACAGGGGCTTTTAAGTGTGTTCTAAATGTCAGTCTGTTCCCTACATGGTTCCCTAGCCTACTTTTGACCAAGACCCAAGGGGAGACAATAGTGAACACGTTTCTGTTGGTTTCTCCCTTTTCATGGTCTGTGTGTAGGCCGAGTTTATTGACTATGCCATTACACAGGCAATTTTAATTTAGAAGTCGACCGAGTTGCTATGTCTCAGCTTTTTTATGAAGTAGGCCGATGTTTTACTTTATTGATTGACTGACTTGTCAAATACTAAAATTAAATGGATACACTTCATGTTTACTCTTTAACTCTTTCGTAGAATATTTAATCAATGAGGCATAATCGGTTGTGGTAGGCTATATGTCGAAGGTACATTGGACATACCAGTAAAACATGTCAGGGGATTTGTGGTGTATTACAAACCCGTTACCAACGCAATTAGAAAAGTAAAAACTCATGTTTGGTCATTCCCATGGTATGGTAAGGTTTTCCGCCAATCAGCATTCAGGGTTAGAACAACCTTGATTATAATATAAGATTGAACGTTATAATAGTCTTCCTATGAATTAAGATCCAGCACAAAAAACTCCGCGGTATTAAGCAATATATGCCCCTTTCTCAATTGTATTTTGTCAATAAACCTCAAAGCCTGAGAAAAAGTAGCATGCTATAGTTAAACATCTTCGAACAGGAGGGAGAAAGAGAGAAAGGGAGAGAGGAAAAAAGTGAGAGAGAGGAGGGGGCTGCCTCTCTTGGCATCTCCCCAACCCCTATCTCTTTTCACGACTGCCAACCCGTCTATAGTTATTCCAGGAATGTGTTGAACATGGCTGCCGCTATGAAGGCTCAGAAAACGGGACTGTTGGAACTTCGAGTTACGGTGGACCGTTGGATCCGAGTGTTAGCCACACTTACCGAGGAGACTTTAACCGTGAGCCCCGGAGAGGTTACCGAAGAACTAGTGAAATCCAACTCAACTCCCGCAGGTTCCATTAACGGAGACCCAGCCAACCTTAGCTCCTCTTCTGTCCCAGAAACGATCACCAACGTTAAACGCACCGTGCGAGTTACCAAGCAAGATGTGGGAGGACTTGGAATTAGTATTAAAGGTACGTTCAGTATAGTGCGCTATCAAACAACACTGTGTAACATGTTTGTTCAGTTTCCAAACTGTAATTAAGTAGGCTCCCTGCCATTTAGGGATGATCAAACTACAAGTAAATGCGTAAAGTACCAAAAACTTTCACTTTTTGAATGTCAGTAATTACGTTAAAGGTTTGATACCTTAGTGAACCAGTGCACATTTTTTCAATAGGCCTAGTACAAAGTTATCCAGTAGAGTAACCTGCCGTGGTAAAGTTAGCTTGATGTTCGATATTTGACACATATTCAGACATTCAAAGCTCATTTATTCGTAAACAACCTAAGCTATTGAGTCGAGGAAAATGTCTTTATGAAAGAAAAAAAATGTACAACAGTGTACACGTCTTGTTTTCTTGATTACGACCCGAGTTTTAAAATGGCAGAAGACATTTATGTTGACACTGTAGGGGAACTGCACATAACCAATGCAAGTCGTAAGGAACCGTCAACAAAGTGCATCATCGCCATTAAAAAATCTCAGCAACTCTGAGTATATCAGCTAAAAACATCATTAGGGACACATGCTGCTAATTATAGTGTCCTTGACATTTATGTTAATGTAGATTTTTTAATAAACATTTATATAAAATATAATGCAATAGCTCCTTTGTCACATGACCTAGATGCTTCAAATCAATGTATTCTTCAGATGAAAGGGCATGGCATTGCACAGCTGATGATAAATAGATTCTTTATATTTTCAATAGCTTTTTCACCATGTGACTAAGACATGATTTTAATAGCAGTTTATTCCCATAGGGTGGATTGTTGCACAGCCTTTGATTTTCCCAAATATCATAAAAAAGCTTTATAAAAATTCATATATATTACAAACTCGCTTGGAAATTCAATAGCTCGCTGATCACATGACCTAGATGCTTAAAGTTGTTTTTCTGCTTCAGGCCACACATTGCACAGCCTTTGGTTTTCCTGTTAAGCGCTCACACTATTTTATATAGAGTATCTCACAAAAGTGAGCACAGCCCTCACGTTTCTGTAAATATTTGATTATATCTTTTCATGTGACAACATTGAAGAAATGACACTTTGCTACAATGTAAAGTAGTGAGTGTACAGCTTGTCTAACAGTGTAAATATGCTGTCCCCTCAAAATAACTCAACACATAGCTATTAATGTCTGAAACTTTGGCAACAAAGTGAGTACAACCCTAAGTGAAAATGTCCAAATTGGGCCCAAAGTGTGAATATTTTGTGTGGTCGCCATTATTTTCCAGCACACCCTTAACCCTCTTGGGCATGAGTTCACCAGAGCTTCACAGGTTGCCACTGGAGTCCTCTTCCAGTCTCCGAAGGGGGGGGGGGTCATGCTCTGCCTCAGTATGTCACAATACATGTTGGCATTCATGGTTCCCTCAATGAACTGTAGCTCCCCAGGCCATGACACTCCCACCACCATGCTTGACTGTAGGCAAGACACACTTGTCTTTGTACTCCTCACCTGGTTCCCGCCACACTCGCTTGACACCATCTGAACCAAATAAGTTTATCTTGGTCTCATCAGACCACAGGACATGGTTCTAGTAATCCATGTGCTTAGTCTGTTTGTCTTCAGCAAACTGTCTGCAGGCTTTCTTGTGCATCATCTTTAGAAGAGGCTTCCTTCTGGGACGATGGCCATGCAGACCAATTTGATGCATTGTGCGGCATATGGTCTGAGCACTGACAGGCTGACCCCCCACCCCTTCAACCTCTGCCGCAATGCTGGCAGCACTCATACGTCTATTTACCAAAGACAACCTCTGGATATGATGCTGAGCACGTGCACTCAACTTCTTAGGTCGACCATGGCGAGGACTGTTCTGAGAGGAACCTGTGCTGCAGCTCAGTTTCAGGGTCTTGGCAATGTAGAGCCAAGAGTGTTCCTCAGAGTGTTCTTTGCCATGAGGTGCCATGTTGAACTTCCAGTTACCAGTATGAGGGAGTGTGAGAGTGATAATACTAAATGTAACACACCTGCTCCCCATTCACACCTTGTGACCTTGTAACACTAACGAGTCACATGACACCGGGGAGGGAAAATGGCTTATTGGGCCCAATTTGGACATTTTCAATTAGGGGTGTACTCACTTTTTTTGCCAACTGTTTAGACATTAATGGCTGTGTGTTGTGTTATTTTGAGGGGACAGCAAATGTACACTGTTAGACAAGCTGCACACTCACTACTTTAAATTGTAGCAAAGTGTCATTTCTTCAGTGCTGTCACATGAAAAGATGCAATCAAATATTTGCAAAAATGTGAGGGGTGTACTCACTTTTGTGAGATACTGTAAATATTTGAATCTTTCGATTTTCAATTGCCCTTTGACCCTTTGGAAACCTGATGTCAAACGTGTATTAAACGTTACATAGTCGGTCATGTTGCGTCCTTTTTTTTTCCCTAAATGGATTCACATTGACAAAATGATCTATTTTAAAAACAATCACATTCCAAATTAATTGGTGCTTTGTCACATGACCCAGAGGAGGGCACATGCACCCCTGGAGGTGGCTCCTGACTTAAGCTATCCTAAGCCATAGAAATACAAACCCAGAGGGAGAAATAACGCAAGGAAAGAGGCAAAGTGTGATTGGACCGGAGACCCCAGGTCTGCTCCAGACAACTCAGAGGCCAACTGTGAGTGGGTCTAAGGGGAGGGGGGGAGGGAAAGGGGGAGACTGGTTTCATGCCTACAGAGGGACCGCATAGACTGAGACCCTGTGGCTGAGACACTTCGGTCTCACTCTCTGAAACGAGTCAGCCATCGGGAGTGCAAACGGGACTGGCATCACTTATAAATTATGGCCCCACACATGCCAGATTCCCAGGCCCGGAGATGCCGAAAAGGAGAGTTGGACTGGCACCTGGGCCTTACTCAATAGATGGAAGTGAACGTCGTCGCCACACCCAAAATCCAGCTCTCAGGGGCTTGGATGCGTAATTTGAGCGTCCCACATGTTTTATGCCTCTCCGGCTTGGAGAGGTGATTTCCGCTTGTGCAGCATCAAAATGGCTGACCGAAAGAGAAACTAACAGTCACATGTAGAAAAATGCTATAGAAAATATGAAGTTACAAATATTGATCAAAAACTGTGTAAGTGCTGCTGTTTGAACTGCTGTTCTATTTGTGGCCCTTCCCTCTGAAGATGACAACATTGAGTTGAAGCATCTGTTATGTGATCGTGGAGGTACTGAATTTCAAAGTAAGTTAGTCAAATATTTATATGTTTAAACTGAATGACTTTTTGTGAAAAACTAAACGCTATGCCACATGCCATGCTATGTAGGGAATAATCTACCATTAAAATGATGTGACTCAGTCATATGGGGAAAAACCTATTAAAAATGTGAAATATTTATATAAAATTTATGAAAAATGGCTGCAATGTATAACCGTTCTTTCTGAAGAATATAGCATTGATTTGACCCATCTAGGCCATGGGATCAAACAGCTATTGAAACTCTAACCTGTGCATTATATTTGAAGATAAGTGCATAGAAAATATATGAGAATTGATATTAACAACTAAGTCAAGCAAACTGTAGTGAGCAGCATATTTCCCTTTCTTTCTGAACTGTTTTGAAGTTTGCAGGTGATGTATTCAAAGAGTTTTTTTAGATGAAATGTTTTTGATGAATCACTTTGTTGACGGTCCCTTGCGACTCCCATTGAATCTGCTCAGGCTGCCTACATTTCTGCCAACAATGTCTTGTGCCATCTTAAAACTTGTCCCGAAATAGGGAAAACAAGACCTGTGCAGTGTTATACACACTCTTTCTATCATAAAAAAGATTAACCCTGTGGTCTGTAGCTTAAGCCGCTTGTGGCCTATTGAGCTTGGAATGTCTTGAATGGATGGTCAAACATTGAGCGTCCATCTAACTTTACCACAGTGGGTAACCGAATGACACAACATATCGCGAACTGAGCTGGCCAATTGGTTATTTTGGAAGCTATCCCACTGTACAAAGAACGGTAGTTCTCTAGAAAAGTGGTGTTGAACAAACTATATGAACATGTGTTACTGCGTGGTAGGTTGGTTGGTTAGTTCGTCTGGATGCATGGGCATGAAATGTAGTTTCCATGAGGATGTGCAAATTGGCGTATTTTAAAGTGTTTATGAATACAATACAGTAGTAATATGAGCATCAGTGTGAAATCAGTACAACGCCAAGAGAGCTAAATGCTTTCTAATGTCACCCCATGGGAATAAGGAGTTTAAGCTGCCATTTAAGATGATGACGGCAGTATGCATCGAACTAGTACATATCAAAGGTCCATATGGTTTATTGAATCAGGACATCTGTTAATCAAATGGGTTTGTTTCACGTATTGTTTACCTTAAGTTATTACCAAGCTATTGAGTAATTACCATGCATACAAAAAATGTCATTTAAAATCCTTTTCTGGATTATTTCCTCATATAAAGTTATGGCTCAAATGAGTGATTTGAAACCATTATCTCCCTGCTTACTGCCTGATCACTAAGCAACATAAGAAAAGAATCTAAAAACCTTGAAGTTTAGGGTATCATCTGTGGCTTCCTGCAGAATGCACTAACTAAATGGATAAGCAACTGCCAAATCTGATGTCGTGTATTTTTTTTCCTGTCAGGATAGATAAGAATATCAGTCAGGACAGATAAGAATTTCTCCTCTTTAAAGAACAGTGGACACACTTCACATTCCTTACTCATTTGTATACATATTTGCAAAGCTTTTATTGACAGTAGAAATCAGATGGAGCTAGCTGAAGTAAACCCTGGTCTACGTTAGGGAAACCCGTATGTGAATGGAGCAACTACTTTTGAAGTCTCTAGTAGTTAATCTGGCAGGAAGGTCATCATGTGCAGGGCTTCAAGAAGGTTAGTCATTTCCAAATGAAACCACATTCATAATTATTTTCAGGCTTTATTGGGAAGAAAAACAAAGAAAACAAACAAAAAAGTATCAGAAAGAATGTCAGTGAAGCAATATAGACCAAACTGAATTGTCTTCAGTTTGTTTGCATACACTCTAATATTTTAAAGGTAATTGAGACAGGTAATATAACTTCCATCATCTTTTTTTGTGTATATATATCTTTTTGTAATAGTTTTTGTAAAATATGCACATTTCTAGTCTAATGAATTGGTTTCTGTATTTTATACAGGATTATATTAGCCATAACTTCCAGATATGGTCGTTTCATTACCTTCAGAAGCTTGTGCCTTTTCTGAAATGTGCTTG
Organism: Esox lucius; assembly: GCF_011004845.1. Taxonomy (NCBI): domain Eukaryota; kingdom Metazoa; phylum Chordata; class Actinopteri; order Esociformes; family Esocidae; genus Esox; species Esox lucius. The sequence continues at coordinate 41,307,664 of NC_047585.1, read as the reverse complement.
TACCAAAGTAGCAGATAATTATTTGTTTATATCTTTGAAGTTGTGCTTTTTAGCTAGAATTCTCTTCACAATTATGTTCTGAAATGTCTTTCTGAGACATGGTAGTACTGTTTATGCTCTGGTAATAGTCCTGGATTGTCTTTTTAAAATGAATGTCCCAGTGGCCAAGTGAATTGGCAGGCTAGACATTTGCTTTTGCAGATAGGTCATTTTCACATAACTGATGTGTTTCCATTGTTTCCCAACTGTTGCTTTATAAACAAAAAGTAATTAAAATATTTTAAAGAAAATTCTACATATCAGTTATGATAAAGCCAAATGATGTAAAGAGGGTGTTTTTGGAATTCCGGAGGCATATACAGTGACTTCAAAAAGTATTCAAACCCTTTGTCTATATGTGGTTGTGTTATAAACTTTATTTATAATTGACAAAATATTGTGTTTTTGCCATCAATCTACACTCATCATTCTGGAGACATCTCTGGAACTTGATTGGAGTCCACCTCTGGCATATTCAATTGATTGGACATGATTTTAAAAGGCACACACCTGTGTATATATGGTCTCACACGTTACAATTTGTATCAGAGCAAAAAGCAAGCCATGATGTCCAAGGAACTCTATGTAGACCTCCTGCTAATACCATCCCTACCGTGATGCATGGTGGTGGCAGCATCATGCAATGGGGATTCTTCTCAACTGCAAGGACTGGGAGGATGGTCATGACTGAGGGAAGGATTAATGGAGCTAAATTCAGAGGACCTACAAGAACCTTATCCCAAGGGCACAGGACCTCAGATTGGGCAAAAGTGATTTTTCCAGGACTACAATGACCCAAAGCACACATCCAAGATAATGCTGGAGTGGCTTTGAGACAAGTCTGTCCATGTCATTGATTGGCACAGCCGAATACCCCAGACTTGAGCCGATTTAACATCTGTGAACTGCAATCTTCAGGTTTCCCTACAGATGATCCCAATCGATGGTGTGCAAATTCCCAAAAAGGCCCGAATGCTGTTATCGCTGCCAAAGGTGCTTACAAATTACTGGATAACTGTCTGAATCCTTATGTACATGAGGTATTGATTTCCAATAAATTGGCACAAATTGTGTGTTTTCGTTTTGCCATTATGGGGTATTTTGTGTAGATTTATGGCAAAATTGTTTTAATCAATTGTAAATTAGGTATATAACAGAACAAAAGGTGGTGAAAGTGGAGGAGTTTGACTAATCGCCTTTAAGTAACATCAAATCAAATATGCAGTCAAGCATGGCTACTTCTATTGATTTTCAACTAGCAGTGGACACACTTTGCTGAAGTTTTTAATGGCTGTTTAAAGAAAACTGAACAACGTTGGAGATTCTCTTGACCTAAATACTTATTTCAGGGTGAAGAAACCTCTTACATCAAGTTATAATAAAGAAGTACACTACTTTTCTGTCTTTTGTAACCATAACAAACCGTGTACTATGTTACAGCTGGTTTTTGGGACTTGGTGTGGCACGGTTCGGCGAGGCGGTGCACCGTCACAATCTTTCCATCTAGACATAACTGTGCTCCGTTAAAGTTTTGGAGCACCCAATGTTTTTCGTGCACCACCTCGTAAGAACGAGCAGGTAGCACTCATATCTCCCAGGTACAGCCTGGTGGACTTTAGCCTCGCATTCTTTTGGATCTTTAAAGTCGGGATGCAACCCCTTTTAGTAGAATTTTTTGAATAATTGCCTAATGTGTTTTTTTTTTTTTTTAAACACCAACTGCCAATTTATCATCAGAACACAAACTTTTAAAATCAACTCCTTGTGACATTGAGCACAACAGTACCATCCTACAGACCCCCCCCCCCCCCCGTTCCCAAACAGCTCTTACACCAAAAGGGTAACATCATCATTTTAAATGCTTCAGAATGTGATTTTGACCTCCTGCTGTGGGCTGCATTAGGCCATTTGGAAAAATCTCTCCCAAATAGCCAATGACAATATAGATTTCCACGATGCAAAAACGTCCATGCAAAAAAAACTCAATGTCTGTGTTAATGACAATATAGATTTCCGCGATGCAAAAACGTCCATCCAAAAAAACCTCAATGTCTGTGTTAATGGTGGCTGTTGTGAATAATGCAATATCATGAAGAGACTAAAGTGCTATGGTGTTGGGGGAGGGGTGGGTAAATTGGCTTCCTGGAGGCATAGACAGACTGTCTCTCTCGCCCTAGCAACCCACTTGGGAGGTTGGTCTCGCCCTAGCAACCCACTCGGGCGGTTGGTCTCGCCCCCTAGCAACCCACTCGGGAGGTTGGTACATTTTGATGGATGGCCCAGGCCTGCTACAACGCTGCACTGGGAAAACGCTCTGCTGTTTTGGCAGGCCACAGTGGTGGGTCACGTCCAGCCTCCTAAGAAATGACACAAACACAGTGTCCACCCGCATCGGTTTGCTGTGGCTTTGAAATCCAACAGAAAGGCCATTTAACCGGGTCAAACCGACCAGCACTCGGTGACTGGTGCTGCGTGGCACTGCCGCGTCAAGCCGAGACAGAGTGAGGCGGGAGACGGCCGGCTCACACCACGATTCAAACAGCTGACTAGAAGCTCCCAGAATGCAGTTGTCATTGGCCTGAGATGAAAGCTATTTAATAGGAGTGGAGCAGTCTGTCTGTCGGTGTTTATTTTCGGGAACCCACACTGGCTTGGTGGAGGGAGGCATTGAGTCGACCTTGCGTCTGGTCAGATGTGCGGCTCTGTGTGGCTCTAAATTTAAGGCCAGACAGACTGGAGGCTTCCGACACCATATACTGTGTTCAGAAGTAGATCCGTGTTCAGAAACCCAAACCCCACATTTTATGTGAAATTAATGGCCCAGTGTTTCCAGATTTCTATGAAATATATAGTTATATACAGTGAAATAGCTTTCTTTTAAATGAATGGTGTAGTCGTGTCCTAAAAACAGAAATCAGCTTTTCTTTTAAATGAATAGTGTAGGCGTGTCCTAAAAACAGAAATCAGCTTTTTCTTTTAAATGAATGGTGTAGGTGTGTACTAAAAACAGAAATCAGCTTTTCTTTTAAATGAATGGTGTAGGCGTGTCTTAAAAACAGAAATCAGCTTTTTCTTTTAAATGAATGGTGTAGGTGTGTACTAAAAACAAAAATCTGCTTTTCTTTTATATGAATGGTGTAGGCGTGTCTTAAAAACAGAAATCAGCTTTTCTTTTAAATGAATGGTGTAGGCGTGTCCTAACAATAGAATGGTGTGAGTGCATATACCGGTCATAAAAAATATTATGTATTTGTGTAGACGGTTGATTGGTCAGCTCATCTATCTCTACACTGCTGATTGGCCAGATGTCATCCTCCTGTGTATTTTTTGCCGGACCGCGAAAGCGGAGCCGGCTTAGAAGAGCGAATGGCTGGCTGGCTGGCTGGCTGACTGACTGACTGACTCTTGTTAAATAGCGTAGTGGTTAGAGAAGTGGACTTGTGAACTATAGGTCCCGAGTTCGTATTTCTTCGCAGGCAAAGCGATGTACACATTACAAATTATTCCATATAGACAAAAACTTTGTTGACTAAAACAGTTAATATCTACATTATAGTAAGCCTTAATTGAAACTGTATACGGTTATATTGCGACTGTTTCTGGCATGGAATTGTTAATCTTCAGTCCCGCTAGCAAGTGCTCAATTCTTATGATTATTCCTAGGAAGTTAGTAGATACTAATGAGCCTATTACTGGCTAATAAGTTGTTAAAATGGCCAGTGGCAAAAGCAATACAGTTCATAGATGCTATGGTGGAGGTGAAAATAATAAGAAACGTCAGTTTAACACAATCCTCAATGGAGTCTAATGACTGCTGAAATGTGTAATGCCGTGGCATAGTGGTTAAAGACCATGCCTCTCATGTGGAAGCAATTGCTCAATTCCTATGACTGTTCCAGTAAGTTAGCAGATACCGGTAAAGCCTATTACTGGCTAATACAGTGTTAAAACCTCCAGTGGCAAACGTTAGTAAGAAACGTTAGTCAGTTTAACTGTATCAATGTCATTCACGAATGGCCAATTAACTATTAAAACGGCCAGTGGCAAAAGAGGATTTGCTCTGGATATACAGATGCCGGGTGTCAGTATAGACAAGAGCAGCCCCGTGTGTTGAGTGGTTAGCCTTTCACGTGGGCGACCCGGGTTCAAATCTCTAGAGGGCAACTCTTTCTATTGCGGGCCGGCTGAACTAGGCTTGCCTGGTTTCTTGTCAAATGGTCTTTTAAATATAGAAGTTTGATTTTGTTGATTTAAAAAACAGAATTACAAGTGTATGTTTTCTCTAGGAGTCGACAACATTATCAGGGTATGAGTTAAATGAAAATATACATTTCTGTGAGATTTTCACTGGTCAGTTACTTTTAATTATCAGTCTGCACAAACAATACATTTGACTAATTTTTGTAGAACTTATTACAGAAATAAGTAAATTCTTGGTTCCATGTTTCGTGTGCTAAAATAAAAGATTTCAGAAGTTTTCAATTGGTACAAAAAGCTTATTTTCCTGATTTAAACAGATTACACAGCATGGTCATTACACAGATGATCCAATAAAGGCCACTCTAAAATGTGCAGCTTTGTCCCACAAGAAAATACCAGATACCTGTGAAGTTTTGAGGGATTGTGCAGTTGTCAATCTGTCTGCAGAAATGTCCACCTCAGCTTTTGGCAGAGGAAAGAATGTTAATTTCTCTTTCGTTTAGAGAATTTGGCAGTACATCCAACACACCTAAAAACTGCTGTCTAGGTGTAAACTCACCAGAAAAGGACCTTTACATGTGGCTTGTTCCACCGCTGTCAACTCATGTTTCAACATGATAATGCACAATGTCGAAAGGATCTGTACATAATTCCTGGAAGCTGAAAATGTCCCAGTTTTTCTATGGCCTGCATAATGCATACTGTACTCATCAGATCAATCATTCAGCATGTTTGGAATGCTCTGGATCCCACTTTTTCTTTTTAATACGGTAGCGTTTCAGAAGTTTGGGCAAGGTTGGCAGGGGCTGTGCTCTCATAACGTCAAAGGGCACTTGGTTCAACTATTAAGGCGCCAAGACAGAGAAGCTAAGCGGGAGCTGTTCTTTCTTAGTGGTGGAACAGCCAAGAGACCCGAGGTTGCAGAACAACGACTTTAGGTTGTGATGTAGGGCTTGACCATTGCCTAAAGGTAGGGACGTAGGGATAAACCATTGTATACAGTAAATAATTACGGTAATATAGCAATATTACCGTATTTGGAGCATTTTACACTGCTTTTTTAATATCAGCTATATGCAGCACTGGATGCATTGGGTCTGTTTTTTTAAATCTCCATGAGGTTCTAGTCAGAATCTATAAGGCATGTGGCGCTCCTTCTGGACTTCCAGTCTGAACCCTCGTGTGATCAATCAGAACATACCCAGTTTCTATTTTATTTTTAACAATGCACACCCCTTACCCTATACTGAGAGAAAATGTGGATCTGTATGTCATATCTGGCAACACGAGGAGGCCTTGAACGAAGGCTGAGCATTGTTTGTTTGGCGTTTGTGGGAAACAAAGCCCCGGGAGGATGTGTGAGCAGGTTCCTATCCCTCCACATGTATGTTTTGCGAGGCTCCGTTGTTTTGGAACAGGCGTGGATGTATTCCCCGGTGTCCGTTCAGTTTCCCCGCCACTCTCCGCGGCGGTGGTCATGTTTCCATCAAGGTTCAGAGTTCGCCCAGATACAGGGAGAAGATGTGCACCTGATTGGCCAGTCTTAAATGCTGAGGAGCACTTGTTTACACTGTACTGTTAAGATGATGCAATAAGTTAACGTGCCATCCCAGGGGTTTTGGCTGACGTCCTGGACTGTCATTATATATGGGTGAAAGCCTGTTGACCAGGTCTTGGTGGGATTACTTACACCCAATGGCTTGGGTTTGTATTGTCCTGGGGGGGGGGGCAAGAGGTCGGGACTGTTTAGTATAATGCTGTGAAATAAGCACATGTGATAATTGACCGTCTACTTTCTCCGAGGGACAAATGTTGAATGGTTGACCAAAAAAGCTCCAAATTCTATTTTAAGATTCACAGCATGGCCACTTGGACCTTTGAGCCCTGCGTACGGTTTAAGAGGTGGCTCAAGTCTGGGCATTAAAAATTCAGAGGCACAGACTGTCCTCTTGACTATAACACATAAGCATTTAGAAAGGTCTGAGTTTATGTAGGCCTCTGGAACTAAATTACAAATCAAGTCTAACTTGCAAAGCAATATTTCACAACATTAAACAACATGTCCTTCCCCAGTTGTTAGAGGCAAGAGTTAGTGCTATGAATGCATAATTTTTTTTACCGTACCGTGATTTTTTTGTCTTTGCATGAGTCAAATGTGCATAATCAAGTAGTGTGTGAAAGTGATATTTGAGGGAGTGTTGAAATCACAGAAATTGAATCTGATTAGGCCTATATTGCTTCAGTTAAGCTCATATTCATGATCATTTCTGGGGTATGAATGCGTACAATTTTTAGAACGTTCATAAGGAATTTCACATATTCAGCTGACTGCCATCAATTTGAATCAATGAAATTTTACTCTTAACACAATGCCTAGGATTTGTTCCTGATCTAATCAAAAGATCTATTCAGAGTTTGTTCCATGGTGATTTACCGCCTGGTGATATTACATTCTGGTATTTTATTTTTACTTCCAGTGTTGAGTCACTGAGGATATTTATAAATTCCTCCCACACTATTAATCCGGGGTCAGAATCTCAACTTGGTAGGCATAATTTCTCCATCTCAATCACTAAACAGACAGCCATCAAATGTCACCCCAGTGTGCAGTGTGAGCCCCCTTCATGAGAGGTCTGGATCATGTTGACAGGGGACCGATTCACCGCCGCTGCCGCCCGGATCAAGACATAGGCCAGTGTGTCACACCCAGCCGTTCTTCCTGAGAGTGCCTTGGCCCTAGTCTTTGAAGACGATGCACAAATTAGAACTGCGGAACTGCCCAGTGGAAATCCATTTTCGGGACATTTCTTGGACGCCCCAAGGCCGAGGACCAACTGGTACTTGACATTATTGACAATATTTCCCGCTAAGGGCCCCGTGGAACTGGCCTTCATAATCCCACTGATGAAAAGAGGCCGGGTGTCCTCGTCTGCTCCACAGCTGCAGAGCGAAACGTTGAGCCCTGCTCTGCTTCACGCCTGTTACCTCTTCACACAGAGGAAATGAATTGTCCTTTACCTGTGGTGAACTTGGCTCCTTGTCTTAATCTAATCACTCAGAAACGTTTTTTATGTCTCTTATCCAGAGCAAATTATAGGAGCGGCCGAGGCTTACATACATCTTGCTCACTGTCTTGTTTTGGCGGTTCAGGGACTCAATCTAGCGACCTTTCAGTTACTGGTCAGGTTTTGGGGGTTTCAGGGTGGATTAGTGGTTTGAACATCTGATTAGTAACTGACAAGATGCTTGATCAAATTTCAGAGCAGGCAAGAAGAAAAATTCTGTCAGCCACATTTAATATTCACATCCAATCCCATTTTAACACTGTAGCCATCTGTTTTCTTTATGTGAAGCGTACTGTGTTTTATTGAGACTAACTGAACCGATGCCATGTGCTCTGCTTTGCAGGTGGGAAGGAGAATAAAATGCCCATTCTCATCTCAAAGATCTTTAAAGGGCTGGCAGCTGACCAAACGGAGGCGCTGTATGTGGGGGACGCCATCCTGTCGGTCAACGGCTCAGATCTGCGGGAGGCCACTCATGACGAGGCCGTGCAGGCACTGAAAAAGACTGGCAAGGAGGTCATCCTAGAAGGTGAGAGACGCCAAAACATTTGGGCTGATTTTCAATAGAAAGGGCACTGGTTTAGGTTTTGAAACCCTGGATTGCACGACTGGTACGGCTTTGATTCTCTTTGTAGCAAAGCCACGAGGGAGAATTTTTCTCCTGGGGAAAAAGAAGCATGATGAACCGTTCCTTCGGATAGAAGTGTGAACAACTGCCAAGGAATAGAAAAAGTCTAATCTTGAGGAAAAGCCTCTTAGCACACCAAGGTTGAGCGCTCTGCAGTTTAATTTAGGGGTGGTGTAGGTGGGTTATCAGAGTCAATCTTATTGAACCAAAAATAATAGCTGCCTCAAATCCCATCAGAAATCCCACCCAGCAAACGTCCTGAAGAACAGACAGTGCACTCGATCACTGAAACGTGCTTTTATCCCATTGAAACGACCTAAAAGGAGAGCCGGTCATAAATCTGCAAAAACCTATTGAGAACCTCTGGACTGTCAGTCCACACCGTTGGTGAGAGATGTGAGGAAGTTCCTGGAGGAGGATCCTGTGGGCTCGATGCAGTCTGCATATTAGCCTGGCTAGGCAGACTCGGCGGCGGGTAGGGGGAAACCAATGAATGGGAGATGAGTCTTTAGCTGCAGGGAACAAGATTAAAGGAAGGCTTTCATGTTGTCCATTGATTGCAGTGCAGGTATTCAAGGACTCCCAATCATTTATGTCCACACTCCATAATGACTGTGCACCTTATTGGACATTATTGTCTTTCTATACTCTATAAAAATAACGTAGATTATGTTGATAGACTGGAAGGGGAGAAAAATGCACAGTAATTCATTTGAGGGAATTAATTGAATGTTATTGATTCATTCTGGGATCTAAAGGACACCAAATTTGTATGATATGTTGTGAATTGGACTCTTAAAGGGTTAACGTAGAATGTTTGCATTCTAATGTCAGAAAATGTACAAAATATTTCAGCAATAGTGAGGAGATTTTGTTTCACTACATTCATTCAACAGAAATTATACTGGGGTGCATACAAAAGCACATGGTGAAATGCAGTTTACATTGGTTAGCTCCACCTCTGTGGTCCCCCATTGGTGTCACTGACAGACATAATCATCTCCTCAAGCCACACCCAAAAATGGCAGACGGGGTGCGAGTACAAGTACGTTTTATAAATGACATTTGGGGTCAATTTCCATATACAGAGAAAGTATGTTTCCGCTGAATGTCCATAATAAAATCTATTTTACCATGCCGGATAGTGGAGAGTTGATTTGATTGAGAAATGTAGAATACATTCTTCATACGGACCATTTCACATATATCAATTGACGTAAATATGCTCTATATCATTAAAAAATGCATGTTATAAAATATCCCACAAAATTAAAAAAACATGGTACAAAATTGGAAAGCGGGGACCCGTTTGGACCTGTCAGGACCTCTTTCACAGCTACAGGCTGAAGCTACACAGGACCTACGCAGTGCATCTTTGAGCTGGGCCGTTGATGCTCCCCAGTGCTGTCCAGACCACATACTGAGACATAATGAAATTTGGTCGATGCACCAGTTTGTTGACGTTGAAGCGGAAAAAGAAGGACAGAGAAAATGTCTGCTGGAGCGTACCGGTAAAGCCTGCTGACACAGAGCGCTACAGAGCTAGCCAGGCAGGGGAAATCACTGTAAATCCCTCTGCCCTGTCGACGGCAGCAGAGCAGGAGCGCGCTGATATCGGGGAGCTCATCCACCAGCCCTGTGATCTGTAATGTCAGGAATCATTTCACGGGTTACTCACCCCGAGGAGTTGCGGTGGCATCTGTGACTTTGCTGAGGCAGAGGTTATTGAGAGACTTCCGCCCCGCGTGGGAATTTACGTGCATTGTTCGAAATGTTCCTAAACACCAGCATCGAGCCTGAGGTAGTTTGATCCAGGCGTCTACAACTGAGACGCTGTTTTGATCTCATATTGTGGCCTCATATTGGCAACTTTTTCCACTATAGCAACAGCGACTTTCATTAACTTAGTTTATAGATGTACCCAGACACTAACTCTGTGTTTCATCTTAGTTAAACAGTTCAACTTAGTTGAACACATGTTCAAGTACAAGTACTTTTCTGTGTTTTCTAGGAAACTGATTGCACTGTGGATCTGTACTTACTGGGTACATGTATGGGTTTTCTTCCACAGCTTTCCATACAATTGATTCAGTTTAGTTTTCACTCCTATGAGCACTTTACTGATAGCTAGCTACTTCATCCAATACAAAGTATAGTGCCTATAGGAAATATACATGACCTTGAACTTTCTTTACATTTTGTTTTGTCAATGCACAAAATGTGTCACAGACTCAACAAAATTGCCATATTTTACCATTCTACTTTACAAACTATTCAATCCCTGTCAAATTGGGATGTGTTGGTATACAGCAGTCATGCCCTTAGTTGTAGTTCGTAAGTCATGCCATAAGTTCTGCTTAGGATGTGGCTCAGACTATGTTTTTCTTTTTATTCCTGAGTCTCTTCACTGTCACTTCGGCAGTGTGATTTAGGTTGTTGTCACTTTCAACATTCTTGGAGAGGTAGCATGTTTTTCTCAAAGGCTTTTCTGTACATTGCTCTACCTTTCCTTCTTTTCCTTCTGTACATTGCTGTACATTTCCTTCTTGCCATGTGAAGCATCCCCAGAACATGATGCTCCCACCACCATGGTTCCCAGTTGGGATGATGTTCTTTGGGTGGTAGGCAGAGATGGGTTTGCATCAAATGTAGCATATTTCATTCATGTCAAAAAGTTCCACTTGAGTTTCATATATTTTGTTTACATCAAAAACTATTTTTGCCTCTTGTTTTTTTTTTGGCGCACTACTCTTTGGCGTTTTAGTCTGGGTATCTGTGTTAGCGCTTTGTGATTGCTGATGTAAAAAGGGTTTTATGAGATACATATGAATGATATTACTAATTAAAATTCACAATGAATTCTCCTTAAAAGTGTGGCGTTCAGATTATTGACCGAATATGAAAATGCAAGTATTTGAAACTCTGAGGCAGTAACACGACCCAAAATAAATTCCCAAGGCAGCAGACATTCTATAGGCACTGTACTTACTGGGTTGGCTGGTGGACCATAGATCTGGATAAGAGCGTCTGCTAAATTACAAAATATTTAAAAAATATGTAGGTGTGCTGAGGGAAATAGTGAAAAGGAGTATTTCTGCCATTATAATGACATTATAATCACAATAAGAGTGGAATGGAATAATCCATCCCATTGGATGAAAAAAATAAACCAAGATGGTCTGATAAAAATACCGGCAAACGCCACTGATTAAATCATGAGGTCCCAAGTGCGAATGTGTGTTTCTGCAAAAGTGTGTGTATGTGTGTTTGCGTGAGAGAGAGAGGCCTGGTACTTTACATTCTGTTTCTGTCCGCACCTTATTATCACTGGGCTATAGGTTTCCACTGTAACAGAGTTTAAGTCTTACAGTGATGAACACACATGCAATATAACACAGAATAATCTACCGTACATAATTCCTACTCACGTATAAGCTTTGCTTTAATACTGTAGAAAATATATTTCTTCTCCTGCTCTTTTACCTTATTCCCGGTCGAGAGGAGATGTGCTCTAACAAACTCCCCTTGGACAAGGCACGGCTGCCACTAGCACACACACACAGATTTGATCCTGGGCTTAATTTGGATTCCGCCCTGAGAGTGCATTCATCACTGCCACAGGCCGGCCTTTTCCACCCAGCGAGAGGGACCCGGAGTGGGAGTGGGGGAGGACGGCTGATCAATCCCCAGGGCAACTGGCCCGACTGGGTGTCGCAGAGGGTGGCTCGCCGGCGCGGAGGCATCATTACCACCGGTGTCATCGGTGACTGCTTTCAGGTCCCGGTATTAATTTGGGACTACTAATGACATATTCTACTGTGTAAGAATCTCGCCTGCCTTATTTTCCTTACAGTTCAGTCAGGTGTGCAACAGGCATGTCAGGTGCAGGTCTCAGGATATTTCTGTGTCTCTATCCCTGAGTGGAAAAGTGACCTTTTTTGAACTGCGCTCCACAAAATCATTACCCCATTCAAAGCAGATAGACGGATTCAGGAGAGGCTCTGTCCCTTTTAGTCGGTTTTTAATTCCCACTCTGGTTCTAGCAATTCATTGTTTTAATGAATCAATAAACGCATAATCAGTTTTTACGACAGGTGCGTTAGTAATCTGGGCACGGCATCCCCACTCTCATTCATATGCTTGGGCCTCTGCAATGGCCATCACTTGCGTGTGATGACAGGGTGTAGTTTTGTGTGTTTTGGGGGAATTTATTTTGTGTGTGTGTGCGCAAGCAGCTTAAAGTGAACATACAGCTTAAAGTGAACATGTGTGTGCCGTGCTGAGTGTTTCTTAGTGGGAGGTTGGGTGGGGCATAGTACCGGCGTTTCGTCCTGCGCTGTGGTGCCACGTGTTTAAACATGAGCCACCTGGTGCAAAGTGATGGCCCAGGAAGGGCTTTCCCAGAACCCATCAGACCAGAGAGCTTCAGATCCACGTATTATGGTGCCAAGCCTACCGCAAAGGCTACTCTACTCCCTCTGCTAACAAGAGAATTGGGCCCTAATTGCATCCTACTGCCTAGGGAGGCCACTGTGTTTGGCCAGATCCCATGGCACTCTCATTACAAGGAGTGCATTTTGCAGGTGTAACCCATGTTAAAATATGACATAAGTATGAGTAAATAGTTTAAAAGCATAAATAGGTTGGAAGGTAAAAGTGATTCATTTAATGTACGTTAATTCATCAGAGTTAAATTAAAAAAATTACAACAAAAATGATATGTTTAAGATTCAAATAAAATTAATGTCGCTGCCCCTTTAAGGGACTAGTGACGCTAGACGCAGCACCTGAGTGACGCTGCAGTAGAGACCTGAGAGAGAGCGGGAGGAAAATCGGAGGGAACGAGTGGTGGCTAATAAGCGGGGATAAGAGTAGAAAAGTTGATTTTGCAGTTGAAAAACATAACTTACCTGGTCGGGAACTGACAGGGATTTTATGAGAACTAAGCCACACCGGTTTTAGTCAGTTTTTTTGGTGTTGAAGCTCGGTCTGAGGAAGGATTGGTCTGCAGCGTGCAGGCCTGCACGTGCATAGACGGGATTCAAGATGGCGTGTCAGGCCCAGACCTTCAATTCATCTTCTCCATCGCACCAGTGAGGAAATCTCCTGCGTATGGTGACTCGCTGCCAGAGTGGTAGGAGTGTCAGGAATTGTTTGTGAACTGAACTGGGAACTGATCGAATTATTATTTTTGGACTGAAGAGAACTGAAACTTTTAATTGAACTGAATAATTGAACTCACATTTGGATTTGAACTTGAATTTAAGGTGTTATACTTTTATTTTCATATTGAGTTCATATTTTTGAATGTGATCCGAAATGATTGTTGTCCACTTTGATTTGATTGTGTAATTGAAGGTATTCTTTAACCCTTAAAAGAAAGGGATAAAGGACTTAACTCAGGAAGAAAAATAGGAATTCTAAATAAGGTGCAACCTAGGACAAAGAGACTGGTCTAACTTAGATTAGTTCGACTAAAATAACTTTGAACAAAAAGAGAGTGAAATACCTTTTCATTTATTATACTTACCTCAGTATTAAGAACCTGCAGGGTATTTCTGTTTTGTGTACTGTATTTTATAAGTGTGTTTTGTGTTCGGTAGATTGCCGGCCTTTTAAATTTAAAGTAACAGTCTCTGGTGTAATAATTTTCTGCTCCCCACTCCTTAGAACCTAGAACTGGTCCAGTGGCACAGTAAGTGTTGCGGTGCCGGTGCTACACAGGGCGTAGTGTGCCAAGTGGGACTAAATGTCTGCCGTGGTGGCCAATAAGACCAGTAGATTGGTAAATGTCTGTATGCCCCGTGCCTGCTCTATAAGGGAATAACACGCTCACCGTCGGTCCTACTTTGGCTTGCGTTCTCCTGGATGGGCCTCTGGCCTACGGCAGTAAGTCCCTGGGGACGAGTCCCTGGGGATGTCCGTGTGCTGCTGCACTGAGGCAATTTGGTCAGTCATGCTCCCCAAAATCCTGCCAACGTGAGCAGTTTCTTTCCCCCGTGCCGCGGCCCTTAGAAACCAACCGTCGGTCGCGTGGAGACGAATGAGACTTTGCTCACCGCGTCAAGCCACCAACGAAAACGTGTAACCGAGTAGCTGCGGTGTACTGCGATCAAAACCCGGCTCATCTTCCTGCACCTCTGCGACACTGAAACCGATGTGCGTCCCGTCATCTCGTACGCTCCCAGGTTGTGAGTCGTAGCCCATTGTGTTTTGCTGTAGGTCAAGTCGATGTACTTAAGACTACATCGAGATTGTGTGGACTTTGTGTGTTCTGTCCCTGTGTGTGTGCGTGCGTGTGTGTGTACTTGTACTTAGCGATTAAAGGTGCCTGTGATCTTGCAGCACTGTCTAAAGGGGTAATGTTGTTTGCTATTCTGACCAACTGGCCGTGGTCGAGGTTTAGGCAGCACTGTGACGGGACTCTGTAGACTGCAGTGGCATTAAGGATCATGTTCAGGAAGCAACATGGAAGAAATTGTTTCCGAAACGTAAGGACAAAATTCACTTGGTTTATTTATTTTGACAGGGAGTGAGTGCTGAGACCGAGGGTGAACCTTGTATAGCGCGACAATGCGCATTAAAATCCCCTCCAACTACACGTTTATAGTCAAATTCATACACTGAGCACACATTTTAGATGCCATCAGCTTATGAGTATAGAACCAAAACTTTGCGTTTGCTTTCAATGGAAAGTTTTCCTTGTGCGTTTGGGGACATTGCACATAAAATGCAGTTCAGTGGACTGTGTTCCCTCAAATTTGTGAGCTTGGCAATATGTTTACGGATAGCGTTACCTACAGGCATTTTGTTCCTGACTAAAACCATTGTTGAAACAGGACCAAGCCTAAAGATCCTGGATGAACCGAGTCGACGCCACAGAACGTCTATTCAGTATAACATATACAGTGCCAACACAAAGACGTGTCAGTGTTCAGGGCTGCATGATCCGGTGCTGAATATCCGAGGCATTTATTTCTGCCTTTGGTATGGATTGGCTCCAGAGGGGCCTTGTCAGCACTTCCTCCTCCCACTCCGCCCCTTCAGCTGACGGGACTCTGAAGCGAGTGTAGTCCTGGCAATGAAATGTCAACCATTAAAGCATTACACTGACAAGGCAATGCCAAATTGCTCCGGAGCTATGAGAACCGCAAGTCTGTGCAAATCAAAGTGATCGGGGTACTTGAAAAGCCCCTCTGTGTGTTTGTGCGCGTGTGTGTGTGTGTGTGTGTGTGTGTGCGCGTGTGATTATGTTTGTGTCTGTGGGTGCGGGTGCGTGTGCGTGTTTGTTTCTCAGTCCCGATGACAATGATGCTGATGTGGTGAAGTGGAGTATGTTTGTTCCAGGAGAATAACTTTGGTGCCAATGGTAATTCCTCCCGTCTTAGCATTCCTCTTTCCCATGGCCAAACTAAGACAATCCAGGGGCCTCCTTGGTTTAACACAGACGGATTGAGCTGCAAGCCTTTACAGTTGTCCTGTGTGTGTGTGTGTGTGTGTGTGTGTGTGTGTGTGTGTGTGTGTGTGTGTGTGTGTGTGTGTGTGTGTGTGTGTGTGTGTGTGTGTGTGTGTGTGTGTGTGTGTGTGTGTGTGTGTGTGTGTGTGTGTGTGTGTGTGTGTGTGTGTGTGTGTGTGTGTGTGTGTGTGTGTGTGTTTATACAACTTGATATAAGGTGACTTTGGTGTTATGTAAGAAAATATTTGTGAGAAAAATTTTATGTTTTTTTTTTTATGGGCTGGAAGTTTTGTAATGACACACCAGTTAACCAGATAAAACTGGCTTGTATGTGTCCAGAAAGAAGTTGTTACTCTAAAACGACCATCTCTAAGCATGACTGAGATCCAGCTACAACGTGGGAAAAGGTCCTTGGTCTGACCACAATCAAAGCACTGTGGGTGATCCCAACACTTATTTTGTTTATTCATATGTAAACTGTTTGACAAATTTTTTTTTCCCTTTAGGATACTTTGATAGTTTCACTAACTGTCAAATAAGGCCTTGCCCTAAATCATAAGCGAGAGAGAAAAAGCTCTTTTAAACCCTTTACCAACACAATTAGCACAGTAAAATTAATGTGATGGCATACCCATGGTATGAATCCTGAACTTTTAACATGGTTAAAAGTTGCCATGATATCACAACATACATAACCTTAAAAGTTGATAAAACCCTCTCTAAGATGGTTTCTAAAGTGTAAAAAAAAAAAAAATATATATATATATATATATATATATATATAGTTATCCAAGGATTTGTCGAGTTCCCTGGTAAGCACTTATCACTACAGGCCAACAAACTGAGGAGGTCTCGTCAGAGGTTTTCTGGTTAATTAGCTTGTCAATCAAAATAAATTGGCTGGTGAAACTCTGTGGCTCAGTGGTCCACATCAAAGCACCCATGCATGGTGACAATAAAATGGCTGATGAGGCAGTTACAGTACCCCCCCCCCCCCCAACCCACAAATTAATTGGAGTTAACCTTTGAGGGACCACCCTGCTCTGTTCCCAGGAACACTGATAGTACTCAGGAGATCCAAAAGGCCAAACCATCTATGAAATTGTCATGAAAAGGTCCGGAAATAGTCCTGAAATAGTCCTGAAATATCCGGAGGTCCTTTACTTAGTACATGGGGCCTAATTACCTTGCAGATGCCCTTTAATGTTTGAAATCAACTTTTGGTGAACATTTACTGAACCTAAAACTGTCTATATAAATGCCAGCCTATTTGTTAAAGCTTGTGACATTTATCTGTACACTGACGACGGCAATATTTGCACTGACTTAGCTATACTCCACTGAAAATGAAAAGGGCTTTTGTTGTTGCATCAACCTTTACCCCCGCCACAGGCTATCAAACACAACACGTTGAAGCCTGGCACAGAGACATTGAAAGTGGGCCATGAAAATGCATGTCCAAACAACACAATTCCCCAACAAAAAATATATTGCCTTTCACTGGAAACTTGCAGAAGGTTGCGGGAATGTCCGCCAACATAGAGCACACTCACACAGAGCCTTCGCAAACAAGCCACTGTAACTATGAATATGCTCATAACTTCCTCTAGCGCAGTGGTTCTCAACCAGGGGTACTAGGACCCCTGGGGGTACTTGAAAACACTCATGACACCAAAGACTTACTAGTGAAATTAACATGAGGAGGTACTGAAAGCAGTGCAAAAACATTTTGGGGGTACAGTAACTGAAAAGGGTTGGGAGACACTGCCCTAGCGGACGGTTTCTGATGGTAAGTAAACAGCACTTCTCATATGTTGACACTAAATGTAGTAACTAAGGATGAATAGTAATGGGATCTGCTGATATTGCATGTAATAACACTGCTGATATATTCATACTGAATGTAATAGCGTTTTCCAGAATAAATACATACTCACCTAACTCTTGCGATGATGCATTTGGAACAAGATGACAGTGCCCCCAACGATTTCAGTTAAAATGTAATATCTTCAGTATTAATGTAAAATTTGGGTAATAAGTTTAAGTGAGTAAAAAACGATCAAGTGTGACTAAATAACCTTAGAGAATAATAAAAAGGAGCTTTTGTTGGTGGGGTAATGTTGCAGAGTCATGTGTGTGTTTGAGAATTAATTTGTTTGCTACAGAATTTTCATAATAACAGCCCAGCGTTTTGCTCTGTATAATGTTTGTATCACTGCAGAAAGGACCCTAGTTATACAGTACATACTCGTTTTGAAGTAGCCACAATATTCTCTCACATGCTTACCTTTCATTTGAAATAGGAAATCCTGAGTAGACATTCAGTATTTCAGACCAATAATACCCTTCTCAAGAACAATGCTACTTCTATATATTTCTTTCGCCCACGGTATTTCCAAAGAATATTAAGTTACTCAACAGCTCAGCAGAGAAACATGTCAAGGCTACAAAAAATAAGTTGTGCCAATGGGCATGTTCGCTTTAATTTATCCCTTCTTGACAATATAATGATCACTTTCAAAATAAACCTCTTCCTAATTACCCAGGCTCCATACCTCAGTACCTTCAAAGTTTTTATTAGCAGGTATTTTGTCTCTTATTAATATCTTTGGCCCTTATGACCTTGCCGTGAGATGATGAAGACTTATTTATTTATTTTAACCATCATTTGGCTGCTCACTTGCTTTGTGAGGGTGAGGTGAATTCCATGAATGTAGATGGTTCTGTGAGGCTGTTGTAAAGAATTATGGGCTTTTCTTGGAGTCTGTTTCTGCTTTAGTCACACTTTTATTGTGGCATGTCAACAACAGTGCCACAATTTGGCTAGATTGTAAATATATGTATTAGATACACACAGTGACAAATTTTTCATAAAACACAAGCCAAATCATAAAACAGATTTATTTTTCTTAACCTTAATGTAGATTTTTTTATCTGGTCTTCAATGAATGATGAACTCCAGGATCCTAAGCACCACGAATGTCTAACATATTGCACAAATGTAAATATTGCTTTAGTGCAAAGTGAAATTACATGGCACATAATGTATGTTATTGCTTATTGCTATGTGTTTTGATATCATGGAGCTGAAAAAAGGCATTGAAAAATTCACAGTCCAAGGCAGCTCATGGTTCTGAATAGAAAATATCTAAATCAAACTTTGCCAGGAATTCCTTTGCTATGGCAACATCTCTGGAAAAAAATAACTGTCTAATGGTTAAGTGGCGTGCTGACAGAATAGCCAGATGCTTATTGAAAGGTGAGAAATTGAGTGGAACCGGTCCAGAACATAATTCTTTCCTTCCCTGAATTCAGTTAACTTTTCCTACTTTTGGAGAAAATTAATATAATTAACCTAAGTCTCTTGACATTCTTTGCGAAGCTGTGGCATTTTGTAAGTCATGTTGTGTATCTGAATTTGTTAGGAAGTATGACTCACTCCCTGGATGTGTCTCAAATCCCCCCTATTCTTTATTCCCTACTTCCTAGGGCCCAGGTCAAAAGCAGTTCACTATATAGGGAATAGTATGCCATTTGCAACAGACTCGGTGAGCCTAATATCACCATGGCTGTTGTCCATAGCGGTAATGAGATGGACTGGATGCTTGATTAGCCTGTCCCTCTCGGATCTAAATCATTCCCGGCCAAGGAAAATCCAAACTTTATCAGCCCGTCTAGCCAAGTGAGTCAGACTTCGTGCCATTAATATAATCGTCACAATCAAATCTGTAATATTCTTAATAAGGAGCATTTACAAAGTCGCAAACAAGTATCTGCGATGTAATAAACAGGGTGGTCGGACCCCTGAATGCTGATTGGCTGAGAGTGGTTCAACCGTCTCACCGAGTGTGTACGGCTGTGTTGGTCACCCCTGACAACGGCCCTTACAGCCCCTCATTGCTAAGACACCTTAACGCTGTTGCCCCTACGACCTCCTGGAAACCCGAAGGACAGTGTGTGGTGTAGAGATTTGTGTGTTGTTTTCTGACAGGGACATTTTGCGTGGGGGGGGGGGTAAAGGGACATTCCAGTAACGGGCGTGACTTACGGGGGGGCGAGCAGCAGGCTCCAAAAGTCAAAAGGGGGGGGGGGGGGGGGTCAGAGACATTCCAGACGCTCCCACGGAAACTGGAAAGAAGGGCTCAGCCAGAGGACATTTTTTTTCCTTGGGTGCTGAGGAGTTTTGTTTGCCAAGTCAGGCTGTGAGAATAATGACTGCTGCCGCCACCACCACAACCGCCGCCGCCACCACAACAACCGCCACAATCGCCCACCACCGCCACAATCGCCCACCACCACTACAATCGCCAACCACCACTACAACCACCACAATCGCCGCCACCACTACAACCACCACTACAACCACCACCACTACAACCGCCGCCGCCACCACCACTACAACCGCCGCCGCCACCACCACTACAACCGCCGCCGCCACCACCACTACAACCGCCGCCGCCGCCACCACCACTACAACCACCACCACAACGGCCACCACAACCGCTGCCGCCACCACCACAAACGCCACCGCCACGTTGACCCTGTACGTTGGCCACCGCTGGACACGCACAAAGAAGTGCCCGTGGTGTCGTCTATGGTCGTACCGTCTCCCCCGATAATAGCGACATGGGGGTGGTGCGTTAACTAGGGTTCTGTTTTTTTGTGTGACATTTTTAGTGGCCACTGCTGGGATGTTTTTTCGGGCAGGGGCGGGGGGGCTTTAGAAAAATGCCCAAAGTTAAGTGAATAGTGTCGAACAGAATTGTGATGGAAATGTATAGAAAAGCTTAGCCGGGGATAATGCCACTGAAGCAAATAATCTTCACACTCACACATATAAAACTACTTCCCCTGCCTGACAGATAAGCTAAAGTAACAACGGTTACGTTTCAGCTAATTTTAGCCCCACATTGACTGTGCCCCCGACACTGCTATGTCAAACACCATCATTTGGATTCTATTAAATGTAATTTGCCTGTGGTTGAATGGTGCTTAGTCGTATTTTCCAACCACGGGCCAAGCTATTTAGCGGTGGCCTGAACCCTTTCCCTCCCATTGCTATTTCCTGTTGGGTTTAAATTCTATCTTTCCGATTAGTGATCTAGGGAAATCGAAAAAATACCCCATATTAATAATTTGGAAAGTAGCAATGAGTCATGTCCGCTTCACATTTTTGAATAATGAGAGAGCTGCATCCAAACATAGAATAAGTTGGCCTATGTACCTACATGCTGTACCAAGCTGATTCGCCCAGCACCCACAATGCAACATCTGCGGACACAAGTGTTATACTATTTAAGCTACCTGAAGGCAACTCCTGGAAATAAAATCGCTCTCTGTGTCATGTTGGGAACCAAATCAGACTGTTTCTAACAGCACAGGCCAGTTTTCTAGTTTTCAAAGCTTACATACTTATACGGTAATAAGGCTGACCATGAGGAAATTGAATGGAGTGTGCCTATAGCTAAGCCCCTAAGCATGACGTTAGCTTCCCCACTGTGCACACAGGTACACACACACACATAAAATGGGTTGGCACACAAACCAATGCACAGCAGCTCATTGCCATGCAACATTACGGCAGCAACTTCAAAGCTGATGGTGCCTGGTTCTGTGGGTTTGCAGGCAGACTGTAGGGAATGTAGCTACCCTCTTCGAGGCCACATCAGAACCTACTGTGACTTGATGCTTTACAGTGAACCTTACATACTGTACTCCCAACATTACAATGATTTACAATTAGACTAACCCTACATACTGTACTCTAACACTACGATATGTCACAGGTAGACTAACCCTACATACTGTACTCTTAACACGATGATATGTCACAGGTAGACTAACCCTGCATACTGTACTCTAACACTACGATATGTCACAGGTAGACTAACCCTACATACTGTACTCTAACACTACGATATGTCACAGGTAGACTAACCCTACATACTGTACTCTAACACGACGATATGTCACAGGTAGACTAACCCTACATACTGTACTCTAACACTACGATACTTCCAGGGCTCGCAACTAATTTTTTCCTCCCTGTCCCAGCACTGTCACAAAGTGCAATTTCAGCCGTCTCAAACTGAACTTGACCCGTCCCAAAATTAGAATACTTTTTTTTACATTTTTAAATACAGTACAAACATTGGTTTAGGTCAGTGGTTCCCAACTACGGTCCTCAAGTACCCCCAACAGTACACATTTTCATTGTAGCCCCAGCCAAGCACAGCTGATTCAACTTGTTAACTAATTATCAGGCTCTCATTGAGTTGAATTGGGTGTGCTTGACCAGGGCTACAATAGAAATGTGTACTGTTGGGAGTACCGGAGTTGGGAACCACTGGTTTAGGTCATTTGCAACACTTTTTGAGTCATTTGTTTATTCCTGACGCAGACCGTTGACATTACATAAACCAAATGCGTTTAGTTATTTTTAAATTTATTAACTGAACTCTTTAACTTTAACGACATAGCATTCCATGGAGATGCTGTTGAGATATTCTATTCCACCATTAGCTGCCTGGTTAAATGACAACACCACAATATAACCTACTAAAAAGCACGTGTTCCTCACACTTCCCCAGACATTTTCTCTGCTTCAACCATGTATTCATCCTATAGTAACTAACAATAACGTCAACCAGCAAAGAATGTACTTACCTGATCATAGCTCTAACGTGGCTACCATACACTTGGGTGGCTAGTAAACAGATTTGTGTAGCTAACAAGCGAAGTTTGTCCACGTTTTTGCGAGCTATGCTCAGTCTAAGGCTGGTCATTTTAGATCAGGATAATTTGTCGTATGCCATTTTAAAAACAACAATGTTGCATACTTGTATTACAGTGTGCATTCGTTTCAGGCCAGGTACATCATACAACCATGTTCTCTTAACAATTCAAATGCCACAGCAATTCCCGGAACACGCAACCTCAGTCTGCAGACAAAATTTGCATTCTAATATGCCTATATGCCCAACATTATAATGAGTTTCTTTTTTATAATGACTCTGCATTTACATAACCTAAATAATTTCAGAACGATGCCTAGTCAGGCATCTTTGTTTGAAACCTGGACATTTTACACAGCCTATCTTAGCTTGCTTTTAATAACCCGTAGTCAAAATCAGACCACAAGACTTGGCTTCATGAGTTACCATTCAAACTTGCATTTCTTTCCTATTTGGTTTACAAAACATGTAATGGACTGTCCAAAGGCAGTAAGGCACAATACTATAGTTGCATTTTCCCTCTTTAAATGTGTGTTCTCCTTTAGCTTGTCTATACATCTGCCATGTTACCAACACCGCTGGCATCAAGAGCACATCGTGGAATGGGATTCTCCCGACATCAACCATTGAACACATCGCAGCGCTTGTAATGGGATTTAGTTATTCATAGTTGATGAACCTTTAATCTAAATATGAGGATTTAATCGGCCTTGTGTTTAAATATGTTAGTATGAAACCACTGGTGAAGGCATTTGGTTTTTTTCTGGCCTATCGTCCTGCAATCGTCCCAAAATCTGTGTTGAACCATCAAAACATATTTTCATCATCCCTGGGACGATGGCGTTAATTCTGAGCCCTGGATACTTCACAGGTAGACTAACCCTGCATACTGTACTATAACACTGCGATACTTAACAGGTGGACTAACCCTACATACTGTACTATAACACTGCGATACTTAACAGGTGGACTAACCCTACATACTGTACTCTACACTATGATAATTCACAGGTAGACTAACCCTACATACTGTACTATAGCACTACGATATGTCACAGGTAGACTAACCCTGCATACTGTACTATAACACTGCGATACTTCACAGGTAGACTAACCCTGCATACTGTACTATAACACTGCGATACTTAACAGGTGGACTAACCCTACATACTGTACTCTACACTATGATAATTCACAGGTAGACTAACGCTACATACTGTACTATAGCACTACGATATGTCACAGGTAGACTAACCCTGCATACTGTACTATAACACTGCGATACTTCACAGGTAGACTAACCCTGCATACTGTACTATAACACTGCGATACTTAACAGGTGGACTAACCCTACATACTGTACTCTACACTATGATAATTCACAGGTAGACTAACGCTACATACTGTACTATAACACTACGATACTTCACAGGTAGACCCTACATACTGTACTATAACACTGCGATACTTCACAGGTAGACCCTACATACTGTACTATAACACTGCGATACTTCACAGGTAGACCCTACATACTGTACTATAACACTGCGATACTTCACAGGTAGACTAAGCCATAGGCAGTCAGTTTGATGCACGGTAGAAGTGTTCAAGGGTCATTGAGGCGTGAAGTGTCCCGGGCTCTCCGGCGTTTGAATGCATATGTACATCTGCATATGTGTGGGTCAGAGTCTGGTCTGCAATAGCATGCTCCAGGCAACCATGTTGGTGGACTGCTGGAAGTGTGATTTTTTTTTTGTTGTTGTTGCCAATAGCATGTGTGAGACAAGGGGGGAAGGAGGCGTGAGCAGGAGCGTGAGAGAGGGAGAGGAGAGAGGGAGAGTGGGGTGGTGAGGAGGAGGAGACAGGGAACAGGAATGAGTGAAAGTGGTTTTGGGGGAAAACTAAAATGAATGTTCCAGCGGCTTCAGCCACTCCCACTTCCACGTTCAAATCAATAAATGTAGCCTGGCTATCAGACACTTCATAACCTCCTGCTTAAGGAGGTGTGACCACATTAGAGACGCATTTCCCACAGATCACAAAAGAACGCAAATACTTTTCAAATATCAAACGTAATAGTCATAGTGAAAACTGTATGGAAATGTACTAAAGACAGAATTTTGCAGAAGTATTTGACTTTTCACTGTTATTCATATCCAGTTTTTTTTCACTTGCTTTGGCAATGTACACAAACGTTTCCCGGGCCAATAAAGCCATTGAACTGAAACTGACAGAGAGAGAGATGAAGATGCTGTACAGACAGTGTACAGCTGATGGGCTTGGAGAGCGTCTGACTGACTAGGGCATCTATATTGGTGGCAGAGGAAGCCCCAGTTTTCCCCTGAGAGGACCACTTCACACCTCCCCAGTGAAACCTGAGTGGTCCGTCCTCCACTCTATATATAGATGAGATTCAACTGGCTCCTCGTACTCCAGCCTAGTGGCCGACAGATTCACCAGCCATCTGGATTACAATGTTGTGTGTGTCTGTGTGTCTGTGTGTCTGTGTGTCTGTGTGTCTGTGTGTCTGTGTGTCTGTGTGTCTGTGTGTGTGTGTCTGTGTGTCTGTGTGTCTGTGTGTCTGTGTGTGTGTGTCTGTGTGTGTGTGTGTGTCTGTGTCTGTGTGTCTGTGTGTGTGTGTCTGTGTGTGTGTGTGTGTGTGTGTCTGTGTGTGTGTGTCTGTGTCTGTGTGTGTGTGTGTGTGTGTGTGTGTGTGTGTCTGTTGAGTGATGTGCTAGCTGGGTGTGGGGGGAGGCTGTGAGTGACGTGAAAAGAGGCGTGTACAGCCACAGCCAATCGGTTTGTTAGGCGAATTCGGTAGGTGGGATTCAGTCAAACCCACCATACACCAGAATGTTGACCTGTGTGGTTCAGTTGGCAGGGCAGGGTTTCACTTGGCAAGCTGACGGTTTGATTCTTCGTTCAGGGGTTAAGGAGTGTCTTCGTTAACAATAATCCTTCCCTTTGCCGCACTTTCTAAATCGGAAAAGGGAAAACGTGCTTTATAAGTGGCTCACTCTGGTTGTATGTTAACATTTAAAAAAAGATATAGACTACGCTATCGTTCCAAGGCTTGGGGGTCGCTTAATTGTTTTTGAAAGAAAAGCTAGTTTTTAAAATAACATTGAATTGATCAGAAATACAGTGTAGACATTGTTAATGTTGTAAATGGCTATGATGTCTGGAATAGGCTGATTTTCGATGGAAGCTTCATTAAACAGTACCTGCAAATTACCAGTCAGGAAGTCAACAGTGAAGAGGCGATCCTGAGATGCCTTCTAGGCAGAGTAGCAAAGAAAAAGCCATATCTCAGACTGGCCAATAAAAAGAACAAACTAAGATGGGCAAAGAACACAGACACTGGACAGAGGAACACAGACACCGGACAGAGGAACACAGACACCGGACAGAGGAACACAGACACCGGACAGAGGAACACAGACACCGGACAGAGGAACACAGACACCGGACAGAGGAACACAGACACCGGACAGAGGAACACAGACACCGGACAGAGGAACACAGACACCGGACAGAGGAACACAGACACCGGACAGAGGAACACAGACACCGGACAGAGGAACACAGACACCGGACAGAGGAACACAGACACCGGACAGAGGAACACAGACACCGGACAGAGGAACACAGACACCGGACAGAGGAACACAGACACCGGACAGAGGAACACAGACACCGGACAGAGGAACACAGACACCGGACAGAGGAACACAGACACCGGACAGAGGAACACAGACACCGGATAGAGGAAGAACTCTGCCTGGAAGGCATCATCCCGGAGTCGCCACTTCACTGTTGATGTTGAGACTGGTGTTTTGTGGGTACTATTTAATGAAGCTGCCAGTTGAGGACCTGTGAGGCATTTGTTTCTCAAACTGGACACTAATGTATTTGTCCTCTTACTCAGTTGTGCACCGGGGCCTCCCACTCCTCTTTCTATTCTGGTTAGAGACAGTTTGCGCTGTTCTGTACAGGGAGTAGTACACGTTGTACAGGTTCTTCAGGTTCTTTGGCAATTTCTCGCATGGTTTAGCCTTCATTTCTCAGAACAAGATTAGACTGATGAGTTTCAGAAGAAAGTTATTTGTTTCTGTCCATGTCGAGCCTGTAATCGAAACCCACAAACACTGATGCTAAAGATACTGAACTTGTCTAAAGGTCAGCTTTATTGTTTCTTTAATCAGTACAAAAATTTTTAGCAGCGCTAACGTAATCGCAAAAGGATTTTCTAATGATCAATTAGCCTTTTAATATGATGCTTGGATTAACAACCTCAACGTGCCATTGGAACACAGGACTGACGGTTGCTGATAAAGGGCCTCTGTAGACTCCACTGAATATGTGCTGTTTCCAGCTACAATAATCATTTACAGCATAAACAATGTCTGCACAGTATTTCTGATCAATTCGATGGTATTTTAATGGACAAAAAAAACAGCTTTCTTTTCAAAAACAAGGACACTTCAAAGTGACTCCAAAGGTAATGTATATAAGCAGAGAATGAACAACCCTTTCAGTAAAAGAAAAATCCTCCACTGATTTTAGTCCAGGACTGTGCTTCCTTAAATCTGGATCTGGGAGACCCAGTACTTAGTACAAAAATGTGTACCGGTAGTATAAAACGTCCATAATGTTGCTCTTACATGCCTTGAAATTCACCAGGTCTGATTTAATATTTACCAGTGTGTGTATATAGACATCTTCCTTCTCCCTGTCAACACACACCCCTTCCTCTCTTTGTCCTCCTAGTGAAATACATCAAGGAGATGTCAGCCTTTTTTAAGAAC
The DNA here is from genome assembly GCF_011004845.1 of Esox lucius. Classification (NCBI taxonomy): domain Eukaryota; kingdom Metazoa; phylum Chordata; class Actinopteri; order Esociformes; family Esocidae; genus Esox; species Esox lucius. The sequence goes on along the minus strand of NC_047585.1, from coordinate 41,280,734 downwards.
ACCTCCCCTGGTGCGCCCCTCCCCTGGGACTCCCCCCCTGCAACGCCACAGAAGGCCACAGACACGCCCTTGAAGGAGGCCAGGACCGTCCCTCTGAAAATGTGCCAGGTGACCAGGAAACAGTGCCCCCCAGACACTGAAAACAGGTACTGCAGGTGGAACCGAGGCGAATGAGCAGCTGAGTTTCTTGATCAGGGAAACAAAGATAAACCCGTATACTAGCTTTTATTCTGAAGTCCAAAGAGGCACTAGGTGTTCCTAGGGTTCTTCACCCCTTTCGAGCTTACACACCTGGGTAAAACTACAATAATTTCCACTTTATAAACCGCGACTTATACACAGATTTTGAACATTTGAACTATTCCGACCACAGTGGTTATTACGTGGGTGTGGCTTATACAGTTGTGCTCAAATGTTTCCATACACTTGCAGAGTTGGTAATATATGTACCGTTTCTAAAGAAAACTTGTTTTGCCTGCTCACTCAAGTTTTCTTATTTCTTATGGGATTCACATAAAACTGTAGGTCATAACAGAATGGCACAATCATTAAACTAAACATGGCAATAAAGAAAGAAATGAACTGACCCTTCTTCAAAAGTCTGCATACCCTTAGTTCTTAATACTGTGTATTGCCCCCTTTAGCATCAATGACAGTGTGCAGTCTTTTGTAGTAGTTGTCTATGAGGCCCAGAATTTTTGCAGGTGGTATAGCTACCCATTTTACTTGGCAAAATGCCTCCAGGTCATGCAAAGTCTTTGGTCGTCTTGCATGAACTCCACATTTGAGATATCCCCAGAGTGGCTCGATGATATTAAGGTCAGGAGACTGTGATGGCCACTCCAGAACCTTCACCTTTTTCTGCTGTAACTATTGTAGGGTCAACTTGGCTTTGTGCTTAGGGTCATTGTCCCTGCTCACTCATGTTTTCTTTACAAACAGCACATACAGCTCCAAAAGAAATGAAGAGACCACTGCACCTTTTTCTTTCCTTTCCAAAAAAAGTTGAAAAGGAAAGTTTTGAGTGAGGAACAGAAGCGTTCAATTTGCAGTGGTCTCTTAATTTTAACCCTTCTGTTAAAACTCTAGGCATAGTAAGTGGACAAGTATTGCCTTGGTCAGGGATGTGACTAAAAACCGTTGTTGCTTGGTCTTTAGGGTTTCAGGCCAGGTATCTGTAAAAGCGCTTTGTGACAACTGCTAATGTAAAAAGGGCATTCTAAAATAAATCTGACTGATTGGTTGCTAGCTGTGAATAAGAGCTTCTGGTAAAATTACGGAGTTCTTATCTTGCTCCTCCCCATAAATACCTCCTTCTGTCTCTGCCTACCTGTTCCTCCCTTCACTCTACACAGGTACTTTGAGGTGATCTCGTCCAGCAGGAAGAGCTCCGTGTTCCTGAGGGCCAAGGACCCAGCCATGGCCCAGTCCTGGTACAACGCCATCCAGGCCGGGGCGGCTGCCCTGGGGCCTCGCGTCAGGGAGGAGCTGAGGGCCATGCAGGCGGGCCTGGAGGTCAAACACATGGGGTGGATCACTGAACAGGTACAAAGAGTCAAAGGTCACATTTTTGTTTGCTATTTGGTATCAAGCATTAAGCAATTTCCGATTCCATTAGCAATCATTGAAATTGTTGCATGCTGCATGTGTGTATTTGTGCAGTGTACTTGAAGTACTTTAGCCTGCCTGGAGTGATAAAATGGCCAGTCTTGGCACTGTTGACACTTCTCTGTGTATATTGCAGCTCAATCAAGCAAGTCTTCGTGTGTGTGTGTCTCCTTCTCTTCCCGAAGGCAGCTCGTGGTCCGGAGAGACCGGTTCTGGCCATGTTGACTGAGAGAGACCTGTTCTTGTACGCTTCTCTGCCGGAGAGTAAAGACAGCCTCAACAGCCCAGCCAAGAGCTACCCACTCATCACAACCAGGTACACACACCTGTATGGACCTGACCCATGCCAGTCAAATAGCCAAGTCACCTGGTGATCACAATCAGGTCAGATTGACCCTAACACTTACTAATGGTGACGCTGAAATGTATCAGACTTAATGTGATCATGAAGTCAAAGAGTCGTTGTTTGTGTCATAACTGCTAGGACTGATCCAGTCAAGTATTTTGATTGTCTGCATTGTATTCAACGTCAAGCCACGCTTGCCAAGCAATAAGTCATAGTTCAGCACAGAACTAAGCACAGAATTAGGTAATACATGTGGAATTATAGTCGTGGCGTCCTAGATTGTCTTCCGTAAATGGTCAGTTGAAAATGTTCTGGCATGATCACCGATTCATGTGGAAATGATGACGATAATGATGGAAAACGGTGAGGAAAACCAGAAGGTTATGAGTCATTGTTCCTCCACCCTCAAGTTTTTCCCTCCTCTCTCTTTAACTCTTCTTTTTCTTGATTCTCTCTATTCATCCTCCCTGCCTCACTCTCCGCCTCTCACTCCTCTCTCACTCCCTCACTCTCCCCTTCTCTCTCTTTCCCGTCTCACCCCCCCCCACCCCCCGCGTCTCCTGTTCCCACCCCCCCGTCATTCCTTGACACTCTCCCCTTCTCTCACATCCGTCCATCCCTCTCCCCTGTTTCTCTCCCTCCCATCTCAATCGTGCCCGTGTTCCCCCCTCTCCACTCCCCCTTTTCCTCCACCTTCCTCTCTCTTTGTCCTTCACCTCCTTCCCCCCACCTCCCATCACGACCCTCCTCCAGACTGGTGCACTCTGGGCCGGGGAAGAGCTCTCCACTGCTGGACTCTGAGCTGTCCTTCGGGCTGCGCACGGGTTCCAAACTGGGCGTGGAAACCCATGTGTTCCGGGTGGACTCGGCCAAGGAGCTTTCAGCCTGGACCCACATGCTTGTGGATGGCTGTCACAACGCCGCCGAGCTCATCCAGGAGGTCACCACGGGTATGGATGAGGGACGGATGATGGGGGAGTTAACACTTTGGGGCGGGGGCTGGACAGGGTTTGAATCCTAACCATGGCGCGTGGGGATACGGGGTCCAAAAGGGTCAATGGGCCAGCACAGTCATGTGATGACCTGGAGATCCGGAAAGTCATCATAGTAGCACGCTAAACATGCGTCACGGTTTAGGTTATTCATATGCCTCCGTCTGCACTCTGTAGTTTGTTATTGTTGTTTGGTGTATCTCATTGAACACTGCAACACTGAACACATCATGCTTTGCTGCCAGACTTTTACAGTCACTTTTACAGTCACTTTGTGAAATCCACGTTTGGGCCATTTATTTATATGTATTCAGCATGGGTTGAATTTCAGGATATTCAAGGTTTTAATTCAATTCAACACAAATGACAAATATCTTATTAATATGTGTGTGGACTTGATTCATTCATAGTATCTACATTTTCTTACGGAAATGAAATCCTCTCTGATGCAAAGTTATAAACCAGGTAACAATTAATTAAATCAACCAACAAGTTACACCGAACTGGCAAAACATTTGGGATGTTACTGCGTAATCAGGGTCATATTTCAGATAAGTATTTTATGATGTGTTATTTCTAAATCTGTGCTAAGTGTTTGCCTCCCAAAGACCCTCCATGTGGCTGTCTCTGTTTTAAGTACGGTTCTAGTGCCCTCTGCTGGTGCGGTGAAGTAACACATTGACACGCTAAAAAGCCACTCATTTCGTTACAGTCACATCGAAGCGGTACTTCCAAAATAAAGGGCAACTGTCTGCGTTTCACGTTGGCTGTATGATTAATGTCTGTACGTCTCATAAGATTGTTTTTCCTTTTGTCCTGGGATGAGACCGATCCGTCAGTCAAACATTTTGTGAGGCCAGTGCTGCAGAAGCTGGAAAAACTCAAGGTGGTTTTCTGGACACAGATTAAGACCTCGCGGAATTACACAAAAGCGGGATTGACGTGGTGGGCTGGTGATGCTTGTGGTGTGAAGCACATAGGGGCCGAGGAGTCATGCTCTCGCCTTTCCTGCTCTTTCCCCCGTTCGTGTCTGGCAGCATGTAGCTGGAACGGGAAGGAGTGCAACCTGGGAGTTCACATCGACGAGGGCTTCAGCCTGTTCACAGAGGAGCCGGGCATACGGAAGACGGTGCTCCTCCAGCAGCCGTTTGAGCGCCTGCGCATGTCCTCCGACGATGGCGTGCGCATGATCTTCTTGGACTTTGGCGGGCCTGAGGCAGAGATTGTGAGTCGGAGTGTTTTGTTTGGTTTTGCTTATGAGATTTTTTCTCTCTCTGTTTTTCTAATTTGTTTGCGCACTCTCTCTCACTCTGTTTCACTCTCCTACCTCCGGTACTGTTGGTTTTCGTTTCATTTGTTTGCGCTCTCTCTCACTCTGTTTCACTCTCCCAACTGCAGTGCTGTTGGTTTCCGTTTCTTTTCATCATGATCAGCCCTCCCAACCAGTTTCAAAACACAGTAGTACACAGAGTCTAGATTTGCCGTTCTAACAACTGAACGACATTACAGTGAACAGTGATAATGACCTTTGCTCAATTCTCTTCTATCTCACCCCCCCCACCCCCCCGCCCCTCACTTCCTCTCGCTCCCTTCTCCCCTCTCATTGTGCCCCGCCCCCATCCTTCTGTCGCCCCCTCCTGTCTCCTACAGCAGTTGGACCTCCACTCCTGCCCTAAGACCATGGTGTTCATAATCCACTCCTTCCTGTCCGCTAAAGTGAAGCGGCTAGGTCTGTTAGCATGATTACAACTGGACCTGCAGCCCCTCCGCCCACCCTGAGGAAACACCAAACCGCCCAGGCGGATCTACACAGCCGTGACTCGTCACATTAAGAAGGCGGGAAGTCACTGTGGAGGATATGAAGTTATGTCTATGTTTTTATCCGACACCAAACTCCCAAACACTGGTCAAAATCCAAATGGAAAGCTAGAGGATTGATGATATACTGTACCTGCAATAATGATATTCTCAAAGGTCATAGGGTATTCCCACACGTCGCAATGAGGCCGTGGTTCAGAGGTCATAAGGGTGAATTATCAGTTGTAAAGGTGAACAACAGACATGTCAACTAACAGCCTAACATATACCTTTGCCAGCAAACACTGTTGCCAGGTCTGTGTTTGATTGTGTCTTGGGTCATAGCAAGGTAATGTCAGTTGTCATAAGTGATTTGTTATATCCTATTAAGAAAGGTTGTAACAGGCGCCGTTGATTTTTAAATTTTCATGAGAAATGTGCTACACGATTTTCAGCTGTTACCTGTGTTGTTCAGTGATTGAACTATTCAGAAACAGACCAGTTTTTATTGACAATACTTTCTGTCTGCCATAAGAGCTGTTTTCCAAGCGCTGATTCAGAGACATTTTTAGTGCAGCAAAGAGCCTTTTGGCCTTCCCTGTGTTTCTTTAGTCCATAAATCTTTCCAATAGCGTATATCGACATGATCATATCAACAACATCTCATAATGCCCAAGTTAATTTAACACGTAAACCCAGAGATGTAGCTATAAACCACAAACTGATTATTGCTACTATTCAGTGGTAATTTCACTTAACAATTCCCCCGCCCTCCAGCTAACTTCAGTTAATATTACTATGCATTTTTGTTTTTTATGTATTCATTACAAAGTTGCATGCTGTATCATTTCTATCAATGGAGTGCAAATCAAGACCCTTTTTGATTTTGGAAGTTGATTCTAGGTAGTTGTTTGAAGAACGATTGATGAAATGGTTTCTACAGCGGTGTAGCTAGCCTTCTAAATAACTAGGTGTACGTAAATATATACATATATGTACAGTATATATTTTGCTCTGGGCATAACATTATTTAATACATTGACAGTGTTACACATGGAAAGAGCAATAGGTTATAATAGTAGTGTGTCCTACTGGTGCTGAGTTAAGTCCTTAAAGCTTGTTGAATTCACGTAATTTTCTTGACGACTAAAGCCAAAATCACTGATGCATTTGAAAGACATAAGCTTGTTTGGGATTAATGAATCTTGATGATTTAAAACAGTAGTAGTACTTTTGTTAAGTGTGTGTATTTTGATGAATCATCGTGAACCAACTGAAAATTAACAAAAAATGTAGTCTATAGTTTACATGACAGTGTGTTAAATTGACCCATTTCTTTTGTGACAATGGAATATCCACTACTCGAGGCCTTCTCTCTACAACGCTAAACAAACTTATATTAATATATATTTAAAAACAATCTTGTTTGCTTTCCAGAAAAACAAAATGTATTGTATATTCTTATTTAAACAAAAGGTGTGCCTTGCAGGGTTGTTTGTATATAAAAGTGTAATAAACTTCGATTGTTAACTTTTACTGTGCCGGTTGTTGGGTTTCACCACTTCCACTGAGAAGCTGCGTCATCCCAACTGTAAGGGTGGTAACTGCAGGTACTGTTATTTTGTGTAGCCAACCAAACCCACGGAAACATAAAACATTTTGAATTTAAAACATCAAAACCAAGAGGCATTTTTGCTGTGTGGGATAATCCCTAAAAATAACTCGCGAAACTTTGACGTGGCATCAAACAAAGTAACTCTGAACTCAGTCCTCAGTGGATGGCCACGGCTTCTTTCTTTCCTCACCAGTAATTCAGTCTTCTTCCAGACCAATACTGAGCTTCACGGTCAAAGACATTTACAAAATCCCTCTGCTATAGCAGATGTGTGAAGTCTCAGAAGCAGTGGGTAGTTTGACACTTTATTAACTCATACCAAATTGGCCTCAGTCGCTACAGTTAAAGTGACAGGCGTCCCATATCGCGCCCTAGTCCCTACTCTGCTTATAAGTACATCACTATACAGAGAAAAGGATTCCATTTGGGACCGTGGTTTTCCCCATCTACTGCTGAAGGAACAGTAGGATGTCCATGAAGTGTAATAACCCTTGCTTTTGTATATATCAGTGTTGCAAAAAAAAAAACACAGCCAGTTAGATTTCTTTCAGTAATGGCACAAAATCAGAAAAATTGCCTACAAGGTATTCCGGTAAATCTAGTTTCGGTGGTTAGACCACACAACAAAGACAGCGAATAATAACGGTGTGTATCAGACTTTCCAATCAGGACGGAGATTCCATACAAGCCCCCCCCCCGTTGCTAGCTGTGGTTGAGGGGTTGCCATGGCAACTGGTCGTCTAGGAGATTGGCAGCGGCCTCGGTGTTCTATCGGTTAGCTGGAAAAATTGCCAATCAGCCGGTTAGATCCACTATGCGGAAGGGAGGCCGCGGAAGATTGTGTAAATATATTTTGATTAAAAAATGGGAGGCCACTTACTAGAGGGAGAGAGAAAAGAGAGTATTGGCGGCTGGATCCACATCAGTATTCAGCAAAGGTTGCATCAGGCTTTTTACAATTACAGCTAGCCATTGTCTGGAGAGTGAGAAGAAAAAAATACATTCACATGTAGGATAAGGATATTGATATATTGATATGAATCCAGTTTCATGTCTGTATAGTTTCTCTTAACGTATTTTCAGATATTATTAACTGTCGAATATGAATATTTTTCATGAATACCTTTAGTATTTTTTATCTATCGCCTGTGCAGGCAGCTGGCGAAACACCTCAGAGTAACCATGTCGCCCCAAACCCAGCCAAACACTTCCTGGTTCCACGGGCTGTACAGCAGGCTCTACTGACCTCTCCTCATGCCTGTTCTCTAGGGGGAACACCGGACAGTGATTCTACAGGCTCTACTGACCTCTCTTCCTGCCTGTTCTCTAGGGGGAACACCGGACAGTGATTCTACAGGCTCTACTTGACCTCTCCTCCTGCCTGTTCTCTAGGGGGAACACCGGACAGTGATTCTACAGGCTCTACTAAATTCTCTTCCAGTTCGTTCGCACCTTCGTCTGCTCATGTCAACCAGTCTCCAGGGGAACACTGCGCAGTGATTCTACAGTTAACCTGACACTGCCCCTCCTTTCTCCCTGTCCTCTTCCTTTCCATCCCTCCCCTTTGCTTTCAGGTCGCCTCATCAGTCAATTTCACCACCCAGTGAGCCATGCAGCACATTGAGGGGATGACCAACGGCCGTCATTGCAAGAGCCTATGACGAAGTCATGAATGAAAAGTATGTCCCCTCTATCACAGGGCATCAATGGCACCTCTTCCCTCATGTACAGTTCAGTATAATGCACTGCTTTGAAGTCGTTCAGCCAATAGGCAGCCAGGACGCCGTTGGTCTGGGCTACTGGCGCAAGCTTTAAGGACATCGTTACTAGAAAGCTAGTTCTCTATTTACTTTCAACGACTTCCTGGAGACGGGAAGGATTCAGCCTTTCGGGAATGTGTAGGGAGTGATTAAAATCCCAAAGGTATACTCTCTTTTAGAGTGTTTACAGTCATAGTCCCGGTGACAGCTCTGCTCTGCTGCATAATGAACGTTAGCCGAGCAGCGCGCTCATCAAAGGACCAATTACGGCGTAGCCTTGATCCCCAACACAACCCTATGTCAAGTAATGAAGACTCAATGCTATTGACCCCTACCCTCCTCGCCTCGCTGTAGTTTATTAAAACGACATGCTTGGTTAACGGCAACCACCGATGCAGAAATATAACAGCGATTTTAAAAAGATCCTATTACTTAGCCACTATGCTGCAGTGCCAGTTGCCAAAGACAGATGGCGCGAAAGCACAGGGAGCCCAGAAGTGTGGTCTTTTTCAGGCCCGCTAGGTGTCTCTGGCTCTCTATACATGTTGCTTCACAAAGGGTATTAGTGTTTGATGAGAAAGAGGTGGACAGACAAGGGAGAGAGAGAGAGACAGAGCGAATGAGAGAATTGGAGCTCTGATTGGAGATGACCTAATTCAGTATAGGATGTCCCACAATGTACTCTCTCACACACACACAAGTACACACACACATACACATACATACAGAGAGATCTAGTAGATAGAGAGAAGAACTAACAATACAACAGGAGGAGAGAGAAGAGAAAGAGGGTGTCAGATTAATACTAGCAGTGCAATTCCTTTTGGGAAAGCATGTTATCTTTTCCCCCTCACACACCTCCACTGTGCCACCATAACTCTGAGGTATTGTCAAATGAAAACAGGACTTCTGAGAACCAAATAAGATACTACAGTCCTGTAGATATTCACAAACAGGAATGCTGTGTCATACCGGCGATACAATGTCCCGACATAAAGGGACTGTCACACCGTTTTCAGATCAACACCACTTTCAGTAACAACATTGAATATTTAGGGAGTGACGAGCTCATGCTAAAACAGGCCACCCTTGTCAGCGCAGCACAAGTCAGCCGAGCTTAATCAATCATGTTTGTTTGATCTCATTCAAACTGGCTCCCGGACAAATGAAAAAAGAGGACAGAGCGAATCACAGAGAGCGAGCTGACTCGGCCAACTTTAACAAGGCTTTCACTCACCCCCCTTTTCCCAGAGGCAGGAATTATGGGTAGTCATTTCATGTTAAGGCATGGCTGGGAGACCCCCTCCCCTTTTTTCCCCCCTCAATTTTATTATTGTTATCATTACAGTGTGTACTAAAGAACCAGGTAAGGGTTATTAAATATGCCAGAGCGAATTGTATTTTTGCTCAAGTAAGCTTCTTGGAAATATTCCATCAGAGCCCTTTTATTCTTCTGAATGTAGTTATGAATTTTAAAGCAGACTTGTATTACTGGAGGAGAGGGCGTTGTGATCGGAATTCTGAGTAATGCAGAGATTGGAAATTCTTGTTCCACCGACACAAGAAAAAAGGAGTATATGACTGTGAACCATACAATGTAAAAAGGAGGTGAATGGGAAAAGGTGTGAGGGTCTCAAACCAGGGGTGTTTGATAACACCAACATAAGATAGACATTCAGGGGGATTGTTTTGTTTTCTGTTGCTGGTATTCATGAGCATATGTTCATGTGTAAAGTCCTTCGTCAATAAATATGCACAGTCCTTAATGTTTCTGTCATAATTACTCGAGTTATTTTTTTATTTTTTTGGCTCAGGTCTACCAGTGAACGCTCATCCTTTTGTTTCTTGTTTGGCGCTTCAAATGATTTCCATCACAATTGATGAAATAGAGAGAGAAAAGGTGAAAAAGGCTGGTGGAGGAGAAAAACTGGAAGAATATGTGAAAAAAGAAGGCCCAATTAGAATCTAAATGGCATATCATTAGAGTCCCAGCTAACTGCCAAATACAAGCACAGAAATAACTAAAACAAAAAAGACAAAAACTAAAACATAATTTAATTAGTAGGATTCCTAGATTGAGCGCAGCGTTCACGTTGTTTTTTGAGCCGATTCAATTAATTTGATAATCCAATAAAAAATGTTTCCAGTGCATTCTGGTTTTCTATTATGTGACGTTCACTAGAGGCGAATGGAGAAGGTTGTGTAGGAGTTGAACAACAAGAAGATTAAGTCATTAGAGGATCATGTTTTAAAGATGCCATTATAACGTGATTTGGTAACTTATTTAGAAAAATCTAGCCAACTATGACTGAGATCTTGTTCAGGGAAAATCTCCCTCTTAAAAGTGAATATTTAGTTAACACTTAATGCCTATATTGTTGCATCATTCTCCACTTGTATTTTTGGCCAAAGCATGTATAGAAAAAAAGCACTTCAAAAACCCGAAATCCCCCCCAAAAAAAGATTAAAAGATGCATTGTATTTGCGTACTTAAGAATAACACCTGGCCAACTATTTTGTTGTTGCCACATTGACTGAAAAGCAGTTGGAATTTTTATTTTTTTAAAGTTTATATTGGATCAAGAAGGTTGTCTAGGCAATTTAGTGTGGTAGACAATTATTTGGTAAACTGTTATTTTGTATTATAAAGTGTCATGCTAAGGACTGGATTAATTTTAACATACAGTTCCGGAAAGAATTAAGAGACCACTGTACCTTTTTCTTTGCTTTCCAAAAAAGATTAAATGGAAAGTTTTCAGTGAAAAACAGAAGCGTTCAATCTGCAGTGGTCTCTTCATTTTAACCCTTCTGTTCCTCACTCAAAACCTTCCTTTTCTCCTTTTTTGAAAGGAAAGAAAAGGGTACAGTGGTCACTTAATTTTTTTCCGGAGCTGTATATGATAGAAATACCGCTTCATTTGGGCCACTACACAAAATATTTCAATTTGCTTAAGTCTAAAGATTACAATTATTACTCAGTAGAATAATACAGTCACACCAGTTGGGTTGTCTATTAACCTTAGCCAGTACTACCTATACATCTATGGAAGGCTTGTGAGTGTGATTTGATTAACAGTGATCTGGATAACAATTGTATTATATGCTCACATGGACTGTTGACTTCCATAGATTGTTTTAACTAGCTGTGGTTTATGTTAGCTGAAATTTGTTATGGCTGTTGAAGTGAAACTAAACCATGGATTACAGTTTCTCTTGGCCCATAAACTACTTTCATGGTGAGGAACCATCTCACCTCTAGTTGATAAAGTGAAATTCTCCTTTAAACAAAAACATTGGGAAGGAAAAGTATTTTACTAATATTGGAGGTAATGGCCCTTGCTCCTATTTCATAGAAACCTGAAAACACGGGAAAGTTACTTTCATATTAACGCTCTGGATAGGTCTACTAAATGACAAAAATGTAAATGTATGTGAAAACCCAGATGGTTCCATGGGTTGGATTTCAGCTCACTCAACACTGAAAGAACATTTGACTTTTAATAGCCAACCGAGTGGTTAAGGTTTTAAAGTCATTACTGGTGCGAGGTTTGGTTTGGCTCCAGGAGCCAATTGAACTGCAAATCCAAAGGTATGCATGAGCCAGGCCGTGCCACTAAAACACATTGAAGTCTCTCTATGTTATCACGGGCTGAGGAGAACTTCAATAGTGGGCGCCACAACGTTATGACAACTTCTTCTCTCACTTGCATGAATGTGTTTCATCAACATCTAGGCCTGCAGTCAAGCAGGCCTCATCCCCCCAGCAATATTTAGCTGATTAAGCTATATTAACCCCCATTCCCTTCACCCTGTGTTGGCATTCCCATTCAGGAACAAGATCCTCGAACAATATGGGGGATTTAAAACTCTCAAATGGCAGGGAGGGGCGGGATTATTGGATCCTGTCAATCACTGAGTCCCGTTACACCAATGAGCTCTCCGTTCAGATGCTTCAGCCTGGATATGATTGGATACACGACATAGCATTCAGAAATATGATTCTTGCCTGTGAATAACGACCGTTTTTGCTTCCCTTAAAACTGTGAATTGACGTCAAGGAAAACCTTTTTCCGCTGGCATGGTGGAAGTACAAGGCTCGAGCAGAGATGGTTCTTGTGGATAATGCTGTCTTAGTCCCATTGACTAGGAGGTCCTCCTGTTTGCTTCTCCGTGAACTGAGCATTGTCTGCTCACCATAAAGGACCGAGCACCAGACTAGGCACGAGAGCCTGGCACCAGTACCTCACCATGACTTCAAACCCTTTGCAGTCTCTGTATTTAGGGTTCCTCCTCACTGTCAACAATTGATTTTGGTATTCTAGGCTGCTGCTCTACAAGTCTGGGTGACTTTAGGCCATTGGCAATGGTGGACGTGCCACTTCGAAATTCTAGCAGATATTTTTATTTCGATGTGTATGGGATTTTATTTTTGGTATGCTTGACAGACATGGGCGAGAGAAAGACAAAGAGGTGAGCCTTGGCAGAAAGTGCAGTAGGCCATGCTGTAGCAGTAGATGTCAGGCATGTGATGTTTCTACTCAGTTTGTTTATGGTAGGGTATCCAGATTAATTTAATTTTTGCCAAATATCTTGTAAAGGATTTGAATAGATTAACCTGCACGAATTCAAGATCAAGATTATTTGATTGATAGTGACTGTCACCAGGCAGCGGAAGTTAGTCCGGCTTCAGGCGTAGGGCTTCTTTACAGAGCACAGACTATGGAAATGTCTGTACAGCGGCAGTTTGAAACCATCTTTCAAGGCGGCATTTGAAAAAGCAGTAATTTGTCCTTGCAGATATACGCAGCCGTGTCTTAAACAAAGGGCTTCCAAGGAGCCACAGTCCATGAGTCTGAAAAGGTTATCACACTGCTGGGCCACCCCAGCCTGCTAGATTTTAGCCAACTGTAAGATTACGGGTGGATGGGATAATACATCTAAAACAGCAAACAAACCTGCCCGCTTAAACATGTTGAACCTAACAACACATTTGCGTTTGACACTAGCTCTGCCCTAACACCTACCAAAAATAGAGACCCTGATGTGTGTGGGATGTTTGAATGCGAAGACAGTATGCGTCCTGATACACATAAAAGAACTCTGAAACAACCGAATCTGTGGTACCATCGTGAAACGGATGTCTACGGACGAAGCAAGGACGTAGCGTCCATAACTGGTCAGCACAAAGGTTCACTCGCAGAAATGAGAAATCCTGCTTTCAAAGTCCACAATGTGATGAGAACAGCTATGCCCGCGGTTTAGCTGATTGACTGACTATTGATACACTTTCCATAGTAAGTTGAGATCTCAAGTGAGTTGCTTTAATAATTTTTATTTTAAAAAGTTATTATAACAATAATACAATAGGTTTTTGTTAGGTGCTTCCCTTACAGCTGCAGAGTGTTGAACAGTCTCTCATGCCTAGGACATTTGTAAACGTGGTATTACCTCTGATTTACTTTGATTGGCAGTAATGACATTTGCTTCCTTTCTTGTGCTGATTCTCAATCTCACCTTCTTTAACCTCATTGCGTTTTAAGTCCAAACACACAACCTCTGGCTTTCTTTGACATATGTGACAGTGAATGAAGGTACATTAAAGCAGAAGCACTGTCACTTAAAGAGAAGGAAAGAGGGAGAGGGGGAGAAATGGGGGGTCTGTAGATGAAAGAGAGAATGTCCGTGAAGTTTATTATGTTCATTGCAATGAATTTTGGCCCTTTCTTCGAAAAATATCTCCAGGTAAAGTTGTAAAATAATGGAAAGATGGCAGAGTTAATTAAGTCCCTCTGCCACTAGACTCTAACGGAGTCAAAGACAACAGGCCTAACATTAATATCTATTTCGTCCTCGCTATAACTGTCCTTGAGTTAATGTTGAAACCAGTGAAACGTTACAAAGCTCACCTCTGCTTTACGTTTAGCAACTCTCGAAGGCAGTGTGTCGCACTGGTTGCGTTCTGAAGGAAGCCTGTGGGAGAACACGTAGTTGGTAAGCAGTCAGCATCGTTGTATCGAAAAAGATGCAACCCTAAGAAATACAGCAGTTCAAATACATTCATTTAGCAAAATTAGAAGTAGATGCCTGTTTCAGTGGCTATAAGCGATTTTGAGGGCTTAAGCTGAATACCTCATCTAGATACATTCATAAACATGTGATGGATATTTTAGTCAATGAGTGCAGTGATTGGATTATTTGAGTGAGTTTATAACCATGTACATTGTACTAGGTAATATATTTTCTCAGACTTTTTATAGTGTTTTCATGATTAGGGTTGGCATTGGAGTCATCTAGTCAGAATGTGTTTCACCTGAGTGGTCACCTTCCATGTCTTTCACCTGAATTGGGACAGCTATAGCTGCTGGAATTAGACATTCTGAGAGCGAAAGCCTTTCATCGAAAGGTTGATAGATTGAGTCAAAGAAAGGTGAAGAATCACTCGTTCAGTCCCAGAGAAACGCAGTTTAACCTATTTGCTTCCAGGTTGTTGCTGAAAATCAAAATGTAAGCTTTACTTAACCTGGTTAAATAAGGGATTCTTTTTTAATTTTAATGTCTCAACATAACCAATGTCACTATACAATGATAGATTTTCAGTGTTTTCAAATAAAGATTTGGTAAAATTAGAGTATTGGTGTGAGAGCGCGTATTAATTCTGTCGTATTGTAGTCGGTAGGTCAAAGGGCCCTGCTACATGACGCTGGTGTCAGGTGTTGTCGACAGCCATGTGCCAGCCAGTGAGAGGAATACTTTGAAATCAGTGAAAGCGTCAACACAGCCAGTTTGAAGTTTTAATTCTTGATGATCAACACTCATTTTTATTCTAGCTTTTGAATGAAAATCGTTGGTTTCTGGTGGGAAGCTAGAATGTCGTATCAAAATCAAATCATGACTCTTGTCAGTAAAAGGAATATGAGTACCTCAAAAGGACTTCATATTTACAACCACATACCACTACATCAAGTACAATTTAACAGTTCAGTGACTGACCAACATTTAAACACAGACTTCCAAGTCTGTTAAATAGAAAATAACCTGTATACCATGCAGCTCTTCAAGAACATGGTGCATTCATGGTGAGTATCTTTTAGGGCACTATTTGCAGGCCAACTTATAGTGGAAATGCCTGTTGATGCCTTTTGAAGCCCTTTTTGCAATTCCATCCCTCCTGTAATGGTTGTCAGTGACTTCTTTGTGTGAGCAATGGTTTGGGTTGGTGATCGTGAATTTTGCTTTCCATGGGTATGATAGTATATTACTGTCACTGAGTAAGTATCTTTACTACTAGTTCTTTTAGTTTTAAGTATCTTTTAAAGTCAGTGTTTGAATGAAGAATTGTACTTCACAAAATTATTACACCTTTCTGTTACGGATTTTCTTCCACATTAGACATGGCGACACAGAAAGTTTGTGCCATCCATCAAAGGAAAAACAATGCATCATTGTTGTTTAGTCACATCAGATTTCTCGCGTCACACCCTAACAGGCCTAGGAAATGAAGCTGTGCACACAAACTGAACAATGAACTGTTGGAATATCAAACAAAAAAAAAAAGATATGTGACCGCAATTTACATCAAGCAGAGCAACACATCTCTCTCACACAGCGTTGATCAGTGTTGATTGTGGGCTGTGGAGTGGAACATTTTTCACAACTAAAAAAGACGTGCGTTGGGGTAAAAAGGCAGGGTTTTGCTAAATTAAGAGGTTGTTGTGATACTTGAGGCTTGACCTCTCAGTGGCCATTCAGAACACGATACATGGGTGGACAATCTGGCTGCATCATTTTGTGTATTTATTGTCTTTAACACTTGACATTAATACCACTCATTGTTAGTCCATCCTAGTTTGTTAAACAGCCTACTGAAAAAAGTAACAATGTAGAACTGACCTGTCGTTGCATTATTATTTGAAAATATACTATATAAATATTATTCCCACTGACTGGCATGGCTGAGCATTGGAATGCTGAATGTTGTCAGTTAACAAGATTAAATTCATTATTGATATTAAGTCCTTAAAACCAAATGAATAATTGAAATCCAATTGTAAACAAAACAACGGGTTTGAAGTAGGCAAGGAACCATTTACAGACATTATAAACCCCATGGGCCATGTGGTACCTCTAACAGGGTGGAGGGTTTTACACACAAAGAGGGTGAGCGTCCACTCATCATACTACTCGCAGATATATCCCAATGCATGATAAACATTTAGTGACAATACTGATGGCTTTCAAACTGAAGAGGTTTCACTGGGCCACAGATGTTATCATCATGAAACCAGAAGAGTGAATAATAATGTTTGGATTTAATCATATGCAGAGGAAAACAAACTGTAGCAATTGTTGCTGGAAAATACATTCTGAATATGAGAATCACTGTATGACGTCATCTCTCATTTCAAGATGGACATATAGTGTGGACATCCCACAGATGGGATTTCATGCGTGTCTGATACTGGACTTGGCTTGTATTATGTACACTGATAAAAGTCTGTATAAAAATGGCGATATCCTGACCAAGCAAAGAGTGTCATGAGTCAAAGTCGTTATTGACTGTCCCACACTATACCTTGCGCTTAGACAAAAACAAGGCCTCATAAAGAGGCCTATGCTTGATGTTTCGAAACATTCAGAAGCGTCTCCACTGAAACCAGCTTTTGGCTGGTCTTAAATCCGATATCTCTATAAGCATTCTATGAAATAAGTACTTTGGACAACGTTTTAAGTAACGCCCTGGAATAAATCCATCCTTTCCATCTGATCTCATACGCGTTGACATAAGACAGGTTCAATTACCGATCCATGAGCAATTGTTTGAAAACAGCAAACAGCCCCCTTAAACAGGTTAAGAAAACACATTTGCATTTGACATCAGCGACGCCTTAACACGTACCGCAAATAGAGCCCTTACAGTGTGTAGGATGTTTGAATGCTAACACAATATAAACCCTGATACACATACAAGTGCTTTGAAACCGAAATCAAGAAATAACTAAATTAATTGTTCAATCAGAGATTTGATGTTTACAGACGAAGTTACGATGTAACGGCCATAACTGTGGTCAACATAAAAGTTCCCTCACAGAAATAGCAAATCCTGCTTTCAAAGTACACAATGTGATGAGAAAAGTTATGGCTGCGGTTTTCCATTTGAGTAATCCTCAAGGGG
Organism: Esox lucius; assembly: GCF_011004845.1. NCBI lineage: Eukaryota > Metazoa > Chordata > Actinopteri > Esociformes > Esocidae > Esox > Esox lucius. The sequence continues at coordinate 41,263,444 of NC_047585.1, read as the reverse complement.
AGAGCTAGAAACAGTGAAACAGAAAGAACAGAGATGTTATTTTTTGTCTGCTCAGTGTAAGTGAGCGGGGTGGTTTCTCGACTTGGATGTGGGCTTGTGCAACCCGCAGTTAAATGAAACAGAGTTTATAAACGAGACAGGACTTCTTGTCAGTCAAGTGTTTTCTGGCCACCAATTGTTCAATGCTCTCCACCACCACCACCACCCGTTTCCATATATGAAGGTGCAAATTCAGCTTTTAGCTTCATTTCTGTGCCGACCGGAAATTCTCCAATAGACATCTGTCACTTTTCATGACAGATCTTCTTCGGAAAGTATTAAGACTCCATCACTTTCTCTACATTTTGTTTTGTTATTGACTGAATTTATAATATACATTTTATCCACCAGTCTACACACAATACACCATAATGACAAACCGAGCTTTTGGAAATGTTATGAAAATAAAATCCTGAAATATCGCAGTAGTATTCAGACTCTTTGCCATGACACTCCAAAATGAGCTCAGATCTCTCCTTTTATGATCCTTGTGATGTCTCTAGAATTTGTTTGGAGTCCACCTGTGGCAAAGTCAATTGATTGAACATAATTTAGAAAAGCACACGTGTCTATATACACTGTCTTCAGAAGTTATTCAAATTATTTCACTTCCTCTGTATTTTGTTGTTACAGACTTAATGTTGTATCTATACAAAAAATACATATATTTTGCCATCAACCACACACAATCCAAACACAATCCACACACAATCCCCCAAAATGTGTGCCAAATTAATTTAAAATAAAAGAACAGACAGTGTTCAGACCCTTCACTCAATACTTTTGGCCAGTACTTTTGGTTATGCCTCTGTCAGCACACATGGATCTCTGCAGTTTCTCCCAATCTTCCTAACAGATCCCCTCAAACTGTCCGATTGAATGGTGGTGAACCTCACAATGGCGATATTCAGGTCTTCCCCTTCAGGTCTTTGAACACGGTTCAAATCTGGGCTTTGGCTGGGCCGCTCAAGGACATTCACAGTCAACTGTGTGCTTCACGTTGTGTTACCCATTGAATATGTTCTATACATCAAGACCAGTTATGTATTTTATGAATGAAGAATTGCTAATCCCATGGACAGAGTCTATTCATTTCAGGTTCACGATGTCTACTGCACTACCTCACACCAAGGATGTAAAATACCGCAACACTGTATTCTCTGGTCACAGCTCACAGCCACTCACTGTCTTGAGATTGGGACTTGTGTTGAATGAAGACTGCATAGACACTTGGGCCAGATGTATGCTCTTGTGAATACCACAAATGTTGAAGCGTTGCACTTTCACAAAATGGCCACCCAAACCACTGCTGGAGAAGCTACCCATTCTGTTGTATCTTTGCTTGCTTGCTTTGGATCATTGTAATGTGGCAAGATCCATTTTTGGTTCTGTTTCAGCTTTTTGACAGATGGCCCCATTATATCCTAAAGAATTCTCTGGTGCACAATGGATGGTTGATGCTATGATGACAAGTTAGCTAGGACCTGAGACAGCATAGCAGTCCGAAACCAAAATGCCACGCCATTCTTTACAGTTAGTATGAGGTTCTTTTGTTCAAAGACATTGTTTCATTTTCACCAAACATGGTGTCTGGCATTGTGGTCAAACGACTTACAACTTAGACTAATCTGTCCAGAGCACACTGCTCGAGTAGACTTGGTCTTTACCCAGGTGTTGTCTGGTAAATGCCAGTCCTCTCTTACATATTTGTTTTTGAGAGCAGAGGCTTCTTCCTTCCTGACCTCCCATGTAGGCCACATGTGTACAGTTTCTTTCAGACAGATGACTCATGCACTTTGAAATTGATTGTGGCAAGACATGCCTGCAAACATGCCCTTGATGTTACTCTGGGGTTCTTAGAGACTTCAGTGAGAATTTCTTTTGGTCAGCTCCTGTGCTGAATAAGCTGGGACAACATGTCCTGTGCCGAATAAGCTGGGACAACATGTCCTGTGGATTTCCAGTGGCCGGGACATTTATCCATTTTGTGGATGATCTGTCTGACAGTGGAATGATGTATTTTGAATTGCTTGGACGTGGCTTTGTAAACCCTCCCAGACTCATGGGCATCAGTAATCTTTATTTTGAAGGCCTCTTTTTGATCATGGTACCACACATCCTCATGGTTAAGACCAAACCAGACCAAGTTTGTAATCATTAAGTAAGTTACTCTCTGATGATCTTCTAATTATTTGTACCTGTTTTGGAACATCACATTGGCATTTTTATGTTATGGGACGGTTGCAGTGTACAATCTTTGTTCCCCATAAGGACATTTCTCTTTACTTTAATTGCATAGATGTTTTCAAACTGTAATTTGTTTAATTGGGTTATCTTTATCAATGAGTGTGGTTGGAATTTAGCTGTTTACACATTTTCCAGGGGTTATTTTGTCTTTTGATCTGATTTTAAATTAAATATATTTGTAAGCTGATGACATTTTATTGTTCCCTATGGAACTAATCCTCAGTTTATCTGAAGAGTCAACTAATGCCTGTATGAATACAGAAGCCCTTTTGGTCAGAACATCACCTTTTTATTTAAGATTTCCTAAGACAAAATCACTGTCTTGGGGATTGAATTTACAAAGCTATAATTCTCACAATTTTTGGGTAATATTCTCCCACTTATGGACAAACTTAACCTCTCCTTTCTGAAAGGTCTACCTCTGTTATTGAAGCCCTTATTGCTCATCTGTTTAACCTCTCACTACAAATTTATGAAGATATGGACAACATGCAGTACTGTTTGGCTGTTTTAATTATGTTCAAGGATTATTACTTTAAAAATATATTAATGTTTCATTGTCTTTCTTCCCAATACATCAGCTTTTCTCAGTCAGTGATTACTAATCTTTTAAATGAACGTTTAACTACTGATATAAAAATTATAATTTTCAATCAGCCAGGTAGTGACTTTGTCAGGTAATTTATCAGCATGAAATGTTGGAAACTTGGCTATTGATGAAGAAAGCTGTTTACTTTTCAAATGTTGTAAAATCAAACAGCTGGTGAAATGGTGGGTGTTTTATGTTACATATGCATTACCAAATGGCTTTATGGTGTCCCCTCTCAACTGGATCAGTGTCAAGCTCTTAGAGACCCTGAGATGAAAGCAACTCTAATATGCAGCATGCTGAACTAAATCAATGTTTGTGTATTCATTTGTTATAGTGGGAAGAACAAGTATTTGATACACTGCCGATTTTGCAGGTTTTCCCACTTACAAAGCATATAGAAGTCTGTAATTTTTATCATAGGTACTCTTCAGCTGTGAGTGATGGAATCTAAAACAAAAATCCAGAAAATCACATTGTAAGATTTGTAAGTAATTAATTAGTATTTTATTGCATGACATACAGTACATATTTGATACATCAGAAAAGCAGAACATTTGGTACAGAAACTTTTGTTTGCAATTACAGAGATCATACATTTCCTGTAGTTCTTGACCAGGTTTTGCACACACTGCAGCAGGGATTTTGGCCCACTCCTCCATACAGACCTTCTCCAGATCCTTCAGGTTTCGGGGCTGTCGCTGGGCAATACAGACTTTCAGGTCCCTCCAAAGATTTTCTATTGGGTTCAGGTCTGGAGACTGGCTAGGCCACTCCAGGACCTTGAGATGCTTCTTACGGAGACACTCCTTAGTTGCCCTGCCTGTTTGTTTCGGGTCATTGTCATGCTGGAAGACCCAGCCACGACCCATCTTCAATGCTCTTACTGAGGGAAGGAGGTTGTTGGCCAAGATCTCGCGATACATGGCCCCATCCATCCTCCCCTCAATACGGTGCAGTCATCCTGTCCCCTTTGCAGAAAAGCATCCCCAAAGAATGATGTTTCCACCTCCATGCTTCACGGTTGGGATGGTGTTCTTGGGGTTGTACTCATCCTTCTTCTTCCTCCAAACACGGTGAGTGGAGTTTAGACCAAAAAGCTCTATTTTTGTCTCTTCAGATCACATGACCTTCTCCCATTCTCTGGATCATGCAGATGGTCATTGGCAAACTTCAGACGGGCCTGGACATGCGCTGGCTTGAGCAGGGGGAACTTGCGTGCACTGCAGGATTTTAATCCATGACGGCGTAGTGTGTTACTAATGGTTTTCTTTGAGACTGTGGTCCCAGCTCCATTCAGTATATTGACCAGGTCCTGCCGTGTAGTTCTGGGCTGAAACCACTCACCTTCCTCATGATCATTGATGCCCCATGAGGTGAGTTCTTGCATGGAGCCCCAGACCGAGGGAGTTTGACCGTCATCTTGAACTTCTTCCATTTTCGAATAATTGCGCCAACAGTTGTTGCCTTCTCACCAAGCTGCTTGCCTATTGTCCTGTAGCCCATCCTAGCCTTGTGCAGGTCTACAATTTTATCCCTGATGTCCTTACACAGCTCTCTGGTCTTGGCCATTGTGGAGAGGTTGGAGTCTGTTTGATTGAGTGTGTGGACAGGTGTCTTTTATACAGGTAACGAGTTCAAACAGGTGCAGTTAATACAGGTAATGAGTGGAGAACAGGAGGGCTTAAAGAAAAACGAACAGGTCTGTGAGAGCCTGAATTCTTACTGGTGATCAAATACTTATGTCATGCAATAAAATGCAAATTAATTATTGTGATTTTCTGGATTTTTGTTTTAGATCCTGTCTCTCACAGATGAAGTGTACCTATGATAAAAGTGACAGACCTCTACATGCTTTGTAAGTAGGAAAACCTGCAAAATCGGCAGTGTATCAAATACTTGTTCTCCCCACTGTATGTCCCTAGCCACTGTACATTTTCCAAGCTGAGAAAGGTTTTGAGCTGTTAGAAAAAAAAGAAAAGAGTGAGTAAAAGCAACAAATCCAACACCAGTCTAAATGAGACCTAATAAAGGGGCTAAAAATGACTTTGAACGTACACTGTAAAGCTATGGACTGGTAATATGGTGATTTGAAAGCAAATGTAATATTCAGCACACGAGTCATAAAGAGAAGTTCACTCTCACCTGAGTTTTCAGAATGTCTCTTAGGGGATTTCACATTTTAGGCACGGAACTCCTGCCATGTTAGAACACCTTCACCACAATGTAAGTGTCCTTTCATTTACAGTGGACTTGACAAGGTTTGTAAACACTGATTAGATGCAGATTAGATATTTACCATTATTGTTACTGTATCATTTAATAAAAGAAAAACAATGTTTGACGTTTTATAGGCTGTGCGTGTTACTGTGAATAACTGCTAATGTATGTGTGCTTAACTCTCTTGAGAGATTTGACGGAAAGAGAAAAGGGCCAGAATTTGTCAAGCCCCATGCAGAATTATGTGATTACAGGCAATAATAATTCCTGGTCTGGGGTTTTTCTTATTATTTGGAGGTTGAATGAATCATGATTGGGCCATGGTGGTGCTTGAACTTTTTCACAAGGTTAGAATTGCCCATACATTTTGTTTGTAAGGGAGAACACTAGTTCACTTTTGCCACACAGTATTCACAACTTTATTGGAATTACCCCCAGAAGTAAAGCAAATTACCAACTTGTTTATACAGGGAATTTTTACTTCAGTGTAACCGAGATTAACTACACTATATGATAATCAAACCCATTTTACTGTCACAACTGTGATAACTGGAACAGTTGTAACTACAATATTAACTAATAACAATAATAATAACAGTAATAACTGGAATGCATTTGAACTTTAAAACCTGCAACAGCTTTACAGCTTTGTAATAACTGCAATGGTGACATCTGTAATAACCGCAATAGCTGTAACACCGGTAAATACTAAGAACTGCAACAGCAACAACTGTGATAACTATAATAACTGTAATAACTGTGATAAATATAACACAGTGAAAACGGTATCAGCTGAGACAACCGTATGTGATAACAATGTTTGAATTATACATTTTTGAAAGATCACTCTGCAGGATTGCAAGTAGAACAGCACATCTTCTGGAATAATTTTATACAGGTGAATCGCCAAACCCCAAACGGATTAAACAATACAAAGTGAAACCCTGTTCTTGTCAAAACCGCCTACATTTCCTGTTCTTCCTCTGCCACGGAGACAGAGTTGCAACTGACAAGCTTTGTAGTCAGATGGCCGTGTGATTCTGAGGGACACGCCTAACACAGGACTTCTACTGTCTGTTCTCTCAGAGCTCGGACCCAGCATGGACCTTCTACTCTCTGTTCTCTCAGGGCTCGGACCCAGCATGAACCTTCTACTCTGTTCTCTGCATTGGCTGACAGAAACATTCTGATGTGGTCAGGTGAGCTAAAAATGTTGACTTGGGAACCGGTGTCAGTACAAAGTTACAGAACCACAATAAAGGTAAAAAAACAAAAAACAGAAAGGCATTTGAGCAGAAACAAAACGGGTTCGGCTTGTACACGTTGCACCACAACGCCGCGACATGAAAAGGTTTCCGTTCCGATCTGACAGATAGTCTCCGTGTTGACAGCTCAAAACCCCGACCAGAAAGGTCACTGTGTCCATTTCCAGTGTCACACCCCAGAATCTTCCTGACAACTCGTGTGTTAATGTGGACATGGTGGTTCTCAACACCACCCGTCTCCACAGACACAAACAAACTGAGAGACTGTGTGTGTGTGCATGTATGTGTGTGCGTGTGTGTGTGTGTGTGCGTGTATGTGTGTGCGTGTGCGTGTGCGCATTCAGCATTTATGAAGCATGAAAATGGTCCCTCGATCACCAGTCACACTGAGACTCTTTGGGATGTTTTTTTGTCCGACACAGGCTAAGCTTGATCCTCAATAGACAACACTTCTCAGTGGAGGATCTCCTGTGTCCGGGGAACCGGGCTCAGGTCCAGGATGGCCTCAGGTCCAGGTTGGCCTCAGGTCCAGGATGGCCTCAGGTCCAGGATGGCCTCAGGTCCAGGATGGCCTCAGGTCCAGGATGGCCTCAGGTCCAGGATGGCCCATTGTCTGTCGTTACAGTGAAGCAGGGATTTTATTTGATTGCATGGATGTACAAGTGTTTGGACTCTTTCAATGACTTCTGTTGTTGTTTGCTACTTTTCCCCTTTCCCTCATGCGTTTGACTTTGTGAAGGAGAACAGGATTAAGGGACCTGACAGAATTGTCAGATTGAGTCTGTCGGCTCAGTATTTACAGTTTGGTTTACTACAGAGAATGTCTGTCAGAATGACCATGGAGGGTAGCGAGCATCAAGGTTGAAAAACTGTCAAATAAAGGACGAACATTGTAACTGCAAAGAAAGGGAGAATAATGTCAATTTCAACACTGCATAGAGCAGCCATCACACCAGCCCTACCAGACATTCACACACATATTTCCACACACACACATGCACACATTTTCTCTTACACACACACATTTCCACACACACACACAAGCATACATATCCAGCCACACGCACACAAAGAAAGCGTACCCCAGCCTCTCTGTGCATGCACCTTAAAAAAAAATCATTATAGGGCATTTCATTAAGAATGTATGACTGTGATTTTCATGTAATGTGTGTCATATCACGAAGTGGCAGTTCACGTTTTCCAATTGTTCAATAACGATCTATTTGCCAATTCAACACAGAGAGAAAGGGAGAGCCAGAGAGAGAGAGGGAGAACCAGAGAGAGAGAGGGAGAGGGAGAGGGGAAGAGATGTCAGCCGCAAATGAATAAAACATAAAATGGAGCGGTCGTGACAGTTCCCTTGAACAGCCACCTCTCCCCTCTATTTGGAAGACTTGTGTGCAATTGGGGTGAAATCAGTATTTTGGATGGATGCCCGAGTTTGTATACCATAAACCATACATATATCTGTCCTCTTTACCCCCCCCCCCCTTTACCCCTCCTGCACCACTTTCCTATGGCACCAAAGCAAATTCACTCATCTGTTAATGGTAGCGGAGATAGTTATAGGACAACATTCAGATTGGGATGGTATTAGCGTTAGCAACAACAGATCCTTAATATAGCCATGGGCTGGGCCTTAGGTTTGGCCCAGTATTCATCCAATCAGCTATCTTATTCTTAACATTCTTGTGAGTACATAAAAAAACCCAGGACAACAGCCATAATGTAGCTGGATAATGCCTTTTGATTCTGTGCCTGACGGGGCGTAAGAGGTATCTTAAATACGCATAATTTTATAGAAATAAAAATGAAACGAGTAAAATGTGTGTGTCTTTGTCCATTATATGCATAATCAGTCTTGTCCAACTACAGTTGACCTGTTGTCCAGAGTTACAGCAGATTGATAACAACTAAAACAACTAAAAAGCTGCTAAAATCAACACTAGACTAGCCATACATTTACAAATAGGAAATATTTGGACTGTTCTAGAGTCGAATCGAATGGCAGTGTCAATTAATTGTTTTAAGTGTATGGCACATTATACTGAATACTTGACTAAAAGGGAAGAAAATAGAATGTCCTCGGCAACAACAACAAAATGCATCTTAAGAGCCTGTTTCAATTTTAATGTTTTTTTTTATTACGGAGATTTGAAATAAAAGAAGCATTGTGACACAAAATGATGTTGCTGGCAATAAAAGAAAGAACCAGCATCAAAAATGTAAAAAAAAAAAAAATCATTATCATCATCATCAAACCCAAAATGAAAACAATAAAATTTGAATAGAACTGCACCTCCATTGTAAGAAGCAAAAATGATCTAATGTTCTTTCATAAATAGGAAACCTGTCAAATAGCTGATGGGCAACTTGCAAAAAATATAAGTTAATAACAACTTTAAAATAATTAGCATTACTGGCTTTACAAATAAAACTACAATTGGCAGGTTTATACACAACTTAAATGTTATTATATTTCATTACAACAAAAAAAAAAGAAGAAATTATGCTACAGTGAAAATAAAAACATGTCTCGTCATCAAATGCATTAATATTTATCACAAAACTTAAAAGATGAGATAAACACAATTGAACACCTAAGAAGCTACAAGAAACCTAGAAACCCACCTGCTATGTTTCTTTTGAAGTATTAATTCACATTTTTAGTCCACCTCTATGTTGAGTGGGTGAAAATTTACAATTAACATTATCGGGTGAATTAAAAAATAAAAATCAACAACGACAGTTGCCATGGATGTTTGAGGCAACACTTTATTCACCTGTGAGTGTGCGTGTCCATCTCTCTTTTTTTCTCATTCCATTTCTTTCTCTCTCTGTCTTTTTTCTCGCTCCCTCTCGCTTTTCCCATTTAATGATCTGCAGGACACATATTCTGTATTCGGTTTTAGATTGAACTTTATTGGAAAAATCACACCAGTGAGCACAGATTTAATGCAAGATCGAGTGTGTGAAATACACCTGCACAGGCTGTTAAAATTCACAAAATACACACAAACGCAGACACACCCAGGCACGCGCATACACAAACACACACACACACACAGTCGAACACGCATACACACCCACACATAGGCCCACAATCGTACACACAAGATATACTTTCAAATACAAACCAATGACTTACAGGTATTATTGAAGAAGAAGAAAAAGCTATCCGGACTTCGAATTCCCAATTTGATCCCATAAAAGTGATATTTACAATCACACTGTGACAGTTTGCTAGACCACTGCAGGTCTTTCATATTAGAAAAAAAGGTAACATTTTTGTAATGATCCTTTCCCATACTGTCACTTTTGTATTACTATAAGTCTCAGACCCTAAAGCAAAGCCACGGTATCAACAAGGTCTGTGTGCTGAAACCTACCAGAAGAGTATTTTCCTTACAGTACAGGAACTGTTATTGGCAAAAGCAAATGAAGCAAGCGAGAAATAAATAAAATAACAACAAGGAAAAAAATATTAAAAGAGACGAAGAAGAAGAAGAAGAAGGAGAAGAAAAAGGAGATGAAGGCTTTTTTCTCTTCTTATTCGAATTAAAGCTCAGTTTTGACCCTGAGGGGGACATTTTAATGGTAGTTCACTTTTTTTAGTTTTTTTTTTTACTCTGAGACAAGAGAGTGCTCTAGAATCAGGCGTGCAAAGAAAGACGCCCGGACATTTGTAAGTGCTTGGCGAAAGAGAACAAAATAAAAGCGGGAAGAGGGGTTGCTAGTAGTCGTCAGAACTTTGCACAAATCCTTCTAAAAAAAACCAAAACATTACACTGAGAAAAAAGGGTGATGGTTGTTGGTGGAGGAGGAGGGATGCTTGGGTGTTTTGGTGGGGGGGGGTGGAGAGGTGGTGTATTTGGGGTGAGGTGGGGCGGTTGAGGGCTGACTCCCTGGTGTCTTTTCTTGTTGATGGCGGCCTACAGCTTCAAGTGAGGTAGAGTGGCTTGTCCCTGGCTATCATGCTGCCACTGAAAACAAGAGGAGAGGGAGACAGTGAGAAGAGGAGGAGGAACATTTGAAAGGAGACAAGGAGGTGATACCACTCATTCCCCCCTAAAAAGCATGTAGATATAGGTCCCTCTTCAAAGAGCATCATTAACGTTTGTATTACAGCCCCGGAATGCTTTCCCCTTCCCAAAGTACAGCTGGAACAGTTGTAAAACGAGTTGCCCATTTAAGGAAAAAAGCTTGTCATTCATTTGTCAGAGTACACTCCGACCCTAAATTCCTAACGGACATTCTGGTAATTATTGGCTTATAAGTACCAAATAGCGGGATCAGATTATCACCGCTAGGTGTTGACAATGCATCCCAGTAGGACTACTCAAACATTATAACTCATGCTCAGCTCTTGTGAAGTAAGTCCTTTGTATATTACCAGATGATGCAGTTTGTATTGAGGTCCTGTCATCCCACTGGATATCATTGAAAGTGCACACAGTAGAATCCACAATCTATTAATTTCTGTAACAGAGTCTGCATCGTCACCTGAAGCTTTACATTTGCAATGTGGCCCACCAATTAATTGTATCAAACGCTCTATTATATAACAGACAAGTTGGCCAAGGGCGAGGGTGTAAAAAAAACAAAGTCCATTCTAACATATACAGGAGGCCTGAAAAGTTTTAAAGGTCTTCTGAATTAACAACTCACCCAGCATTGAATAAAAAAACTGTTTTCATCACGTTGGTTCATTTGAACCATCAGGACAGCATTAAACAATACAATCTGGGTCTGTTCACCAGACACAGTTTGAGAATAAGCACCGAATTAAATAATGAATCCAGACAGACAATTGCAATTTAAATAGTCTCTGTTGCGAGCTAGCCAGTAAACACTGATCTCTCGGGTTCAAACAGCAGTCCAACTGTCTCCTACAGAAAACCCCTCGGGTTCAAACAGCAGTCCAACTGTCTCCTACAGAAAACCCCTCGGGTTCAAACAGCAGTCCAACTGTCTCCTACAGAAAACCCCTCGGGTTCAAACAGCAGTCCAACTGTCTCCTACAGAAAACCCCTCGGGTTCAAACAGCAGTCCAACTGTCTCCTACAGAAAACCCCTCGGGTTCAAACAGCAGTCCAACTGTCTCCTACAGAAAACCCCTCAGGGATCTGCCGATCCGGGCTGCTCACCTGCAGTGGCTGCCACCACACTCCCGGTCGCAGTATTCACCGTCCCACTCCTGGCTCGGTCTCCCGCCAGGGTTGGCCCCCGGAGACTGGGAGCCCACACTTTTCTGGTACTCAGACTGTAGATGGGAGAATCCCTGTAGGAGAGACGGAGAGAGGCCATGACGTTAGCTTCAGATCCTGACGGAGAGAGGAGACCAAGAGGGCTATGTAAGGAGACAGAGAGAGGAGAACAAGAGGGCTACGGGAGGAGACAGAGAGAGGAGAACCAGGGGGCTGCAGGAGGAGACGGAGAGAGGAGAACGAGAGGACTATGGGAGGATATGGAGAAAGCGGGGGAAAGAATGACAGGTAGAGATGAGGGTTTAGATATTCAGTGTGTTGTTCTCTGACAACTTTCACTTGCGTATGGAGATGGAGGGAGAGACAGAAGGAAGAGGGGAGGTAATTGAGAGAGAGAGGGATAGAGTGAGAGAGAGAAAGAGGTTTGCTCTTTACTTAGGTATGCTCTTTATGCATGCCACATTTCGTTACATTTCTATTTTAGATTAGTTGAATTGCTAATTGGTTTGGCAACACTGTACAGCGAGCGGGCCAATACCATGTATATTTGATTAACGAGGGAGAGAGAGAAAGAGACAGAGAGAGACAGAAAGAGAGAGAGAGAGACAGAAAGAGAGAGAGAACAAGGAAGTATTAGGGCTGAACATGTACAGGCTTGTGATGCAAAGCTGAAGAAAGTGAACGCAACTTCTGAGGTGTTCTCATCTAGTGCAGATATTGTTTTTCAACTGTAACCTATGTACTTGACCTTTGGGCAATGATATAACTAATGTTACCTGACGAATCACACAGGGAGCGAATGCATATGAAACCGATCGCATCTGAGCAGCTCTGAGCAGCTCTGAGCTCACAATATGGTTTCTAAATGAAGCTTGTGGTTTTGAGCTGCATCTGCCGGCATCAATCGCGTCCCCACCTAACCCCGGCACACGCCGTTTTGCTCGCACAACACATCATCTTGCGTTCTGCACCTATCAAATGATTACGGACCAGTCCTGCCGGTGGGCCGATGAAGGAAGAGACCACATAAAACTGATGCCAGGTCAGCTGCCAAGACTACAGAACCCCAAACAGCCGTCTATCCTTGGCACACCAGCGGCGCATTAAAAAAGCTTGAGTGTGGCGTGGGCTGCACCTACCTGCTGGCCAGGTGGAGGCGAGTGAAGGGAAGCCTGGAGTCCCATCTGGTGGGAGATGATTGGCTGGGACTGTCCGTGCTGCATGCGGATTGGCTGGTTGAGGAGGGAGCTCTGGTGCAGGGCGAGCTGCTGGTGCAGGGGTGGGCTGATCTGGAAGGATGAAGGGGGAGAGGCACTAATGCTGGGCAGCATCTGGGATTGGCTGAGGGTCCGGGAGAGGGCGTGGCGTGGCGCCCCCGCGTAGCTCTGCAGGTCCGACAGGGGGAAGCCACCGGGACCCAGGCTGTAAGGGGAGGAGGGCTGGGGCGGCACGCTGTACAGGGGCGGGTTGGGGGGCATCATGTGTGAGGAGGGCTGGCTCGTCTGAGCACCTTTCGTCTCCACGGGGTCGTTGTAGTTCTGAGGGTGGAAGGGGAGACAAGTATTTATTACCCAACATATTATACAGCTCGTATATAACTGGGAAATACACGTGTGTATGTCAGTGCCAGAATATGGTATTACAGTATTACCGTATATATTACAGTATTAAACCTATACATCACAGTACCAGCCTATATATTATAGTATTACCCCATACATTACAATACTAGCCTGTATATTACAGCATTACCCCAGATATTCCAAGTACTAGCCTATATATTACAGTTTTACCTCATATATTCCAAGTACTAGCCTATATATTACAGTATTACCCTATATATTAGTGTTATCCTATATATTACAGTATTACCCTATATATCACAGTACCAGCCCATATATTACAGTGTTAGCTTATATATTACAGTATTACCCCATATATTACAGTGTTAGCTTATATATTACAGTATTACCCTATATATCACAGTACTTGCCCATATATCACAGCAGTACCCTATATATTACAGTATTAGCCTATATATCACAGTGTTAGCATATATATTCCTCATCAACCACACTAGATTGATGGAACATATATTAGTGGGCCCTATGTGATAATCATCTCGTCCAGGTCATTTCAGCTGCACTGACTGAGGTGCTTTATTTCATCACACCTTCCATCCATTCAGACTTTAAAAGGCCATATATATGTATACACTGCAGGCCATATATATGTATACACTGCAGGCCATATATATGTATACACTGCAGGCCATATATATGTATACACTGCAGGCCATATATATGTATACACTGCAGCGGGGTGAAATATGTCCATACCCTCTCATTAGCTGTCATGGCTGTTGACGTGAGCTATCGACGCCTGCTGTTTGGTAATGGCTTACATATACTGATGAATATTTGAGACAGAGAAATAATCAATGGAAAGATGGATAGATGAGTAAATCCGAGACATACATTTGCAGGTTCAAGTAGAAAATTAAATGACGAGGAATGGTGTGGGGGCATCTCCTTTCTACACACACACACACACACGACAAAACCACAATACTATGAATACTATACTACTATTATACTATGAAGACAATTCCACAACTATCATAAAACTATAAATACTATAGTACTACTATAATACTATGAAGACTATACCACAACTACCGTAAGACTATGAATACTATAATACTACTGTAAAAATATTAAAACTATTCCACTACTACCATAAAACTATAAATACTATACTAGTACTATAATGCTATACCTCCACTACCATAAGACTATGAATACTATAATACTACTGTAATAATATTAAAACTATTCCACTACTACCATAAAACTATAAATACTATACTAGTACTATAATGCTATACCTCCACTACCATAAGACATAAGACTATGAATGAATACTATAATACTACTGTAATACCATGCATACTATATTATCACTACCATTAGTTTATGAATACTATAATATTACTGTAATACCATGCATACTATATTATCACTACCATTAGTTTATGAATACTATAATACTACTGTAATACCATGCAGACTATATATTCACTACCATTAGATTATGAATACTATAATACTACTGTGATACCATGAAGACTAAACAGTACCACCACTCCCATAACACTATGAATACTATCCTAATACCATCAAGACTATACCACTACCACTGAAATACTACTACTACTACTACTACTACTACTACTACTACTACTATACTTAATACTGATAAGACTATTCTAACAGAAGATTAGTTGTTAGGGTTAGAGTGTTAACTGTGGAAAAACAAAAATATACATTTCCTCCTGGTGTAATTTAAGTGCACTGTCCCTTTATGTGTTCCTTGGTGTGGTGAAAAGCACACAAAAAACACTTTGACTTTCCGAATGAATGAGCCTTGGGGATTTTAAACGACACATTTACTGTAGTCATCAAGCTCTATTTGTGTGGCTGTTTTCCCTTCCGACGGAGATTATCGCCGTGCGTCACAAACAAAATGGCAACAGGTGTGGGCTGAACACGTTGGGTATGTGACTTAGCCAGGAAAGCACTCTGTCGATTTGTCAATTACCTTCAATTCCTGCCTCCTTGATTCTCACTTCCCTCGAAAGGACTCTCTCATCAGCAATTAAAACACACTCTTTAAAGAGGAGTCTGTTTGAATGGTTAGACGCAAAATGTGTCTTGTTCGGGGTGCTTGTGAGTGAATGGTAGATTTGCTGTCATTTCGGTCTGTCTTAAATGACTGCCAATCTTCAGACGCATCAATCAACCCTCTGCACACGAGATTTGTCAGGAAGACATTTTTAATTATGCAAACGAGCTGTGAGAATGGGCTTTATTAAAGGAAGAAAAGCTGCAGTGGCAATGAGAGGTTGATGAATAAATGGCTTGTGCCTCAATCAAGGCACTTGTGCTAGATCCCAAATGAACCCCCCCCTGCATGCCCTCCATCCTCGGCCCTCCATTTGCTCGTTCACGCGGGCCTCCACCATTTGCACAAGTGTCCCAATTTCTGAGATTATCATGGGTGTAGTCTCAGGGATTAGGCTCAGGGGTCAGGGCCCAATGAACTTGTATGCACTGATACAGTGTCTATGAGTGAAGTGAAATCCCATAAGGCACCATGTTTTATTGACGAGTGGACAGGGCGTGCCGAATGTCATGACGTTCACGGGTGATTTTCAGACTTGACACACATACTAGACCAAATAGCTCCCAGATCAAATGCCCGGTTGTTTATGGCGTGTATTCCCTCGCAGACCACAGGATGGGTTCGTATACTGGGATTTTATTTGGCTTTATTATTTAAAAGTGGACCAGGAATTGCATCAGTTACGAATGCAAGTTGGAGGTGTTTGTCAAACCCCTTGCTGCTCTCCGGAAGTCACCCTGAGGGTTGCCCATGTGACCATGAAAGTGTGTGAACAGGTGTGAACAGGTGTGAACAGGTGTGAACAGGTGTGCCGTGGAGTCTGGTGGCAGGGTGTATAACAGGGTAATGCTATTTAGATTTGTGTGCTGGGAAAACAATGCTTTGAATCCGGTTCCTTAGCTAACACATCCAAATTGTTTGTAGTTTACCTACCATTTATGAATCACTTTATAAAACACTGTTCACGCACAGCTTACAAAAGGTTTGTTAAGCATAAACTGTTTGTAAATGTTTTAATATGACCTTAATATGAAAGTTCACCAAACCGTGTAGGCATGGAAATAAAGGAAAGAGGTGAACAGTGAGATGCTACGATGACGTAATCCGACATCATATATCCAAACCGGCTGTGGATTCGTATATCAGATTTGCTATACTGAACGACATCTGATTCAGTTTCCTTTACGAGCTTGAACAAACACGGACATCAATTAATTCTTAGGCCTCGGGTCAATTTCAAAGATGTAGAGAAGATGTATACAGTGCATCCAAATTTACAGTCTAAATGGCATCCAAATGTACAGTACTGAATGTACTTCAAACCAGTGATGATCTGGATTCAACTTAATGGTAACACGGACACTCCCCAAACGTCTTTCTGTTTGACCTCCTACAACCACGTGAGTTCTTCCCTCAATGCTCTCCTTTTCAAAGGAGGAAGTAATATGTTTGTTGTCAGTTTTAGCAGAGCAGCTCTCCCCTCTACTCTCGACGACCCAGCGTCCAGTCAGGGAAGTGCTGATGGGGAGACCCAGACATTTGAACACATAGGAAATCCAGGAGGTTCCCAAAACAGGAAGTAAAGAGGTGCCCACTCCTGCCTAACACACATACACACACACACACAAACACTGCCACCACCCCCCCCCCCCCCCGCTCACACACCTTCCTCTGGTTGTGTTGAAGTGAACACAGACGAATAAAGGTAGGTGGTGTTTGTGTGTGTTTGTGACCAAATTTTCCCTGTCCTCCTCGGAGCACATACTCCTAACCACCCACCCACAAAAACACACACACACACACACACACCCTTCACTAGAGGCGCAGAGCCTCTCCCCGGGGATGAGAAAGGAATTCTCTATCTAATTTATCATCCCTTATATCGCCATTGACCCGTGTGTATCAGAGACGTGACCCCTCGTCGTTACCTTGGTAACCAGGCTGGCTCGGTACGCTGCCAGGGCTTTCAGGTACTCCTTCTTGGCTGCCTCTGTTTTCCTCTTGTAACCCTGGGAGACAGACACACAGAAAGCAGCGGTCAGTGACGAGGCGCTAAGCTAGGCATTTTACATTACATCTTTTTTTTGTGTCATTTAGCTCGGCTGACACGCTAGGCTAGGTTAGGTTACAACCACCGGGCTGTTCCTGACGTGGAGCTGAGAGACAAAGGGAAAAGCACGTCAGTGATCAGGCTGGCCTTTTCCATTACATTTCTGTGATTTAGCGAATGCGCTTTTTTTATGCTAGTCTTGGCATTTTACCTAACATCTAACATCTGTATCGTTTACTAGTCACTTTTCTTAGGCTAGGCTAGACACTGTATATCACTTTTAAGTCATGCAAGTTTTTTGGCCAGATGCTAGTTTTTTGGCTAGACTAAGCATTTTCAATGACATGTTCATCAGTAAGCACACACCTTTTTTAAAGCTAGGCTATGGCTAAAAGTCCTGTGCATGGGGTTGCAATATGATGTTCAGACAGAACTGATATGATTTCTATGTCAGGCTGGAAATAGGATTTTGCCTGCTCTGCGTGTGCAAACTAAACCATTTCACCGCTCTTAACACATCCCTGTAACCCCGTCCCCATCCAAGCAAGACAACAACACACACTGAATTATGGGTAAAGTACCAATGACATGTGAACATCCCAAACATCCACCATCCCATTCAGTTTGGTTTTTTACCGCAGTCACTGAGAGAAAGGCATTTAGAGATATTACGAAAAACAAAGGGAGTGCGGCTCGAAGAATCAGCATTTTGCATCCCCACTTTCGCCTCCATTAAAACACACATCTCTAAATCAGAGTTGATGTCTCGTCAGCGCACACAGATGAGATGAAACTCCAAACAACATTAGTGTGAGGCAATGAGGATCCGCTGAAGGGACCTCAAATGAAGCGTTCAGAGGGGGAATTCTAGTTAATGTAATAGGCTGTCAGTCAAGTGCCCGTTGCCATAGCATTTGCCGGGGCTGGTTGCTGTTTGACGCAGAGACAACAAACGCCCAAGTCCAGTACCCACACTGATAAGAAAGACGTGGGCCGCGTCCTCAGTGGCTTTCTGTTCACTATGCAGGGGACGAGGTTCCATTTGGGCGGGGGGGGGGGGGGTAGGGGGGGGGGTGTCCTTCTACACAGCGGACGGCATTAACAGAGGATGGTTAAAGTTCCCTTCATGGAGTCCCTCTCTGGTCACACAGACAGGTCATTCCCTTTGAAAGGGACGGGCTAGAATTACTGTTAGGCATTCACGCGTTGCAAATGAACACAGACAAGGCAGAACCGTACACACGGGCAACCGCACATGTGCACACCAAAGGACACGCATGCAAAGAAACACACACACGCGCGCACGTGTGCCTAGCCGCATACATGCACACAAATGCACTGCATCTTTCAAGGGGGAGGGGGGGGGGGGGGGGGGCGACTCACCGCCTCAAAACGTGTTACCATCTAATGTTAAATGTTTACATGTGGCCTTATTTTCAGTCTTTCTCCTGTTTCACCCAAACCTGCTTTTCATATGCTTGCTTCGCTGAGTGATCCCTCCCCACTGGTGGCAGTGCATTATAAACCCGTTGGTTCGAATCCTGAATGGTGATTGTCTGTTAGCCATAGTGTGTCGTAACAATGTGTCTAAATCATGCAAGACAATGCCCCAGGCCAGCTCATTACCTCCCCTTTAAATGTATATATTTGCATTATTTCTTTCTCTACCTACAAAAGCCCTTCCTACAGGCATGACAGTAACACTGGATTTTGTGAGTCACTTGAAATTTGGTCGGTAGGTGCTCTATAGATTTTTTTACTCAGTATCAGTAACATCTTAACCTTTCTACTAACCCTTGGCTTAACCTTCATCCTAATCTCAACCTTTAACATAAACCTTATTCTAAACCTAACCCTGTCATTAGCAAGCAGTTGTTAACCAATGAATTATTTGTCTAACGTTTGTTGATAGTAGTACTAACTATAGAAAATCTACAGATGGACATTGGGACTTGCAACATAAAGTGTAACCGACATAACGATCAAAATATACATAAAATGATGGTGGGGGAGCGATGATTTACTGTATAAAAACTCTTTGTAATAAGTTCCCTCATTACATTTATTCACATTGAAATCTGCCTATCTATACGAACGGACCTGTAAGTATAAACAAAATAAATCTGTAAATATATGTGGGCGGGGCCAATAAAACCGACCAGACGGTGGCGAGGCTCCTAGGCTGGAGGTAACACCCCTCTCACCCCTTAAATATTGATAGAGCTGGTGCTGCCTACTTAATGAACCTCCAAGTACTCCCGGCAGCTTTGGTTTCAAATTAATTTAACACAGCTAATGATTCGCCCGACGACGGATACTTTTAAATAAATTACCATGCCTAAGGATTCTCTAATTATTCCAAAGTGAGTGGATTCATTAGCAGTTGAAGCCGTCAGAGGCTGCAGGTCGGGATCCATTAGAAATAACAAAGCTTGGAGGAAGCATATGCTGTGGTCGTAATCCTGACATGGGGGGTGGGTGGGGGGGGGGTGGGGGGTGGGTGGGGGGGGGGGTGGGGGGGGGTGGTCCCGCTAGAATTAGCCGGTAATTGTACCTTAATGAAATGTTCTTGTTTGATAACCAGTTAATTATAGGAGACAATAACTTCTGAACCCTGGCTGACACCGACTGAGCGATTACACCCCCCAACTGCCCCCCCCCCCGCCCGTCCCAACTCAGGCGGGAATGACCGGTGTGGGTGCGTGCCGGAGCTTGAGGCAGGTGCCGAGGTGCAGATGGGCTCACCTAACAAGCTGATTCCAGTACAAAGACAGCGGGTGGGAGGGAGGGAAGACAGAAAGGGGGAGGGAAGACGGAGGGGAGAGTGAGGGAGGGAGGGAGGGTGGGTGGAATGGAACAGAGAAAGGGAAAAGAAAGAGAGCCAAAGAGAGTGAGGGAGGAGAAACGGAGAGGAGACGAGGGAGAGAGGAGAGGTGGGAGAAATGAGGACTGAATGGAGATAAGAAGGAGGAGGTGGTAGAAGGGAGGAGGAGATATATTTAGGGAGGAGGAGATGGTAAAGGGAGCAGATGGAGGAAGGAAGTAAATGAAGGTAGAGACAGAGGAGAGTTCGGTTGGAACAGTTCCCCTCACTTCCTCCAGTGACCTTTCACGGAAGCACACCACAACTGACTCAATTAAATAAAGCTTAGCACGTCTTTCTTTTATAACTGTTCTCCCCGTTTACAGCCATACATCTGGCGATTGATCTAAATCTTCACAACAAAAACAAGAGCATTTTATTTTGTATTTCGGGGTGGCATGAATACAGTCACCTTGAGGAATAACAAAGGGAAATTTTAACGATTGATATAAACGACCAAAATTCAGAAACCCTGAGGGATTAAATACTCTATACGAGAAAAGAAAGTTCCGGAAAACAGCGGAATAAAAGCAGCAGGAAAAATAAAATACTAATGCCTCTAATTCACTCAAGGACAGGCTGGCCAAGAGAACAAGGCAGTATACAGAACTCAAAGTGAACCGAGCTCACAGAAGAATATACTTTATGATATTCACAAATCTGATAGTCAAGATACAGTGCTGCTATCTTTTCATATGAATTTGGCACCCTTGTTTTCTAAAACAGGTAACTGGAAACAGGGGGCATTCCTTTGTTAAAACAAATACGTCCACAGCGAGGGAACGTGTTTACATTCTCGTTAGACTGGCCCCATAGGGTCTGTGACATTAAAGCACACCTCATCTGTAAGGTGGAAATGACAGGACAGCCCAAGGCCAGATCGAGCACTCATCAGTTTGAGAGGAAAGATTACAACGATTTCTTCACAGGAAAGACAGTAAATGTCTGTTTGGCGGCATGGCAGACAATTTGTGTCATATATTGTCGCAGACGAGAAAGAGATTTAAATTAAATGAATGATGTCATTCAGCGTTTTGAATAGAAGCGATTATGTTGCTCACTGTTTTTAATAGAATTGATTATGTCATTCAGAGGAAGAAACTATGCCACCACACAAAATGTCCAATCATCTACTTTGTATCATGACAACATCATGTGATGCTGATTTGGCCATTTCAGGCTTAAGAATGTGATTTAACATGATAGCACAAAAGATATCCAAATATAGTGGAATTAGGTGCTTTCAGTCACTTCTACATATAATCACCCACTGAAGGACAAACCTAACTCATTTGTTTTGGAGAATAAAATTACCTCAGAAAAATAATACAGGGTGCTAAGCACAAAACTCTAAGTTGAAAGAGTCAGGCCAGCAGAGGGTTAAGAACCCAGCAAACAATAACATTTCAGGAACAGATGTCCTTGAGGCGGTTTGAAGGACGAGGCAATTGCTAATCTTGTATTCTCAGCATGATCAAATCACCAGGCAACAGATATAAATAAAAGGAAAGGAAATGAGGAATTCGCATTCAAGGTTGTCAGGAGCGAAATGAAGATTCATGGTGAAGAGGACCTGGTGAAGGAGGCCAAAATTAACTGCAAATAAAGGGACACCTAGCCTCCCAAAGTCCAACCGTGTGGACGAGCTTTGGTGAAAAACACACTTAGGGAGGGAGATGGGGGGGGGGGGGTGGGGTTGAACGGGCTGCACTTTGTCATGGAGACAGGTGCTTTTATTTGACATGCAATAGGCCCCTGCCTGAGTGGATATTCTAAAAATATGAGTCTTGTCTGGGACTGGCATCATCAGACTGTCTCATTTTCCATTCATTTCGGCAGAGTCATTTGTTACTAAGGGGTCCTTCCTCCCGGGTAGGAATGCAAACACGAAATCAAAGAAAATCTACAGGGATGTTTATTTTCTCGAAGTTCCTCATTTTGATTTTGGACTGACCTATCACTTTAAGATTAAATTGTATATACTAGTATTTGTGAATACAAGTTCGATATAAAATGTTCTTCTCTGTAGCAAAAACAAAGATGTCAGATATGGGTTTGTCGTGTGCTTACCTATGTTGTCTGTGATTACCGTGACATTTCAATCCTTTGAAGGAAGTTTCTATGGTGCTTTTGTTCTGACAGACGCGTGTGAGTTGGTGATTTAACAGCACGGCACTGTGATTACAGTAAAAACTGTGGTTTTCAAATGTACATTCAGCAGGTCCAAACAGTTGTCAATGGCCAAAACCAGGCCGTGAAGGGCTTTAATTAAAAGGGGACATTTACGCTTGCCATACACTGATATGCCACATTGTAAATGTATATCAAGGTCTGCTATTATTATTTAACTATTTTCATCCGATGACAGGAATTTCAGGAAACACTCAAACTCCATCTATCACGTTGAGGGTGTAGCGAGAGTTCGTACCTGTTTCTGCTCCTCCCCCAGGCTGTCCCACATGGACGCCACTATCTTGGACACATCCCCGAAGGTGGCGTTGGGGTTGGAGCCCTTGATGGCAGCCTGGGTGTCCCTGAAGAAGAGGGCGTAAGCCGACACGGGCTTCGACGGCTCGTTGGGGTCCTTTTTCTTCTTCTTCTTCTGTGGTTTGGGCTTGGGCTTCATCATCTCAGAGGATGGTCGCTTCTCGCCCGTAATCTGGAAGAAGATCAGTGAAATGGCAAACAGAAAGCAACTTTATTAACGTGCCTCGTGTTTTTTCTGGCCCACTTTTGAGACCGACCTTTTGAATTCCTCACAAGAGGACAGCCGCTTAAACTCACAAAGACACGACAACTAAGAAACATGGGTATATCCGCATTTCCTTTTTAAGAGGTCATGTCTACAACAGTCCGACATCAGACTTGGTATGACGTCACTGGTTTCCGTCATTACAAACGTTCACTCAGCTACACTGAGGTGGTTGACCACTCTCTACCCCTCTGGCTTCACATCCCAGTGCACATCGCCTTAGATTGGTAACGTTTCACTGCGTCACACAGACAAATGAACATGGTCAGTGTGCCGGCTCAACCGTGTCCATGCCCACCAGACAGCCAAAACAGGTCTGCGTTCCCACCATCAAGAGATTCAAGTTGCCAGTCAAGTGTAAGAATAACATCCTTATTGCAAAGTATGACCCAACTCTGGTCCGCGCTCTAGGAAAACAGACCGTCTTTATGAGTGTTTGCAGAGTTAAAAATACAAAATAGTCAATAGTTTCGACGGTAATTAACTACTTTCTGCGTTGCGTTTGTCATTAGGGTTGATTGAAATGTGTTACAACTGTTATTAAGAAAGCACTGAGAAGGTCAAATGGAAATGGAAACCACTCTTTTCAGTTACATAGTGCTGTTACTTACAAATAATGTTTAAAGACACACTTCATTGCAATTGGATGAACCTGTTCACAACAAAGACATTTTTATGTGATCACACTGTAATTACTCTCTTGTTTTCAACCATTATTTAATAGAAAATGTGAAAAATCGCATCAGTCTCGTCTAACTAAAAAGTCTGTAGAACAACTTATCTATATAGTCAATCACCAAATGTTACTGACATTGTTAAAAATTACTTATCAAAATGACATCAAGGCAGAATGACTTCCTGAATGGGGTAACGCTGTACATTTCCCATATAATGTTCCAGACAGCACTCTTCTTCAGAGTTTCATTAAAATAATGGAATCACGTTTATGCAACGGAGCAAAACGCACTCAAAATCACAACTGTTTGTAGCCAACTATGGCCGTGACCTGGATGTTGAATAAATTGGCGGGAGGCAAATTCAATGATATACCAATAGGAGAGATTGTTATTGATTTGTGTCCATACATGGACAGCCATGCACAACAGGGAGCTCGTATGGCGCAGAAAATATTGTTGTTCATAAAACGGGGCCATTTGAACGTCGTGCAGCTGTATGCTTCTGTGAAGAATATGTGGCAACACTGAAGGAACACCCAGGTTCAATTTTACATTCACCTTCTAATCCCCCAGGTTGATAGGAGGAAGACAAAATGCACTGAGAGCTCTGACTGCTGAATCATTTCTATATGCTTTGTTGTATGGATTTGCATAAATGCAATTAATGGAACTAGATGAGTATTCATATGTTCTTGTCTAAGATGAGGGAGATGTGCTTTTCCCGGGAAAAGGACTGAGACACTCTCCTTCTGTCCTTTTCAACACTCGAACAGCAAAGAAACCCACCTACTGATGGACGCATAGTGGCCTACTATAATTGACAGTATACCCAGAAAAACCTTAGAGACATTCTGTTTGGTGTTAACTATCTCCAGGTTATTGTCGACCACTTCCTGACGGGAAGATTGGCGACCAGAACGAGTCACTGCTACCATTGCTGTAATTTAAAACAACTGTAATGTAAGGGAACACAGCTTCTGCAGGTTACCACACATGTGGTCAATCCAACTATGACGGCACAAGATATTTAAATATGAATAAAGCATCAGACTTAAAAGGGGATCTTTTGTTTGAGGGGAAACTTTAAATGCGGCACCAAGTTGTTTCTGCGTTTTCTGTCTTGATGTGACAATTAACAATGTGCAAATGCAATTAAGAAGATGACACGGTGATAATGGATTCCCTGCAAATCCAACATTACAGGAGCATTTCAATTAAAATAGTGCAGACAGAAAAACAATCATAACAAAGGGGAAATAAAAAGGCTGCATTGTTTTTAGTTTGAACTGGGATTGAGAGCTAATCTAAAAAATACCAGACGGTCTCTAATTGGCATGTGTCCTAAGAAGGCAAACAAACAAATTAAACAAAACATTTGCCAATACCTATGAGATTCCAGATATGTATGCTCTCATAGAGACACTGCAGCATTTAACACCCTACAGGGTGGCTGTTTGAATAATTGCCAGCAAGTCACACAACCCTGTCTTAAAAACATCTAGTCACAGGCTTCGGGGAAAACTGAGAATTTTCATTTGGCCTTGCAACACGCCAGAAGACCAGCCTGACACCCTTGGTTCAGCTAAGTCACAGAAGCATTGCCACATCAGTACCTTATGGTGAGAATCGGTCTCCTCGTCCTGTGTGGAGCTCGAGGGAGAGGGTGTGGCCGATTTACTTCCGGGAGGCGAGGGAGAACCGTGGGTAAGCGTACTCCGTCCGACCTGAGAGTTCAGTTGGGACAGTGCGCTCATGGGATGGTGTGACAGTATCCTAGGTGATCTGTTTATCAGATGGGGGTTGTGACGGCTGAGGTCATAATGTGAGCCGTCGTGGCGGGCCATCTCCTGGATCTGGGTGAGAGAAGAACACCAGCTTTACCACCTTAACTTTATCAATTGTACATTTCCAATTTGCCTAAAACCCTGGCTTCTGCGTGAATGAGGGAAAACGGTCAGCGGGAGTGAGTGTGCCACAGGCCTCACCGCTCCACTTAGGCAGGTCAGAAGCCAACTCATTTAGATTTTCCCACTCGCCTCAGTCACCACTGAAACTTTTCAGGCCAGCCGATCGCACCTAGAGGCTACATTTTCGAAGGTGTCGAATATCAAGCAAAGTCATGCGGTCTAAATGACGTCGAAGTGCATTTCATTGAGCACACACACATGAATCAAAAACGCTATCTGTCCCTTCATCTCCATTTTTAATTTCCAAAATAATAAATCATAATCTGCAGATTCGCAGTGCCACCCCCCCCCCCCCCGTGGAGTACTGTCAACACCCTCTGATGTCCTCGCCTGGGGTCTGCGATCGAGAACAGCTGAAATCGTCACGCAAACCCCTTGACGTTCAAAGCGAGGTGGGCGGCTTCTCGTCGCCCTTAGAACATCATTAGGGTAATCTGTGACAAGCAGGTGGCAACATGGTCACCGTTTACTCGATTTTCCAGTTCCACTAAGTACCAAGACGGTGCCGAGTGCAAGCTGTGCTTGTACAATAACAGCCTATGGACGGAAATGACGACGGCTTGGTCACTCGAGTAAAACCAAACCGCTTCACCAACATAGGGTTACACGCTTTCAACTGACTGATTAGAGGCAGCCCCAATGACCCATCCTGAAAGTAGTGGTCCTACTAGTCTAATAAATACCCTATAATAACAACATCAAAAGCCTTTTTTGCAAATCTATCAGGACATACACGAGGCATAAGCAGGCCCTAATGCAAGCATAACCGGGAAAATGTTTGGCAATTTACAGATCGGAAAGTGATGAACTAGCATTTATTAGCCCTGTTAAACATTCATGAGTTAAATAATACATTGCACATTAGCGCTGTGCTAAAAAGATCAAATTGCGGGCGTCCTAGCATATGAGATCTTGATAAACACAAGCAGAGCACGCTAGATGAAGGGTTAGCCGCTCTGTAAACATAATTGGCCCCAGTAGGTTGCTGAGAATAACATGTGCTGGTAATGTAACGTTGTAGAGAATACGGGGCTCCTTTGAAAAACCCAAGAATATTTACAGGACATTAGATTTTTTTGTTTGCCTCGGCAGCTGCTAACAAAAGGCAGCCTGAACAAAGACATTCCTTTTGCATTTCAAATAACTGTGCCCTCCCCTCCCCCCCCAAAACAGGACCTTCCAACCTGAAATCATAATTCAAAACACCATCACTCCACTTCTCAAACATGGTGAAATAGCTTCAGTGAAAAAAAGGGAGGAAAAAATAAGAAGAGAAAAAAAAAAATCCATTAATTTTCCATTTTCGGTGGAGCTGCTCTTTAAGGGTCTTCACAAACCAAGAAGCATTGAAAAACCAATTAATCAAACATGAATGGCCTATCATAGCTACGGCAGACCTATTTCCATAGCAACAGCCTCTGGGTGAAATCGTCACCCTTTAATCTGAGTATAGTACATTTCATATAAACAAAAAAAAAAAAAAGGACAAGAGATGCAAAAGAGTGTCTGGGTACACGGTTTCCTGCCTCCGCCTATCTGTTTTTATAAAACAGTTGAGGAGTTCTTGGGACAAAAGGAATTACCCATCTAATCCTTATTTTTAGGGGGTGGGGGGGGTGAGTCCTATAGCCAACTACTATCAATCATGTTCTATTCTCTTTCAACCAAAACGTGAATAATTCATGATATTTGTTTGAAATCCTGTATAGATACATTATGCCACTATTCATATTCTGACTCGTGCTTCACAGCATTCTCTTCAACTTTACCTTTTCCCATTTAAGCTGATTGCTTAAATGTAGGTTTACCAGGCATATAAGCCGGAGAGTAATATTAAAATTCATAAAAAAAAAAAAATGTATAATCAATTCCCCCGATCTGGATATGTTGATAAATCACTTGAAAAGGAGGACATTGCAGAACATGCAGTACATGTCAGCAGCTTCAGACTGTGAAACATTTCTAAATATACACTTAAAACTGCATATTAACTAAGTATCGTATTTCCCCTACACACACTATTATTGCAAAAAAGCAGGGGCCCCTTGTGAAAAATGTGTTGAAACAAAGGTTAATTGAGTAACACCTAGCACCAGGTTAGATAAAGTGTGTGTAAACACATTGTATCCACAGAACTTCCTTGTGCCATCTCCAGAACCATGACAACAAGAGAAAACTGCAATTTTCTTGGAGCAAAGGTTTCCTAACAGGTAAACCGCAGAAACACTGTGTCTATAGAAACTACAGAGACACAAATATACAACATACAGTTTCGTTTTGTGCCCGATAAATTAAACGACTTTGATTTTGGTCCTAAAAAATGAAGGTACATCACACAACAGTTATGATTCTACTACCTTTAAAAGAAAAGCAGGGACTCTAAGATATGAACACATGACACCAGAACTCCAACGCTGAAAGCACACATGTGGAAACCCTATTCATGCAATTCATCGCAATTCCAAGTCTTATTATCACATCCTCAACAGTTGTCAAACCAAATCGCTGTCCTAAAGGCGATTTTATGAAATGTTTTTGGAGTGCTGTATACATGGCCTATCACCTGAAGAGAGACTCAGAGAGAGAGAGAGAGAAGTTATCACGTAGCAACATCAGTCACCATGAGCTAAATAAAGCAGGTGGGTGACGGCTGTACAAACATTATGAAAGAATCTCACAAAGGTTGCCGGTTGCCATAGGTACTGTATGCTAATTCGTAAACGGTATCATCTCTGGACATGGGGGGAAGTGCTGTCTGGGTAACAGGCTTTATTTGGCCATTACTCTCACTGACTCGCTGCTTCACAGTACTATGAGAGACAGACAGAGACATACAGAGAGAAAGGCAGAGACAGAGACACACATACAGACAGGCAGAGACAGACAGACAGACAGAGACACACACACGCTCACAGACACACACACAGAAAGACAGACACAATGAGACAGATTGACAAAGACAGGCCAGCAGTTCAAATGTTCTCTTTATTCTAACGGTACATTCGCACTGTTTGCGAAATTTCGGATAGCCAACGCTAGCTTCGCCCATATAGTGCTTCTATTGTAGCATACTTGTGGGCGTGTCTGTGGGCGAACAAGCATCATAACAGCAGGCAAGCTGTGTATTAAGATTTGAGCAGTACAAATGTGTATGAAGGAACGTCAGCTTATTAAAATTGTTACAATTGGAACAGAAAAGTTCCTCAATTCATATGCCTCATTTACGTAATTTTTACAATCTGCATTGCTATCTACCAAACCAGCTTGCTAAAATTAGGTAGACACCAGTCAACTAGTATTGACACCAGAAGCACCAATATTTCGGCCACCTGTCTCCACGCTGCATTTCTTTTGTTTGCGTCTCTGTAGGCAAATAGCGAGCAATCGTATAGCTCGGGGAAGCCCGGCCATCACTGCTACTAAAAGTTTTTAAAAAGGACCGCAAAAGCAGGTTTGTTTAATTCTGTTATTTGTATCGTACGGAGAGCATTTCACAACCACCTACCCAAAATCCCGTGATTGGTCATTCCCCAGCAATAGGCCCAGGTTATTTGCATAAAGTTGGAAAATCTGAACTTTTCCTTCTCTCACGGATCCCACGCATCGCCAAACATGCCACTCGCTCACTACATTTCCCTTTATTGAAATGAATTGAGCCATTGCCACCATCGCGAATAGTATGAATGTACCGTAAAAGTGTAAATAATAACGCCACGTTTATTTATGTTATTAGTGACATTGAAATTGATGGGCGGCTGTCTTGTCTGTGCCTTTTGGATGTGGAAACAGAGGGAAATGTACACACATATACATACCGCACATGTACACACGCACACACTTATTTGGATATTGCATTATCAACGTCCAGAAGGATCCATCCGGACGACCCAAACTGCGATGCAAAAGCGGGACCAAACGTAGCTTCCTTTCTGCTGTTATGGTACCAGTGTTTGTATTCACATCTTGTGCAGCATAGTCAAATAGGAGTCAAATAACAAAGGCTTTCCAATTTTGCGCGGCACATTGTGTGCAAGATGGAATATCAGAAAGCCATTGTTCCTCTGATCCTCTGACCTTACCTTTAAAATGGTTTCATCGCAGCTCGGATTGCCTGCACCATTTGATTTAGCTAAGGGGATTTGACCAGCAACATCCCTGCCACAGTGAAGGGAACAGAAGTAGCGATACGCAGAGAATACAAACCACGCACCAAACACAACACATTTTCGTCTTGGGAATTATTTAATGTCCCTCAAATCAACTTTATACTTATATCAGTGATTCTATTTAAGAGCCAAGAGAGGCAGTGATGGACAGGGACAAGAGAGTGACTCACTGTAGAGTGAACAGTCCTCGTGTTGTTCTGACAATGACTCCACAGCATTCAAATTATATTACATCACGCCAATAACTCCATTTAGGACCGGATGCTATGAAACGTTTCATGGTTCTCACTTTCAAACGACACTGACACCAGCACCACTGTGTATTGGTTATTTGTTAGCTGCAGTATTGCAATGGAATGGTAGTAAAATTGCGGTATGCATCGCCAGGCATGGCATTGTCATGTCGAGAGACACACAGCTTGAACCAAGTGGGAGACGGTTTCAGCGGTTCACTTTAGCTGAAGAGATTGTTTTCTGATAATGTTCAACAAGGGAGGTGTGACAGCTTTTGTTTGCCATACTTTTGAGCCAAAAGATTTTTGACATAATACAAACAATGATTTAGAATCCAACTGGCCTAAGATCAGCTTTGTTACTAAACAGAAATAAATCAAGAGCACAATTGCAAATATCGCAATTCAATTGGAAATGTTCATTTATTTAAGAAGTACTGATTATTCTGGATGCAAAGGAAAAATATTATGAACTAGGATGTTCAAATCCAGAGTGCTGATTGGTTGAAAGCTGTGGTACATGAAACAGTATACATTTGAATGAGTCACATTAGTTTTTACTGTAACCAGTTTATAATAGCAACAAGGCACAGCGTCATGATATATCAGAACATGCACACCACATCTCCTTGTAAGCTAATTTGAGTTTTTTGTCCCTAATTACATTGTCTCTAAGGACCAATCCATTGGGAATCTAGGTCTGAGGTACCAAGCAAAACAGCGTGTCCAGATGCGACGTGACAGTGTTTCCTTGGTGAAACCAAAACTGGCTTCAACACACATTCAAATCAAACGAGCTTCACCGCAGCACACCTCAGCCTTTGATTGAATAGCGACCGTACCCTCCCGCCTGCTCAGCCTTCCTGCCCCTGGCCACACCGGGGAAAAACCCAGGCTCACCCGGCCCCTCTCTCCTTCAGCCCCTCCCCCTGTTCACACCCTCCCTGATTGGGGCCATCTTGTTTGAGAGTGATGGCTCACTCACACAGGTTCACGGTAGCTATTGTAAAATCACTGAGCGTTTAATTGAAACAAATGACTATAATAATAGAACATTATCCCTCCAGGCGCCCAGCCGTGACAGCTTTAATTAGGGCTGTGTTCGAGACTGATCCTTCAAAAGCAACGGTAAACATGCCTTAGGTAGTAGAGAGACAGCCAGCCAGCTACCAGGGGCCCTCATACCGACTACCACCCAGCCCTCCAAGTAAACTCCCCATTCGCCCTCGGGGCAAAGCGCTAAACAGCACTCTTCCTCAAAAGCTCCTGCCATCCCCCCACGCCCCCCCCCCCTCCCCGCCATCCATCTCTGAACCTCATCAAGCTTACATATACCCGGGAGGGTCATTTATAAAAGGCGAGGAGTACTAATAAGAAAGTGGATTTATAAATCATATGCTGCTTAAAGACTCAAAGTAAAAAAAAAAAGAAAGAAAGAAAAGGAGAACCGCCTGCTGCTGGGCTCTTCAGACTTCTGAGTATCGTCAGGGAGACGCAACATAATAAGGACTGACAAACAGGTGACTCTTTTGGATAGTCACAAAGGGAGGCTCGCGATAATGAAAGTAATGACAAAATGTGTTTTAGGTATCGGATACAAGGGGCTTTTCAGAAACGTGAAGTGGACGATTCCCGAGCTAGTCTTTCATCGTTTTACACATTCAGTTTGAAAGGAACTGCAATACGATTGCTCTTTGTGCATTAAGTCAGTCATTCCCATTCAGGAGTATAAATAGCATGTCGAAGCCCACCTGTATTTACTACAAAACAACAGCCAATATGTCCAATTGGATGCTAACAAAAAAAAAACAGAGAACATATTATACAACCTACACTTTCTTTGGCTGAAAAATGACAAACACTCCTCAAATGAGCAGCATCAGACACTAATGAAACGCAGCTGTTATGTCTCAGGATGACATTGAAAATAACACACAGGTATGTGAATGCTGGAATTCAGCGAAGTGGCCCTTTTCTCTGTCGATGTGCAAACCAGAGTGTCAAGGTCCTGGGGACGGTTGGTTAAACCTGCACCCCTTCTGGTGGACTTTTCAAAACAACGCATGCTATTGTATCCTTCCTACGGTGTATCCTACGGTGTATCCTACGGTGTATCCTACGGTGTAACCTACGGTGTATCCTACGGTGTAACCTACGGTGTATCCTACGGTGTATCCTACGGTGTAACCTACGGTGTATCCTACGGTGTAACCTACGGTGTATCCTACGGTGTATCCTACGGTGTAACCTACGGTGTAACCTACGGTGTAACCTACGGTGTATCCTACGGTGTATCCTACGGTGTAACCTACGGTGTATCCTACGGTGTAACCTACGGTGTAACCTACGGAGTAACCTACGGTGTATCCTACGGTGTAACCTACGGTGTAACCTACGGTGTATCCTACGGTGTAACCTACGGTGTAACCTACGGAGTAACCTACGGTGTATCCTACGGTGTAACCTACGGTGTAACCTACGGTGTATCCTACGGTGTAACCTACGGTGTATCCTACGGTGTAACCTACGGTGTATCCTACGGTGTAACCTACGGAGTAACCTACGGTGTATCCTACGGTGTAACCTACGGTGTATCCTACGGTGTATCCTACGGTGTAACCTACGGTGTATCCTACGGTGTAACCTACGGAGTAACCTACGGTGTATCCTACGGTGTAACCTACGGAGTAACCTACGGTGTATCCTACGGTGTAACCTACGGTGTATCCTACGGTGTAACCTACGGTGTATCCTACGGTGTAACCTACGATGGGGAAGGTGCACACTGTGGGATTCAGACCAAGGTGCCTGCAACAATATGTCTGGTATAGAGCCTAAGATACCGTGGACCTCAAAGAAAACTCATGCAGACGTGTTATTGGCGTACACAGCCCTAATATACACTTGATATGGTGGCGTGGAATTATCTGGAATTATCTGTGTTTCAGCACAGACTGAAACACACCTCAGCTGCACTGTAGGACAGCTATTAACTACTAAGTCTCTCGCTCAAAGTGAGATGGAGACAGAGTTACTAATAGGAGCTCGGCTTTAACAGCAACACGCCACAGCAGTCGACTTGAACAGGAACAAATCCTGGGTTGCATAAAAAAAAAAAACGAGGTTTGATATCCTCTCACATATCGTGTGACTGAACAGGGGCTACTAATCACCCTGCCGCCTTTTCAAAATGGAGACTTGAAAATGGTGATTTGCCGATCGCGGTGTCCCCTTCGGCGTGTGCCTCCGTGTTCCTCGTTAGCGGTAATGTCAGCGCACCCCCTTTCCTCTTGTCTCCGGCACCTCGCCGGTCCCCCAACGCACCCCCAACCCTCACAGGGGAGAGCACCTGAGCCAACGTCTCATCTCTGACATGGCATGTTTGAGACTACGAGGAGCAGCGAGGACACACCCCTCCGACAGAAAGACAGCCGGCATCCCAAATGGCACCCTCACCCCCCCCCCCCCCCCCCCCCCTACGCGGTACACTCTGACCTAGTGCAATAGGGCCCTCGTCAAAACGAGTGCACACTGTGAAGGGAATAGAGTGACATTTATGACAGTGGCTCTGAGCCGCTCTGCTTCTTCTAATGAGAGCACAGACTACAGTCAAAAGTGTCCCCCTCCCTCTTCCTCACCTCTTACACACACACACACACACACACACACGTTTTTACTTCTGAATACCACAGTGAAGAGCCCTTAAAAAAATCCAAACTTCTATTAGTCCTAACCCTAAACCTAACTTAACCTCAATAACCCACCATCTGTGCCTAAACGTAACCTAGTCCTAAAGACTAAGACTAAACCAACCAGGACACTAACCCTAATTTGAACCTTAACCCCAACAGCAACTTTTACACTTATGCCCAAAAATTTGCAAATATTTACACGCGCTCACACACACACACACACACACACACACCAGACCGACAAACACATGCAAACAGGAGCCATGGTAACAATTAAGTGAACCAGCTGGAGAATTCTGAGAGTGTAAGTCTCTCATGGACTCTTCACATGATCTTGACAGAAGATTTCTTCACATTGTGGACCTCCAAAGAGCCAACCGCAGAAACGTCACACAAATGAGGAGCTAACATATGGCCCACTACAGTATGTCTGACTGGGCTCATCTGACAGTGTAATGCCATTTATGTAGCCGATAGAGATCCGCCATCTTGGATTTGCGATCATATGGGATCTTTCCCAGTAGCCAGGAGTGGCGAATATTCCTCCAGGCAGAAGTGAATGGGCTGATGGATGGCAGAGTTACGGCACCAAGCAATATGAACACGATTTCATGGGATGATAAGCTGCCGCCGAGGCCCGTGGCCAAATGTAATGTGAAATATGAAATCCTTTATCTATGTAACTGCATCACGGTACCAGGTCCATCTGCTGCTGCTCAGTCTTGTATGGTGTGGTTGTTGCGTGCCTCTCAAATGAAACCCTCTTCCCTATTTAGCACACTACTTCATGACCACTGGCCACAGGACTCTTATCAAAAAAGAAATGGCACTATGTAGGGAATAGGTTGCCGTTTAGGACACAATCATCCCCCCCCCCCCCCCCCGATGAGGTTTCGATGCCTGCAGACGAGCAACTCTGGTTATAAGCATAAACACGATTAGCATACAGTACGTCAACACTGCACCGTACTTAGGGATTGAAAGCTTTCAATGAGTTCTAATCATTTGTTTAGAGTGTCATGTTTTTTCACTTCCACTCCGGTGCAATGAACTTCCCCCGACCACGCTGACATGATACCGGGTCGTGAACCACGCTGACATGATACCGGGTCGTGAACCACGCTGACATGATACCGGGTCGTGAACCACGCTGACATGATACCGGGTTGTGAACCATGCTGAAATGATACCGGGCCGTGAACCACGCTGAAATGATACCGGGTCGTGAACCATGCTGAAATGATACTGGGCCGTGAAGTGGGCCGCGGATACTTAGGAAACAGACATGGCTACAAAATAAAATCTGCCAGTGGAAATGGACCAAGAACACAACTGGGTTAACCAGAGGACTGGTGACAATCATACAGTGTAGACATTTGAATGCAGTAGAAAATAAACAGTATTTTCTACTGCATACTGTTTGTATTTGTTTGTACAGTGTTGTATTTGAGGTCATTAATGACTTTAGTAATGACCTAAAATACAACACCAGGAGTAGAAAGAAACATACGATCCATGAGGAGATGACTGCAGATGATTTTGAGCATTAACGTTAAATATGGGGAGCTAGGTGGGAGATATCCATATGAAATGCAATGTTGTTTATCATGGATGCCATCGACATCAAGGTTCAAGTTCAAGTGCATACTACAGCGTATTAGCATCTGTGCTGATATGCCTCTATTGTTTTAATATTACCCAAAAAACACTATTTGAAAACTTGTGAAGGGCTACTTCAGACAGGGCGATCTCAACCGTAAACAACATGTAGCCACTTGGAGACATACACTATGTTTTGACAAGGACTTCATGGACAAGGTCTACCCAATTTTTACTATTTGCCGTTTAGGATACTGTTAAATGAATATGAGAATAATTTTTCCGTTGGTCTGTTCAAAAATGTTGTAAAATGTCACTGTTAATTGATTATGTGGGTTGAGTTATATTCACATAAGTTACCAATCAATGCTTCAATTATTAAACCATGTCTAGGACAATAGCCTATAATAACAATAGGTAAATTGTCAGATTTGCTGAGAACACTAAATTGACGTGATTCAATCAATGAACTGACAGCAAACTTTTAAATTGTGCAAAACAACATAATAAACAAAAATATATTTTTATGTAAGAACTTCCTTATTTCTAGGAACAGGCCGTGTTCTTGTGTTCCAGTGTTCTGCTGTTCCTTTGATATTTGGTTCCTGTGTTCTGTTGTACTGATGTTCCTGTGATCTTTTATTTCCTAGCCTGGTTCTTAACCTTGCAGTGGAGTTGACTGGTGTTATAAAATGGTGATTCATTCAACACTATGTCTGATGTAAGGCACGATTAAGAAAAAAGAAATTAAATCCATACCTTATCCCTTGATTAGCTTAATCCTAAGGCTAATTGACATTATCAGAAAGATGAGTCCTCGCTAAAAGCAATGAATTCAAAGTCCTCCTTGACATAATGCAATTGGAAATAACTTTCTTTTTGGCTCAAATATTTCTTCAAAATACACAACCACAGTTTCATATCACATTCCCATAGAAATAAGGCACCTTTTCCCAGGAGATGATAAAAGAATTGAATTTTTCCTTATCGGTCATCTATTTTTCCAGCAGAATGTTATTACTTGGCTGCCGGCGGTTGCTTAGCAACAGGAAATATTAATAGGAGCTTTTATTAGCCAAGCTTTACCAGTGGAAGTGAGGAACATGAATGTGTTACATAAATCTTTAGACCTTTCAGGGTTTGTGCAAGTCTCTGTTTGTCCAGTGATTTATTATGGCGATGCTTCATTTATGGGAAAAGGGACTGTGAAAAACGAAAATGGAACATTAGCCTGAAGGACTATTTGAAAATAAATAATCGCGAAGGAGTAAAATAAAGCAGTTTAAAGGCAAGCTCCTCTTTTGGTCAGGTTTCACAGCGCAATCAAACTCAAACGTGTTTTATGCATCTATCTGAGTTAATTGGAAAATATATATATATAATATACATACACCATACACATGTTCAGAATACATACTGTACATAATGCTTGTCACACTATGATACAACTTGAACCTTTCAATCAACATCAGATGGAGAAGTATGTTCTACCACTAACCCAAAGGTTCTAGTTAAAGTTGGAGGAAGGGTGTAATTGAAATCAGTCAGCTGATCAATTAGCTCAGTTGATCAGCTGCGGTGCCTAGAATCCATTCCTGTAACACCTGAACCTCCACAGAAAAAGGATGGCGGAAAATTGGGGTATGTATTATTAACCCAGAATATCACTTTAGGACTGTACTATGTATTATCTAAGTTATTAACCCAGAACATCACTTAAGGACTGTACTATATATTATCTAAGTTATTAACCCAGGACATCAATTTAGGACTGTACTAGGCTACTTAAAACATGTTGTTGATATAAAGTAATATGTGATATCTTTTTTAGATACTATAGAGATTTGTCTTGATCACATGGACCAGTGAATTGGACTTCATTAGTTTATATTAATAAAACAATTACTTCATTGAAATTATACTGAGTAAGAAATCATCTTGCCCCAATTATGATCAAACTTAGTTTCCAAACCTGGATATGGCGTGCATGCACTCAGTGTTTGTTATTTTAAGAATCACATAATAAAGTCCAGCCATTTATTTTCTAAATGTGTTATCCATTTGCTAATTTACTTTGCATCATCCCACCGCTTCTCCACAGATGTAGTTAAGTTACTGAAAGCTCGCATTAAAGGAAACACATTAAGATGCAACTGTAGTATCTCATCATTAATTCATTAGGCTTGTCTGGGACAAATGAAGTTGACATTACGTCTCATCTTTCATTCACATACACTTAGCCAACACCTGCCATAAGCCCAAGAGACCAAAAACCCAACTAGCTGCTACCTTTAACATGACAATCGGGTCAGGATTAATTCCATTCAATTAATTTACAGAATAATAGTCAGAAGATTAAAGGATTGTTAATACAATCCACCATTTGAAACAATGGAACAATAGAGTGATACAAAACAGCAAGCTGAATAAAAGCATCCTCTGCGTCTTATGTTACCTCCTTATAATATAGTTAATTAACTTTCACAACAATGGGGGCCAGTGTATTGACCTTCCTCATTGTCCATATGCCTCCTTTAAAAACAGGGTACATCAGCATTTTAGCACAACATGCTAGCGGGGGCTAATACTGTGAAATGGAAATAAAAGGGAACAATGAAAAATACTCTGGTTTCATTTACCAACGTGATACATATTCAGATAGCTATTCAGTATGCACACTCCAATGTTGTTGACGACGACTAAGGTATCATAAAATGTAACAGCCAATCAAAGATGAATCATTCACAATGACAACGATTCCATGACCAAACATGGACGTGCGTATTGCATCGGCTTAGAATGTGTTCAGAAATGGTTTCCAGAACAACGAGTCCCCCCCACCGTTTTCGCCGACCAGGGACAGGGGCGTGAATAGACTGGGGTATGACTATCACTCTGCTCAGGAGCAGATAAAAGGGCACGTCTGCAGCAAATTCACAAACCAAAGAATGACGCTAGCTCGAGGAGGATGCTATGACGGTTAGCGCT
Source organism: Esox lucius (assembly GCF_011004845.1). Lineage (NCBI taxonomy): Eukaryota > Metazoa > Chordata > Actinopteri > Esociformes > Esocidae > Esox > Esox lucius. The sequence continues at coordinate 41,225,206 of NC_047585.1, read as the reverse complement.
TTAACAGAGACAGTGGCGGGCATACCTCGTCTGAATCCAGGCATCAGAGAAAAGCCTCTCTGGAAGATATTGGGTTTGTCCACAAGGGGCTCAGGACCACAACACAAAAAACCAGCTATGGCCCTTATGAACTGAATATGGCTCTCGACGACATGAGGAAAGTACAGTCAATTGCCTGTTTCAGGCCTGACAACAGGACAGTACCTGTGTAGATGAGGGGAGCGGCACTTTGCATTTGTGTCTCGCTGACGAGTGTTTCAGTTTGTTTCAGTAAGAGGGCTCAACTGAGTTTCGGGCTCGCTCAACTGCGTTTTAAAAAAGGTAACAATTCATTGAGAGTATAGGGACAATGTAAGTCTGCAGGGATGAATCCAGAGATTACCCATCAGCCCACAGGGTGGAATGTGAGTGTTCAGAAAGAAGAGGCCATCAACGCATACTGACAAGTGGATGTCCTCACACTTCATACCTTTTAGCTAATATTACCAGCTATCAGCTCATTTGCTTTTAGCTAACAACACAGTTAGCTTTAACTATTACAGGACAATCTAATTGGAATCAGCCTCATCTACTGGTTCTTCACATTAAATGTTATATATCCCATGAGACAGCTGGGCCTGAAACACAATTTCTAAATAATATATACAATATATAATAATATGACAAGATAACAAACTAAGCTATATGCAAAGTATAGTCCTGAACACGCCACCTTAAGTGATACCTGCAAATTGCTACTTTGATCCATCGTTCTGCTAGTTAACTGGATTTGGCACGCCTTGGTGTTAAACCCATAACCCTTCCAGTATGTACACATGGACCAGCTAAACCTATTTTCCTGAACAGCATCATCTTTTAAAGATCTAACACTTGAATCCTGAATATTATTTTTAAATGTTTAATGCTAAATACTGTACTTGTTTAGAATGAGAGTTACTTTCCATCTCCACAATATCCCCCCCCCCCTCTCTCTCTCTCTCTCTCTCTCTCTCTGTCTTTCTCTCTCTCTCTCCCTTTCCTTGCTCTTTTTTCTTGAGAGATCCAGACCCATTGCACTCTTTTCATTGCCCAGTAAACGTATTGAATCTGCCTGATGAAAACAGATCTAACTGCAGCGCCACAATAGAATGGCTGAGGCAGGAAAGATGAAACCTAATGGATTTTTTTTTCCCAATGTGCTCAAGATTGAATATAAGGCCTGACCTCCAGATGCCGTGGATCCATTTCGGGAGCAGATATTGTTTATGGAGAAGAAGACGAAGAAGAAGAACCCATAAAACCTCCCTGCACCATGTTCCGACACAATACGAATAAATAAAGAATACCACCATATACACCGTACATACAGTATGTATCATAATAAACCAATGTTTTTACGCTACAAAATATAGAACGATACTTTACACACTGTATAATAAATACAAAGAACAATACATTTCTCATCTGATTGGCCATTCTGGAAGATGTTGTAAGTTCGTTATCACTGTAAAAACCATAGCACTAGGAATCAGAATCATACGTTTTTTTTTTTTTTTTACTCCTCCGAACAAATTACATTTTGCAACTGTTTAGGTTGAGCCAACTAGAGATAGACTGTTTGGATTTAAGATGGCCTCTGCTGCTACACGGCGCAAGGCATCTGAAACGTTAATACCATGAGGTGTTTCACTAGGCTGACTCTGGAACAGACACACCAGAGATATTGAATCACCAATCATCCAGTGTCATCTGTGTAAAGGTCACGATCAAACGTGAAGTCACATGAATATTGTGATGAATCACATGCAAATACACTCCTTGCCTTCGGTGCGATGCTGTGCAGATGACTATCTACTGCGTATGTATAGCTACCGCGTATGTACAGTGGGGAGAACAAGTATTTGATACACTGCATGTGTTTTTTGCAGGTTTTCCCACTTACAAAGCATGTAGAAGTCTGTAATTTTTATCATAGGTACTGTTCAACTGTGAGCGACGGAATCTGAAACAAAAATCCAGAAAATCACATTGTATGATTTTTAAGTAATTATAGAGATCATATTTTTCCTGTAGTTCTTAACCAGGTTTGCACACACTTCTCCCAATCCTTCAGGTTTCAGGGCTGTCGCTGGGCAATATGGACTTTCAGCTCCCTCCAAAGATTTTCTATTGGGTTCAGGTTTGGAGACTGGCTAGGCCACTCCAGGACCTTGAGATGCTTCTTCCGGAGCCACTCCTTAGTTACCCTGGCTGTGTGTTTCGGGTCGTTGTCATGCTAGAAGACCCAGTCACGACCCATCTTCAATGCTCTTACTGAGGGAAGGAGGTTTTTGGCCAAGATCTCGCGATACATGGCCCCACCCATCCTCCCCTCAATACGGTGCAGTCGTCCTGTCCCCTTTGCAGAAAAGCATCCCCAAAGAATGATGTTTCCACCTCCATGCTTCACGGTTGGGATGGTGTTCTTGGGGTTGTACTCATCCTTCTTCTTCCTCCAAACACGGCGAGTGGAGCTTAGACCAAAAAGCTCTATTTTCGTCTCATCAGACCACATGACCTTCTCCCATTCCTCCTCTGGATCATCCAGATGTTCATTGGCAAACTTCAGACGGGCCTGGACATGCGCTGGCTTGAGCAGGGGGACCTTGCGTGCGCTGCAGGATTTTAATCCATGACGGCGTAGTGTGTTACTAATGGTTTTCTTTGAGACTGTGGTCCCAGCTCTCTTCAGGTCATTGACCAGGTCCTGCCGTGTAGTTCTGGGCTGATCCTTCACCTTCCTCATGATCATTGATGCCCCACGAAGTGAGATCTTGCATGGAGCCCCAGACCGAGGGAGATTGACCGTCATCTTGAACTTCTTCCATTATTCAAATAATTGCGCCAACAGTTGTTGCCTTCTCACCAAGCTGCTTGTTTACTGTCCTGTAGCCCATCCCAGCCTTGTGCCGGTCTACAATTTTATCCCTGATTTCCTTACACAGCTCTCTGGTCTTGGCCATTGTGGAGAGGTTGGAGTCTGTTTGTTTGATTGAGTGTGTGGACAGGTGTCTTTTATACAGATAACAAGTTCAAACAGGTGCAGTTAATACAGGTAATGAGTGGAGAACAGGAGGGCTTCTTAAAGATAAACCAACAGTTCTGTGAGAGCCGGAATTCTTACTGGTTGGTAGGTGATCAAATACTTATGTCACGCAATAAAAATAAAATGTATTATTAAAAAATCATACAATGTGTTTTTCTGGATTTATGTTTTGGATTCCGTCTCTCACAGTTGAAGTGTACCTATGATAAAAATTACAGACCTCTACATGCTTTGTAAGTAGGAAAACCTGCAAAATCGGCAGTGTATCAAATGCTTGTTCTCCCCACTGTGCATCAGGTTTTCAAGATGATGGCGGTATGGATTCTCCTTCTGTCTAACTAGACAAACAGAAAATATACTCACCGGAAACATCTTTAGGGATCAAGAATATTTGTAGCAACTGCTGAAAGTGGAAGAGACCTAAGGCTGTGAATAACAACAAATAAATAACACTAGGATTTTTATTTAGGGCCCTTCGAGGACCAAAGGACACTGGAATTATTGAACGTCTCATCCCGTTTAGCGTAGCAATGAAAAGGAATGACCTCCGTGCATGTCCTCTCAATCGCCACATTGGACTCCCCATGGCATCATTCAAAGAAACACCATTATGCTTTCATGGAATATCCAATACCCATATTGACTGTATGGATAATACTCACCACAGTAATAGAAAAGCAAAAAATCAGGGGTTTTTTTTCTTGCGCGGACGCCATTTCCAAAGCCATAATTGTGTGGACCGGTAATGTGACAACATGACATGTGTACTATTCAATGGTCCTAAGTTATTAACTTGAACCCGCAGTCTCTATTTGGTTTCTGTATGAACATTTCTGATTAGATTCTGTCAGCTAAAATGACTGTACATTTTTCTGACCCGGCAGACAGAAGTGTCTCTCCTCTCTACACAGGCGGCTCCAGTGTGGTGCCATGGTACCACGAGAAACATCTACAGTGTATCCCAAACAGCATGTTCTGCATATGCAGTAATGCACTCATTGACAATAGGACGCCATTTGGGATAGGTTTCCGCAGTGGTATAGAGGGGGACCTTATTGCAGACACATAGAAACAACGTATGGTTTCTGCCTTTCTCATGAAAGGCAATTATAGAAGGATGATCGTTTAGGACACACTGAAGCAGTTTCACACCAAACCAGTTCGGGTACAGGGCTGGGGAGGTTGTATTCATATGGCAATCGGAGTGTTATTCATATTGGACGCTTCATAGGTTGGCTGGTGCTCAGTGTTTAGAGAGATATGACTGTGATGGATTTACCCACAAACCTTTGTGTGTCAGAGCTGTCAGGGCAGCCACCACAAACTGTATGAGAGACAGTTCTGCTGTTCTGTTCTCTGCCTATTCTCCCTTTCACTAGGTATTTAACTGTATGAGAGACAATTTTACAGCCCTGTTCAACACCTATTCTCCCTTTCTTTAGATATTTTTACTGTATGAGTGACGGTTGTACTGCTCTGTTCAACACCTACTTTCGCTGGATATTAAATATTGTTGCAGGTCAAAAAACTTGTGCAATTTAACATATTTAAACAGTATTCAATTTGAAGGGTAGGCATTGTAGGATTTTTAAAAATGTTTTCCCAAAGCCTAACAACAACCTTTGTTCTGAATCAAATGATTTGCCAATATGCCGATAGTTCTTTTTCGAAAATTTCATTTTTTCTTTATCTATTTCAAACTGAAGACAAGAGACAACTAACCCAGCCATGGACCACTCCGCCAGACACCGGAAGACACAACACTACGACAGAAACACCAAAACCCCTCTGACAACACGGCTGGCAAAGCTTGCCCTCGACACTGGTCCGCAGCTTCCATAGAAACCCACGCAAAGCCGAAACGAGTACACACTAAAACGCTTCCTGAAATGGTGTCTTGAACCTGGGGACGGCGCGCCGGAGGGAACTGCTTGTCGGGGGACTCACCGAGGGCATCTGGCCGGAGAGCAGGTGGCCGTCCTGGGCCAGCATGTTGGACATCATGAGGGCGGGCAGCTCCGGGTAGCTGTAGGGGTTGAGCAGGCCGTTGTGGTGAGGCCCCAGTGAGTGGCACAGGTAGCTGGACTCGGGGTCCATCAGGTGGAGAAGGGGGGGCTCGGGGTGATTAGGGGGGGTGATGGGGGGGATCTCGTAGTCCTCGTCTCCCGCTCCATTCCCACCGCCGCCTCCGCCCTGTCCGGAGTAGCTCTGCGAACCGACACGGAGCGAACAGAACGTTATTTAATGAAGAACTTGTGCAACCCCAAGCTCCTCGGAAATAAGATGTATAAACATGATTGAGACTATAAATCAGCACCAAGTCCCCAATGACCTCCTTGACCCTAACTACAGCATAATAAAACTCTTGTGTTTAGTTAACTGTGTAACGGTAGCCATTCAGACTAGAACGCCTCCATCGTGTACCTGTAGTAACTGCACACGACCCTAAAGTAGACACACAGAAACCTTATTTGATTTTATGTATGTTCAATGCAGCATGTATGCATATCTATGTATTCCTGTTTTATCAATAGGTCTACCTCGCTGTGTGCTGCAATACAGAAGATATGATTAGATATTCTAGAGTGGGATATGTTTTTTTTTAAATACACGGGAAATTCAATAGGGAACGAAAAAGCAATTTTGTCTGTGACACTCTGACTTGACTCTTTTTGTAATGACTGAGTCAAATTAATCATCACAAATAATATTCTGGTGTCAGCCATTCAAGGGCTTTTTAATAGAATTTTTATGATTCATGTCTTGGCATATACATCAAACAGTCACTTCTGCAACATTTCAGAAATCAATTCAATATCATCTTTGTGTAGGCTGTCATCCCCTGCACAGGATTGGTCATTTATCTCTCAAACAAATCCTTTCGGAAAATACAGGAAAAAAAACACTCAAGGAAAAAATGGTTCCCAGAGAGCTCTTTTCTAATAAAATGTTAGTAAATAACTGTATGCACTGTATTAAGGCACAATTACCTAATATCAACCCATCATCAATCTACTGTGGCTTTTACCAAAATGATCAAATCTAATAATGCATTTAAATGTGCGATGTTGAGGAAGAACCAGGAGATTTCAAGTCAATCCATTAGCTTCCACAATGCTGCAAAATAATCAAACCATTTAAACTGGTTAATGTTGAGTAACAATAGTGGCAAATGAAAGAAACAAACTCCAAAACCACCACAAAAATATGCCTCAATCTGGTCACAACCAAGGAAGTTGTAATTGCAATTTATTACTTATTGTAAAGGAGTGCTATAGACCTGGAATGAACACAACCCTTAACCTGCTTTCATCCCCTGGCTAAAACTGACCGTGAATAGATGAAAGGGAAAAAATGGAATTGCTTCCATTTGATTTACTTTGTCCCAAGCATTGTCTGACATAGCGTGGATATTAATTTTCTAAATTGTCGTTTGAAGACAGATGTTTTTGTAAACCTTCAGGGATCGTGTTATTGTTTGGTCTAATGGACAAGTAAACGAACATTTCCGGAGATTCAATTTCCCTCATAATTGTTGGAAGGAAACTAACTTGTCTGCTGTAAACATGAACCATTGTGTGAAGTGAGTCCCTCGTCAAATCCTCGGGGAGAACTCACATCTCCGTGATCTTTCAGTGAGGTAATGCGCCAAGCATTGTTAACACTTAGGCGAGTTCCCAATGACACCCTATTCCCATTATAGCGCACTAATGTCGACCATACCTCCAGAGGCCCTAGCAAAAATGTAGAACACTATGTAGGAAATAGGGGGCCATTTGGTATATAATCTCAGTTTCAAGCAGACATTCTTCTAAGCCTGGGCAGAACTAAACCATAAAAGGCTCTAACACTTTGCACAGTCATCGCTTATCTTACTAGCTAGCATAGTGAAATGACGTTGCCACGATCAGCACTGACGGTACCAGCGGACTTCAGTCCCAAACAGTCACACGCAGGCTCTGCACACGTTTTCACTGCAGGATTTGCATTAGCGTTGCCCATCAACGCCCTTTCATTTTCGTGAGGAAATGACCCGCTTTTTGCTGTTCACTAGAATATTACGTTGTCTCTTAGTTTCACAGCATGTTATCGTTTAAGAATAAAGAGCTTGTTGACACAACCGTGGGCAATATATATATATCGTTTTCCATAGTAGAAAAACACTTTTCCAATAAATGAAAATAATTTTCTCCATCAAATGTTTAGTTGCATACAGGAGCGCTAGTGGATAATGTGTACGTTACAAGTTACATTACTCTGGAGCCTGGTGAGATGCCCTTGATGATAAAATTTAAATATCAAGGACGTTCCCAGTTGAATAGTTGCAAGATAAATAATTCATATTCCATTCAGAGTGAGATTGCATGTACAGTACACAGAGACTTTTAGAGGGGAAAGGGGTAAAGAAGAGTAGGCATCAGCTAATACATCCTGCTTCCCCTTTAAATGTCTAATCTAGACAATGGCATATGTACGTATGAATTCGTTTGATGGATCATATAGGCCAGAATCTGTCCTCTGGCAGCGACTTCAACAAAGGCGTCTCCATCGTTTCTCAATGCCATATTTTATTATATACAATACATACGTGTGTGTGGGGAGGGGGGCTGTTTCTTGATCAATAGAGTTAGCATTCCATTTGGGAATTTACTTCCCAATGTATTCTGGGTAAAGAAGTAGCAAACCCTGTGTGGCGTGCCAAACGGCCCCCTATTCCCTATTCAGAGCACTAGCTTTGACCGGGGTCCTGACCAGGACTTGTGTACTGTATAGGAATCCGTGTGCTGATTGGGAAACCGCCATTCTGTTCCGTTTTAATTAAGTGCGGAGGTCTTCAGAGAGTTCCACACACATTTTAACACACTTTTCATTTAAAGCAAACAGATGCACAGACAGTTGGTGTGGGGATGGAAGGAGAGGGACAGCGGCCTTGATTGGGAAGCGTTCCAGGCTATATTTTTTGGCACCCGGCTTATTTTCCACAACGACAACGCGCTAGGCGGTGTCACAAACAGGACTTATCTGGCACCGCTCAGTAGTGCAAGGCGTCCGTACCGCCATATCTGGCTAATGACTTTCAGTAATACTGATTCCAACGTCATTCTCTCAATGTTGCGTCTTCAGGACACTAATAAAAATTCGGACGGGAAATGCCAGGTCTTGGCTTACCTATTCATTAAGGAACCACATACGATGTCTTGGCGTTTCTGTTCCACTGGGGTAACTCACTGCCATCACGCGATTATGTATACGATATTACTAACAACAACACCACCGTTGCGATATTATTAATAGCAATACCTATGGCAGCGAGCTTGATACACAGTACCCATCCCCTTGTGTTAAAAGTGTTTCCCACATAATTGAATAGAAGGTCACGGCCCACGTTACGGGCTCTTGAGCCCTCAGACCCGACACCCTAGTGTTAACCGATACGAACGATGTTATCGATCCACTCATACACACACCTTGAGTCAGTAGAAAAGAAAACCAGGTGAAGGCAGTGGCTCCACACGGGCCTTCCGACCCGCAGAGGGCGGGACGATCCAACTGGGCATGGGGGGTTGGGGGGAGTGGCTTGGGGGTGGGGGGGTGTGGGGGTGTGCTGATGACGGATCTGCCCCGTCACTAGTGGGCACGTAACTGCCTACTGGAAGAGGTCCGTCTAAAATGTGATTTCTGCATGTACACCCCCCCCCCACCCCCCCACCCCACCCCCCCACCCCACCCACCCCCCCACCCCACCCACCCACCCAACCATCCCCCGCAACTTCAGCCTAGGAAACAGTCCTGGTTATCTCCTGCTTCCATACGGCATGTTTTTCAAGAAATTAAAGCAGGGTGGAGGTTATGGTTCGTGCAGGGAGGAATCTGGGTGCATCAGACATTTTCGTTCAAGCTGAATTTCTCTACGTAGGTAGATTACTCCTTGTACATCGTGCCGTAGACAGGACTCAAGGAGGGTGTCATAACCCATGCTTATTTTATTCTGCTCCATTTGCAGATATGCAGTCAAATACTCAAGATATTAGTAAACCTGCAATAAATAAATCGAGGTAACAAACAGTCCTTCTCAATGACTGGGCGACTTCACTGCTGTAAGCTAAGAGCTCCGTACTGTCCAGTATGACTTTAATCAACACAACGCTGACGGTAAGAGCCTAATAATTAGGTTCCTCAGCCGAACCGTGCTCAGTCGCTGCACACGTAACGTAACGGCAACGTAACGGGAACGAAGAAGCATGAAAGTGTGTTTGCTTTCAAAGTGTTGTTTGTGGCTTGTTTGGACAGCTTTTGTCTCTCTGACTCTCTCCCCGTCTCTCTCTCTCTCTTTGTATCCGTCTCTGTCTCTCTCTTTTTATCTGTCTCTCTTTGTCTCTGTGGTATACTGTACATGTCTCTCCATACCCCCCCCCCCCCCATTCCTTATTACAGGCTTTAATTAAACCCATCAGCTGTGTTATGTTGCTACACTATCATGTCGGGGTTATCAACACACCACAAAGAGCCTCTCTAGAATAACAGAGAGGGTCTGGCTCAGGTTACAGCCACCAGACACCTCACACCCCCTCCACCATTAATTCCTTCCCTCAAACCCCCATCTCTCTCATTTTGTCTCTGTTTACCTATTAGCATATCTCTCTCCCTCTTCCTCATTCTCTCTCTTTCTCTTTGTCCGTTATTCTCTCTGTTTCTCGTTGTCTCGTATTGTCTCCCTTTCTCCCTCTCTCGTTCACTCACTTTCTCTCTGTCTCTTATTGACTCCCTCTTCAATTTGGGGAAACTGAAACGCCTGGCACTCAGTGTCTGCTTGGCTGAAATGGAGGGGAACACGCTACGGGCTGATCACTACAGTAGCTTCATTTCTTGCAAGAGCAATTATGCACCGCAATGCTATCAACACAAATATTCCCAAAATGTTTATTACATCCACAAAAATCTTTCAGAAACTAAAGATTACAAAAATAAAATAAATGTGATGACAAATACAAAATGTTTCTTTTTTCTTAAGCACAGATATGATCCATTTCATCTTAGAGAAAGGAGTTGATTGCTGTATGAGAATAATCTCAAACGGTCCTAATTGCAATCATTTGTCCTTTTATGTTTCTTAAATGTCCTTTTCTTCCCCTCTTGTCTACCCCCACCTCATCGACCCCCATCTCATCTCATTTCCTGTCTGCTAACATCTTACTTCTCACTCCTTGTCCAAGGTCACAAGGTCACAAGGTCACAAGGTCACAAGGTCATAGTCCTCTGATCAGATATCAGATGCAATTTGAATGAGACCTTTTGTGCAGTGTCATATTTAATTAATCAGTGGTGTCTGAGACTCCTGTTCTTCTTAAAAATGAAACATCTTTGCAGATACTCAAAGTATATGTTGAATCTGGGTTGTTACTGATGAGTTGTAAGGTAGTTAAGGAATGCTTGACATGGCCACTGGCCAAACTCTCCGTCTAACTCTCCCAGATTGAATGAGTGGAAAACAATTTTGAAAGACATAGGGTATTTAGGCTGAATGAAAACCGTGAAAAAAGTTAATAACAAAATTACTAATTACTCATTGGATTTTAAATTAGGCTAAATTGGGCATCCAATAATGATTAGCTACATGCCTTAGGTAATACAATTTCCTTGGCTGTAAACTCTTATTAACTTTGGCTAGCTAGCAATTTTGTGTGGTGTGGTAACATTCGCTTTACATCTTTACAAGAGTTAACTTTTAACCTTGATTACTCAGTTACTGCTTGCTGTTTTGCAAACTAATGCTAGCCAACGCTAGCTCACTCAGCCAGACCACCTCTCACTAAACATCACCTCGCTTTAAACACCACCTCTCACTAAACATCACCTTGATTTAAACACCACCTCTAACTAAACATCACCTCACTTTAAACACCACCTCTCACTAAACATCTCCTCGCTTTAAACACCACCTCTCACTAAAAAACACCTCGCTTTAAATACCACCTCTCACTAAACACCACCTCTCACTAAACATCACCTTGCTTTAAACACCACCTCTCACTAAACATCACCTCGCTTTAAACACCACTTCTCACTAAACACCACCTCTCACTAAACACCTTGCTTTAAACACCACCTCTCACTAAACACCACCTCTCACTAAACATCACCTCGCTTTAAACACCACCTCTCACTAAACATCACCTCTCTTTAAACACCACCTCTCACTAAACATCACCTCTCTTTAAACACCACCACTCACTAAATCATCACCATTCTTTCTACACGTTACAAATGTTAAACATTATTGTTCATTACCATGTAAATATTCCCTAATTTTCTCCTTAACATGACTTGCGTTACTTAACGCTGAAACAGTATTAAAAACTGTTCAAGCTACAGATAAAAAAAAACTTTTATCTCACATTTATTTATCCCACCCAAAAAACGGCTTAAACTTATATTGACCAAGACAAGAAAATATGTATACATTTGCCTATCTTCAATCCACTTTGTTTCACGTTTAGCCATACCAATTTACAGTCGTTTAATGTGCGAAAACAATTATTATATTAATTTGCATTAATTAGGCCTAAAACAGTTGCACTGTTAGAACAGACTTCAGACGACAACATAAACATTCTTTTAAAATTCTTAAAAACATTTATTGACAATAACCATAAATATGCACATATCTTATGGTTACGCTGAACACCCAACCAACTCTACTAGCCGTTGCACTTTCTGCAAATCCAATTTCCAATGGCACAGGAATCATTCACCCACATCAAGACCAGAGGAATCACACCCCTACATCAAGACCAGAGGAATCATTCACCTACAACAAGGCCAGAGGAATCATACACCTACATCAAGGCCACAGGAATCACACCCCTACATCAAGACCAGAGGAATCATTCACACTGAGCCTCTTTGATTCAAACATTTGAGTACAGGTAAAGCTTGTGATTTTGAGAAATGCAGTTTAGAGAGTGAGGGGACATTGTTTTGGCTAAAACAAAATGGATATTTAAATCTCTCATCCACAATGACTTACACAATAAATAGTGAGCACATTAAAACAAATAGATTGTTGGTCAACATTGTGTTATACAGCTTCTACATCTTCCACAGTTCTCATTAACCAATAGTAGAGCCTTGGAGCATCTGAGAACCATGCACTCACTTTGGGACTGGATACATTCCAAGTCACATTCAATACTTGTTTTATTGTTCATTTGCATGGATATTTTGGATGGGACCCATTTTCTCCTCCCTCCCTAGCCTTTCATTTAATTATTTGATGTGGTTTAGTACATTTCATTACAAGACTGTCTGAAATTCTAGTACTTATTGGCAGTCTTTTCTGAGAGGATAAATAATGAGAATAAGGAAAGGGATGGTCCGTAAAGAAAACAGAAACATGCAAAATAAATAATCCAGGGACTTTCTATGGACTATTTTACATAAGGTTATGTCACAACCCAACACACTGTGTTGTTTTAACCCAACATTATAGTCTAATTTACCCAGGTGCTGGTTCAATCCCTAAACCCAGGCCCTGGTTAAAAATACAATCCAATGCTGCTGTGTAGAATTAACCAAAAACTGTGTTGTCCAACATTAAACTAACTCTGGGTTTGTCCAACAGTTTCCAAATTCTGGGTTTGTCCAACAGTTTCCAAATTCTGGGTTTGTCCAACAGTCACCGAACTCTGGGTTTGTCCAACAGTTACCAAACCCTGGGTTTGTCCAACAGTTACCAAACCTTGGGTTTGTCCAACAGTAACCAAATTCTGTGTTGTCCAACAGTTTCCAAATTCTGGGTTTGTCCAACAGTTACCAAACCTTGGGTTTGTCCAACAGTTACCAAACCCTGGGTTTGTCCAACAGTTACCAAACCCTGGGTTTGTCCAACAGTTACCAAATTCTGGGTTTGTCCAACGGATACCGAACCCTGGGTTTGTCCAACAGTTACCAAATGCTGGTTTGTCAAACCACACAATTGTATACTTATTTTTTACTTGGTATCTATTTATATATTATCTATATTATATATATATATTATAAGAACTATAGTAAATGTATACATTGCCATCAACAAATCACTTTCATAGAACCACACAGTAATTATGACAGTTTAAGGAGAATGTCCCCCAACCTATCCAATCTGTTACAGTATATCATTCACCTGACCAAGGGTTTGAGGGTGAACAAATTCAGATTCCGAACACAATGTGAAGAAGAAACAGGGAAATTCTTAAGATGCTTATCAAGACTTGCACTTTAAGGCTTGCACGAATTAGCACTAAGGTTGTCGATGTTCTACTAGCAACTGGGACTACAAGCACTCAGCGGATATGGACACGCTACGCAGTTAGCGTAATGGAAACCTCTACCGTCTTCTACTGTGACGTTAAAACCAGTTCAGGACAGACTGACATAGCATCCATCATTGTCATCTATTGAAATTAAGATTAAAAATAGAGCTTGAAACTGAGCCTTAATTCACATCAAACTGCTGAAACAACAGACATCGGCTGTCCCTCACATGTGGACGACCAACGCATTATTCCAGTTTATAAACCCGTTGGTTATAATGTCACACACAGTTCAGCTAGCTAAACATCAACAGATTAGATTACATTCAAGTTTATTGTCATAGCATGAGTACAGTACAGCTTGATGTAATCATTGGATGAATTTGCAGGTAACAATAACTAGAAGCTGTCGGCTGTTTACAAGGTTAATGAAGAGGGTAGATCATTTCCTGGAAGGACTTTATGGCTCAAAAACATCCAGGTCTAGTGCCTAATATTGAGAACGGAGAGATAATACCAACAAGATATTCAGGGATGTCAATTACATTTTTTACTATGAAAATGAATAGACAGGTGCCTAAGAATGTCTTCACACATTCTGAGACGAATGGTATGGTGTCATGGATTATACATATGTGCACATCATTAGCAAATGTATTTTTACAAAAATACCGGGAAACATCACACAGAATCTACAAACCTGTTAAAAAGTTCATAAAAGTTTTAGGTTAAAATAATTAGATCAAGGTGATGGTCCGAATCTTCCTGGTTGCAGTGTCACCTGTTTTGTTTGGCTGACAGAAAGTACATCATGAAGAATGGGGTGGCGGGTGAATAAATAATAAATAAAGGGCCAATGTGCCACGGCTTTGGGCTGTTCTTAGGCATGACGGACAGCAGAGTGCCTACATACAGCCCTTATCAGTGGTATACTAGCAATATATTACCTATGTCTGGGGTGCCTTGGTGGTATTATGAACTGGTTACTAACACAATAAAAACAGGAAAATGTCTTTTGTGTGTCATATACCACTGCTTTCAGACAATCAGAGTTTCAATCAGCTGGTTTATAATTTGCAATGAACCCTAGGCGGTATGAGTTCTAAGTGGCGTGCTAATGTATCTGGCAAAGATAGAAGGCTGCCCCAGGAGTGACTAATTTGAAGTGGCACAGTAACAGTGGAGTAGAAGGAGCTTGAGCTATCAGGCAACATGCTGGGGTTACATGGAGTGAGCTTTATCAAGCAATAAACAAACAACAATAACCCTGTCTCTGTCTCTCCGTCTCTCTCTCTCTGTCTGTCTCTCCCTGTGTCTCCCAGTCTCTGTCTCTCACTGCCCGTGTGTGTGTCTCTCTGTCTCCATCTGTGTTTTTCTCTCTCTGTCTGTCTCTCCCTGTGTCTCCCAGTCTCTGTCTCTCACTGCCCGTGTGTGTGTCTCTCTATCTCCATCTGTGTTTTTCTCTCTCTGTCTGTCTCTCCCTGTGTCTCCCAGTTTCTGTCTCTCGCTGCCCTGTGTGTGTCTCTGTCTCCGTCTGTGTGTTTTTCTCTCTCTGTCTGTCTCTCCCTGTGTCTCCCAGTTTCTGTCTCTCGCTGCCCTGTGTGTGTCTCTGTCTCCATCTGTGTGTTTTTCTCTCTCTGTCTGTCTCTCCCTGTGTCTCCCAGTCTCTGTCTCTCACTGCCCGTGTGTGTGTCTCTCTGTCTCCATCTGTGTGTTTTTCTCTCTCTGTCTGTCTCTGTGTCTCCCCTCTTCTAATGACCCTTTGATTTGACAGGAAGGGGATGGTCCAGTGAGGTCAGGGCTACCCCTCCACTAACAGGTCATTATCGCAGTACACTGGAGCGGAACAAAAGGTTGTTCAATCTCTCTCAGACGAAACGCAGAGAAGGGAGAGATGGAAAGAACTGTGTGGACCATTGAAAGGATTAATGAAGATGATGGGCAAATAAAGTCGGATGAATGTGAATTGGCGAACGTTGGGGACATAGGTTAGCCCAGCTAGCAGAAACAGAATTTAGATTCAATAATCTTTCGTCGCTGTGTTCTCAGCCCAGGCCTGATAGGGTGAGGGGGGGGGGGGGATTCACCCACTGAACTCTACATAGTGTAAAGTCTTCACGTCAACGCAACAACAAAATACACAAAGACAACAAACGATCGGACACAAGGAACCAAGGTAGGGGTTCCCAAGAGTCAATCTGAGAGAGACTGTTACAAGCCCCTCATTCTGACGTGAGTGACACAGCAGGGGGCGGGGATGTGGGCGGGGATGGAGGGGAGGGCGGAGGGAAGGAAAAAGAGAAAGAGGAGGACAGAGGGACGGACGGAGGGAGGGCAGATTTCGACATTTCAAACGAGGGCCATAATCAAACTTATTGCCTGACAGGAGGCATTTAGCATTACGAACTTCCATTTGGGGCACATATTATTACAGCAGTATCAACCTTGTCACTTCAGATAAAGAGCAGCAATCTCTCTTCAGAAGAGGGATCTTTTTATAACTTTATTCATTGGTTGCCCTGTCTCTTCTGCTAGGCTTAACTGGAACACTGCTGTTGTGTAGCCTTTGGGATCGGTCCCAATTGGCAAAAAAACAGCCCACTGTACATGGAAAGTAGTGCACCAAGTCTGGAAAAGGGTGCCATTTGGAACGCAGCCGATGAGGTCTGTGCAGCGAACATCATCGATAAACAAATCCAATGACATGAGCCCGTTGTTACAGTGCTTTAATACTGTTGTTCAGTGTTGTTGTTTTCTGTGCCGTTTTCACACTAGAAGTCAATGCTAATGCTGTCCGAAGACAATGACCCTGTTGTTTCCGCCTCTGACTGACAGAAGCCTGATTGTGTTGTTGTTCTGGGCTGTTTTCGTGCCTGGGCAATAAACAAAACACAAAAAAAGACAGTGGGTGGATGGATCTTTGGTCATTTAAAACGCAATTGTGGAACGGAACAATGAGGTCGCTGACTGGACAGCCTGGACAAATACATGTATTCTACTGATGATGGTTAGGACCTCCTCCCAGTAACGTGGTGATGGGGACAGATATGTGTGTGTGTGTGTGAATACTTACATGTGTGTGGATTTGGACATTCATTTGTGTGTGTGTGTGTGTGTGTGCCTAAATGCAAGTCTGAACAACAGCAAGTCAATATACTATAGTTTCACTGTGTTTTTAAAGACGCATTGTGGGATTTCTGGCCACTGGTTGTAAACGCAGCACTGTTGAGCCAAAACGGGTCCCCAAATATTGTGGAAATCCTATGTGTTGTATCTGCTGATGTGGTCTGTGTCATCAAAACCACAGGCTTTCAAACTTGCAATTTCATGGCTAACTGAGGTATGAGAGTGATTCTACTTGTAGATTATCTGGATGCTAACAACGCATCACAGATCCAGCGCAAAACTGGAGGTTTACATTTTTTTTTATTATTCATGAGAGGGTTCCAGTCTGAGTGGGGTGCAACACAGTCCAATGTGTCAGGATTAGGGTTCCAGTCTGAGTGGGGTGCAACACAGTCCAATGTGTCAGGATTAGGGTTCCAGTCTGAGTGGGGTGCAACACAGTCCAATGTGTCAGGATTAGGGTTCCAGTCTGAGTGGGGTGCAACACAGTCCAATGTGTCAGGATTAGGGTTCCAGTCTGAGTGGGGTGCAACACAGTCCAATGTGTCAGGATTAGGGTTCCAGTCTGAGTGGGGTGCAACACAGTCCAATGTGTCGGGATTAGGGTTCCAGTCTGAGTTGGGTGCAACACAGTCCAATGTGTCAGGATTAGGGTTCCAGTCTGAGTGGGGTGCAACACAGTCCAATGTGTCAGGATTAGGGTTCCAGTCTGAGTGGGGTGCAACACAGTCCAATGTGTCAGGATTAGGGTTCCAGTCTGAGTGGGGTGCAACACAGTCCAATGTGTCAGGATTAGGGTTCCAGTCTGAGTGGGGTGCAACACAGTCCAATGTGTCAGGATTAGGGTTCCAGTCTGAGTGGGGTGCAACACAGTCCAATGTGTCGGGATTAGGGTTCCAGTCTGAGTTGGGTGCAACACAGTCCAATGTGTCAGGATTAGGGTTCCAGTCTGAGTGGGGTGCAACACAGTCCAATGTGTCAGGATTAGGGTTCCAGTCTGAGTGGGGTGCAACACAGTCCAATGTGTCAGGATTAGGGTTCCAGTCTGAGTGGGGTGCAACACAGTCCAATGTGTCAGGATTAGGGTTCCAGTCTGAGTGGGGTGCAACACAGTCCAATGTGTCGGGATTAGGGTTCCAGTCTGAGTGGGGTGCAACACAGTCCAATGTGTCAGGATTAGGGTTCCAGTCTGAGTGGGGTGCAACACAGTCCAATGTGTAAGGATTAGGGTTCCAGTCTGAGTAGGTCACGGCTCGACTATACGGAGATGGGACAAGCTCGACGGAATGCCTTCGGTACAACGCCGCGCCCTGTTCATGAAGCCGTGGCAGGACGTTCGTAACTGGCAGAGAGACGGGCATTTCTCTGCCTTCCGAGTGGGTTTCCAGTGTGTATTAGGTAGATGTTTTATACCGTAACTGCACACACTGGGAGGGCATCACGAGTTTTAGCTGCAGTTTACCTGCGTGGTGCTTAAATGATGCTGCGTGGGAAACGGACGCGATGCTGTTTTGGACTGACGCCTCAGCGGTGTGAAACTAGCAGGCTCCTTACGCAAAAGCACATTGCTCATCCTAAGAACCAAATCAGTAATCACAGAGGTTGGACCATTCAATCTGATGCTGCACTGAATGTCTGGTTCCTTATGAACAACATGCATAAATAAGGACTCCGAATTGGCTGGTGGAAGGAAGGACACTCCACTGGGAACGTTGTGGGACTCTCACTACGGTGAAAAGGCTCACAATAACCGAAATAAGATCGCCACTGGGCTCATTTGATCACCTACGGAAGCACAGAAAACTGTTGTCTTGCCACGGCAAAGGCCCCGTGCGCCGAAACACAGCTGTGCATTTGTTTACAGTTCCGTGTCAGTAAAACTATTCCAAACAGGAGGCTTTTAACGGGTGAAAAAGGAAGGCAATTTTCAAATCACCCAAAAAAAAAAAAAAAGACCACAGGGAAGAAGGGGACAGAGAGAGAATGACGAAGGGGGGGGGTGAGTGTGGGGGGGGGGTTGGCTTTCTGCTGCAGCAACAAATATGCCTGCACAATGCACATCTTTCTCGCTTTGTCTGCTTCGTCAGCGAACGGCTATAGAAATATTTTGGCAGCCTGCTCTTTGTTTTCATTTTCACAAAAGGTGGAGGGAGAGAGAGAGGTGGGGGCGGGGGGGGTGTGCTGGTGCTGGTGGAGGGGGACGGAGGAGTTGTCGAGAGCAGAGGAGGGGAGAAAGAGAGAAGAGAGAGACTGATCGGAGAGAGAAGAGTGAGAAAAAGAGATTGACAGAAAGCAGATAGAGAGAGGAGAGCAAGAGAGACAGAGAGAGAGAGGTAGAGGGGGAGAGAGGGGGAGGGGGGGAGAGGGGAAGGGGGTAGGGGAGAGCAGGGTTTTCAGTCTGCCACTCTCCGTCCCAGACCCAATCTAAACAGCGGGAGGAAGCTGTAAATCAAACTAATGCACCGACCTGGTAATTCGGAGCAGCAGGGCCGTGGCGGCGGGCATATAGGGGGACCCCAAAACGGCGGGAGTTAACCAAAACTGCGGCGGCACAGGCTTTAATCAGCGCCAAAGATCCGATAACACTGTCTCCCCCAATCAGAGCGGCTTCCTGTCAGTCACACAAGACTGATTCGGACCAATCAGGCCTCGCCGACACACTGACATTGCCGAGGCTGGTCTGCGGCCAGCCAGTGAATTACCCATCTCGTTTAGAAAGGGGAGAAAAGAAATGAGGAGAAAAAAGCTCCTATAACTCTGGCATGCATTCGAATAGGGGCCCCATTCCCTACACAGCACACCACCCTTAACCTATTAGTCCACTGTTAATGGAGTAGGGTACTAGTTGGGACGTCCCACTGTTCTCCTTTTGGTGGGACAGGATTGGGCTGATGGACACATCAGGAATGTGACATCATAATCAGAGCACAAAGTCTACAATGTCTCATTAGAAACATATGGATGTAAAGACGTATGAAGAGAGTTGTCGCAGGCTGTGTGTGTGTGTGTGTGTGTGTGTGTGTGTGTGTGTGTGTGTGTGTGTGTTTGTTCGTGGGTGTGTGCGTCTCCTCCAATGCCTAAGTGGATGGTTTTCAATTGCAGTTACTGTGTTATCATCTCGTAAAATGCAAGACCTTGTCGTCTTAAAAATTGGAACAAGATTCTGTAACGTTTTTTTGGTTGTTGCAAATCTACAAATCGCAGCCACTTTGTTGGCTTTCAAACACTGTGTTAATTACAACACCACACCGGGGACTGGCCTCAGATCAGTGCCAGAACTGAATGACTCGAAACATGGAATGCACAAAAAAAAAAAAAAAAGGAGAAAGAAACATGGCATTTCAAGTGAAACTATTTTCAACTGGTATAAATGGAAAACAGGCAGGCCCAATTTAAAATAAGACATTGCCAGGGGCCGACTTTTGTGCGATGGATTCAGTGTAGCGGGGGGCGTAGGGAAAGGTGGAGATAGCAAAGCCATTTACCACAGTGAGTAAGAAAATAAAATGTAAATGGGATTCACTTCATCACCGGGCCTTTCAGACGGGCCCTTCCGACTTGCGATCCATGCGGCTCTTTTCTTTGAAGATGCTAGTGCTGGGATGCACGCAGGCCGGCCAAGCCAAGCTGGGGAGTGAGGGAGGGTGTTGGACTGGCTGGCTGGCAGAGGTACACTCACTCTGCATGCGTAACCAGCGAAGCACTTGGCAGCCTCGGTGATACAACAGGGCCAATCAATAAAACCTTGTTACACTAATTGCGAGATTATAATCTCCTCTAGGTACTTCGGCTGCATATCCAAACAGTCACTCCATTAAGAGAATGATTCCAGCGATGGCCTCTCCCTATCTCTTTCTCTCTCTCTCTTTCTCAAACGTCTATTATGCTAAATTAATTAATGGTCAAAATGCATATAAAGGGAGTATAGCTAAAGAGTTACTTGGTAATTTCGGCCAAGAGTCCCTTTAACTATTCATCCAGTCACAACATCCAATATAGGAAGACATTAAAGGTCATTTTGGAACCAAGCACTAGCTAGCATAAGCACAGTGAATGGAAGTATGTGGTATCCGCTAGCACTTCCAGGCTGTGGACTAATGTGAGTGACTTCCTTCAAACAGCATAAATAATATCCACAAGGGAATCTTCCTCTGGGGATTGTCAAAATCCCTTTAAGGTCAAATGGTGGAAGCATATTTTTTTTTAATGCCCACAAGTTAATTGGAGAGAGAGTACTTTATAGGCTGCCATTGGAAAGTCATGACAAAATGGCATTGCATCTATTCAAGTGGAGTAGCTGGGAGGAGTTATATATAATTTAGTCTACAGGTGTAGCTGGGTGGGTTTATATAGAGTATAATTTAGTCTACAGGTGTAGCTGGGTGGGTTTATATAGAATATCATTTAGTCTACAGGTGTAGCTGGGTGGGTTTATATACAGTATAATTTAGTCTACAGGTGTAGCTGGGTGGGATTATATAGAGTATAATTTAGTCTACAGGTGTAGCGGGATGGGTTTATATAGAGTATAATTTAGTCTACAGGTGTAGCTGGGTGGGATTATATAGAGTATAATTTAGTCTACAGGTGTAGCTGGGTGGGTTTATATACAGTATCATTTAGTCTACAGGTGTAGCTGGGTGGGTTTATATACAGTATAATTTAGTCTACAGGTGTAGCTGGGTGGGTTTATATACAGTATAATTTAGTCTACAGGTGTAGCTGGGTGGGTTTATATACAGTATCATTTAGTCTACAGGTGTAGCTGGGTGGGTTTATATACAGTATCATTTAGTCTACAGGTGTAGCTGGGTGGGTTTATATACAGTATCATTTAGTCTACAGGTGTAGCTGGGTGGGTTTATATACAGTATCATTTAGTCTACAGGTGTAGCTGGGTGGATTTATATACAGTATAATTTAGTCTACAGGTGTAGCTGGGTGGGTTTATATACAGTATCATTTAGTCTACAGGTGTAGCTGGGTGGGTTTATATACAGTATCATTTAGTCTACAGGTGTAGCTGGGCAGGTTTATATATCATTCAGTCCAGTCTAAAGAGTTAGTTGGGTTCTAGCCTTACTGGATTATGTTCCTTACTTAGTATACTGTACAGGGACCAGAGGTCCTGTGGGCACACAGCCGATGTTGTCTGCTTGGGGCCCTATCGATTGGACACCGGGAGACACCCGGGCAAAGGTACACTCTGTGGTTACTCTTTTGTACACTGTTGCCACGACGACCACGAATGACCCCAGGCAGACAAAGGGCTTGTTGAGGCCAGGCCAGAGGCATGACCTTGTCTTTAATCAGACAGAGGGAGGGAAAAGAGAGAGTTAATGACAGTGAGAGGTAAAGGGAAAGAAACAGGAAGAGATAACTGAGAAGAGAGAGAGAGAGAAAAGCAAAATGCAGAAATAGCTGAGAACAACAGAATTAAAGAGAGACAGAGAGAGCTGGCAAAAATAGCAATAGACAGCACTGGGAGAGGTAGCAATCAAGATCAAGACAGCGATTCATTTTCGTGAATAATTGTTTCTGCTGTCTGCTGTTGAAAAACTTGATGTTCATTATTAGCATCACTTTAATTATGTTATATTGTAAATGAAAACCTATTTCCAAACGGCACCTTGGCGGAATGTACATTGTGCCAGCAAAGCACATTTTATTAGAATGCAATTGAAAACTGAGAGCGAGACAGGAAACAGGGGGAGACATACAGTGAAAGAGTGCGCTATGCTCTCAGACAACTGGGATCAGGTGGAAGATCACGTGAGCAGTGGACATGATGGCAGATCTGACCCCATTTCCTGATGATTCATCTGACAATAGAAATGAAACTGTCACCACAGGTAGTGGAGATCACAGGGTACGATTAACCAGAGATACAGTATTGTCTTTACAGTGAGCTGCTGATGTAGACACTTTCAGGCAGTTTGGAGGCGTCAGGTTCTTTTCGCCCTAAAACCACTGACCCAAATGCATTTCAAAGTAGTAGGAGGGTTAAAGGGGACCAAAGAAAAAACTGCCGAAATGCTCGCAACATATAGGAATGGAGATGGTGAGGCCAAAAACGGGAGAGGATTCCGTTATTTTTTATTTTTTTACGGGGGGCTAATACAGTATTTGTTAATAAGGTATATGTGAGTGTGGGCCCCGCTAAATGCTCCCCGTGGGCTCCCCCAAAGTTTTAGCTGTCAGACTGAACGAGAGGCGAAAACTGGTCATGCAAGGAATGGAGGGAGGCAGATGTCAAATATGAGCAGACCTTGAGTAAACAAAGTACAAGACAAGAGCAAAGCTAACTCCTCTCTCTGCCCGCTCAGTCTGCCCACCTTCCACTCTGTCAGTCCACTCCCTGCCCCCTCGCTCCCCCCTGCCTCAAAACTGGACCCGTCGGTCTTTTCTCTCTCACCTCTCCTTCACTCAGCCTCCTTTCAACATAGGTTGTTTTACGTTATGTACAGTGCTGTGCAAAAGTCTTGGGCACCTGAAAGTCGAACTAAAGTCATTTATTTGGATATTAAGTGTTTATTTATATATATATATATATATATATATATATATATATATATATATATATATATATATATACACACCACTGTTCAAAAGTTTGGGGAAACCTTTTCCCTGTTTTTTGTCCATTTAAATAACATCAGATTGATCATAAATACAGTGTAGACATTGTTAATGTTTTATATGACTATTGTAGCTGGAAACAGCAGATTTTCAATGGAATATGGAATATCTGGCGTACAGAGGCCAATTATCAGCAACCATCAGTCCTGTGTTCCAATGACACACTGTGTTGGCTAATCCAAGTTTATCATTTTAAAAGGCTAATTGATCATTAGAAAACCCATTTGCAATTATGTTAGCACAGCTGAAAACTGTGGCGCTGATTAAAGAAGCAATACAACTGGCCTTCTTTAGACTAGAACATCAGCAATTGTGGGTTCGATTACAGGCTCAAAATGGCCAGAAACAAAGAACTTTCTTTTCATCAATCTATTTGTTATGAGAAATGAAGGCTATTCCAATGCGAGAAACTGCTAAGAAACTGAAGGTCTCTCCCAACGATGTGTACTAATACCTTCACAGAACAGCGCAAACTGTCTCTAAACAGAATAGAAAGAGAGAGGCCCTGAAGCAGAGCAAGAGGACAAATACATTACAGTGTCTAGTTTAAGAAACAGACCCCTCACAGAACCTCAACTGGTAGCTTCATTAAATCATGTTTAAACTATGCAAGAACTATGAGGGAAGAAGCAGTCAGCTGGTATTCTGTCTATAATGGAGCACAGTCACCAGATCTCAACCCTATTGAGCAGCTTGGCCGTATGGTACGTCAGAAGTGCCCATCAAACCAATCTAACTTGTGGGAGGTGCTTCAGGAAGCATGGGGTGAAATCTCTTCAGATTACCTCATCTAGAATACCAAAGGTCTGCAAGGCTGTAATTGCTGCAAATGGAGGATTCTTTGATGAAAGCAAAGTCTGAAGGACACAATAATTATTTCTAACCTTGTCAATTAATACATTTACTATTCACTTTGCCCTATTTCATATTCAAACTCATTTCATATAAGTGACCTCAAACTTTTGAATGATTATTATATAATTAATTTTTTTAATTAAAACACTTACTACCTAAAGAAATAGACTTAGTTCAGCTTTGAAGTGCTTAAGACTTTTGCACAGTACAGTAAGTCACATAGATATACGAGGACGATCACTGACTAATTCTGATTACCAGAGATAATAAAACACGAAGGAAAACACTTCCTAAGTCCACAATTTAAATGGAACCAACTAATCGGATTTTGTTCGATGCCATCCATTTTTATGATATGTTACGTTGTGCATTTTATTTGTGTGATTCAAATGACTGCTTGTTCTGTATGCATTGCGCTTAAGAACCTGGATCTTATAATTTACTACGGGACTATTATGAGTGAACATAATATACATGGGTAAGACCCTTCTCTCTACTGTAAGATATTTTCCTCTTTTGGGGAAAATTACTAAATGTATGCACTCAATACTATCCGTCCGCATGGCTGAGTCACTGCTAACTGACAAAACTGTGATCCAGTCAGTTTCTTACATTTTTCTCACAACGCCGCTAACCTAAAAATATCCCCTAAATTAAACACCTCAACAGAAATAGCCCCAACCAAAACACCCCACCACCCTGTAAATACCCCCAACTGAAATATCTAATCTCCTCCTCTAAACGCCAGATCAAAAGTTCAGAGTGATGGCACAGCCATACGTTTGGCCCGTCCAAATGATTGCAATTGACAAGGACAAGTGCTTCCCGCTGCATAGCACGACGGCGGGGCTTACGACGAAACTCCCCAAATCCCCCGGCTCGCAGACATATGGCAAGCCGCGAGTTCTAGTGCAGCTGCGGTGCCACGACACAGACGCGTTCAGTCATACCCAGTTAGAAACTTCTCTGAATACATGCTCACGGCCATGTTCTCGTACACCTCATTGTAACTAATTATGTCGGACGCACCCTCTTTCAAATGCAGTGCTCCACGGCGACACCGGTTTTGGTTTTCAATCTTCTCTCAAATCAGAAACAGATTCAGACCTTGAACACTTTCAGGCTAGTTGAGAGTCACCATGCCGCAGCGTGTCCGAGCCAGATGCAGAGGTCAGTCTTTCACTTATGTCGAGGAGAGGAAATGCGAAAAACGTCTGTGAAGTGTGATAATCTAACACAAGGGTCTCCGACTTTTTCTAGTATAAGAGCTACCTAGAAGAACATTTAATATTTCCTCAGCTACCCATCCTCCAAATATACACATTCTCTCTTCATCTTCCCTGAGCAACGTCTCTGTGTTCTCAGTGTAAAAGCGAAACTACTGAACTACATTTGTCAATATACATAACAACAAAGAGGGCACTATACATTTTTTTAAAAACTATTTAAAAAAGGTTGTTATATACCTGCATCCTCCTTTTTTAAAATGTTTAATATTGTGTAACGTTTGGCTTTGAAAATCAATAATGGCCTTACTGGTGTGGATTAATGTCTATGTGTCTTTGATTAGACAGCAGCCGGGAGCCTGTGGTCTATGATACTATGACTGTTTGTGGTGAAACGTGGAAATTGTACTGTTTGGCAAGCAAATCGTGAGTGGGTTGCAAGGTACTGGTGGCCAGCGATCGACCTGTAGCAGACCCCTGAAAAATCAACACCAGCAATACTCCGAACACTGACGGTAGAATTAGAATATTCCAGATTGCGGGACCGCAGCTCTATTTTCAGTCTCCCGTGAAACCGTACCAGTGGCAGGTGTAGGCATGCTCCGGTCTGACCGAATCAAAGGGTGTTTCATCAACAACTAAAGACACACTCACCTGATTTGGGGAGAGAAACTCCTGGTTATTTTCATTCATGTACATGTTGTCACCATCAAACTGTGAGAAGAAACACAAGGGGGACAGGAATCAGTCAGTGCACAGAAAAAACAAAAACAAACAAACAGCCAGCCTGTGGAAACAGTCAGTCAGACATAGGGACAGGTTGAATGATTCCAATTACTCAGTAGGGGCCGTTAAACCACTACTGGCTTAGTGTTCCTGGTGGATGTCAGTAATTACTGTTCATTTAGAGACCCATATAATTAGAACAGTCAGAGTAGTGAAACTCACTGCTCTGCTTGCCCGCAGCGGCCCCAGAGAGTGTGTGTGTGTGTGTGTGTGTGAGTGTGTGTGACTGGGCCATGACTCGGCCCGCCGCGTGTGTCACGCGAGGTGTCAACAGTGAGGGATGCAGAGGAAGCGCTAATCACACCAGCAGAAAGACAACTCATTCTGTCACTGCAAGTGTGTGTGTGGGGGGGGGGGGGCCGGGGCGGGTGAATGAGTGCAAGCCCCTGAGCAGTCGGCGGGCGGGGCCGAGGAGGGTGTGGGAGGCCGGAACGGTCGGCCTGGGTCGTTCGCCGGGGCCACATGTTGGCGACTCCCACCGCAGCAGTGATTAACACGGGGCTGTAGCCAGAGGTGAAGAACGCCTCACACTTCCCAGCGGCTTCCCTGGTCCTGTCCACCATCATTAGAGGGCGTTCAGCGCCAAACACACAGATCAGAGCCAAGCAGAACCGCCGCGCTGTGATGTCACGAGGCGGCTCTGTACACCGTCACGGGTCTCCAAACTGCCACGAGACGTGTACACTAGCGCCCCCTGTCTGACCCGCTCAAACTTGCACTCTTTTCGTAAAATCGTATTCCCTGTTCCGTGGTTTGGGCACTGTCAAGAGGTCGGCCTGCAGTTGCCTCCCTTCCGTGACACTGGGTTCTAGGTGTGACACTGGGTTCTAGGTGTGACACTGGGTTCTAGGTGTACACAGAAGCTGAAAGCCACAAGCGCATCCATACGGGTGGGAGCTGAAGTGAAGCCTTTTAACCCGCACAACTGATGTGACAGTGGCGAGCCATTCTTCACTGATATAATCAGTGCCCTGTAGCTTCTGACAGTGAGAGTAGGAAATAATTGCAACGGGCGTTACAGAACAACGTCGTCCCAACTGCCACGTTCCAAAACCACGGGCACATCCACAGTCATGATCGCTGTCGCCACGGGCACCGGACTGGATGACGGCAATGGCTAGCATCATATGATGTGTCAGCCATCACCTCATCCCTCTCGCAGTCATCCGTTAGATAGACTTAATGCTTTCAACGTAATGATTTCTCCTTGATGGAACCATTAGTTTTGCGGGCCACAATTATTGGATGATGGTTGCACACTGCAAAGGAAAATGAAATCCATTTATTCTGTTTCACTGGAAAGGAGGTTTGTAAGTGCTTTGAGTTCCCAATCAGGAAATGAATGGAGCGGAATTACGGCAGCGAGCAGTTATTTTCGCATATGACACAGATTTAGTTTTTCAGAGAAACTGCAGATTGTTTGTGATATTTACATATACATCGTATTTATATATTTTTTGTGCGTATTTTTCCTGCAAAAGGCACGCTTGTTGGTATCAAACAACGAACTACACTGTTCAGATGACAAGGCGTGCTAAAGGAGGCCCATGCTAATGACAATACATTACACAGCGGCATCACAGTGTATTACCCAAGAAGCCACTGTAATTAAATTGTGTACAGATTTTTAAAGTGCATTTCCATTTAATGTCACAGCTCTTCTTTGAATCAACATTCCTATTTTAAGGTGCCACAGACGCACATTACAACCGCAGCAATGTTACAGCCATTCATCTAACATGACTTCAACTACATTTTGTGTCGGGTGAGAAAACACATCAGAACTCACAGCCCTTCTCTGGCCTGCTGGCCCTCAGTTTGCTTTGTTTTTTTGCCTTCGTGGCCATTAATCATTACCGCCAAATCTACAGGAAAACAACCACAAAAAGAAAAAAAAACAGAGAGGAATGGAGAGACAGGGAGGTAGAGAAGAGAAACAGAGGGAATAACAGTGGGTAGAGAGGAATGAAGGGAGAAAGAGAGAGGCTGGATGAGGGAGGGATGGAGACAGAGAAGTGAAGAAATAAAGAATTGGGAGAAAAAGAGATGGAGAAAGGAAAAGGGAGGGAAAAAGACAATGAGAGAAGGGGAGGGAGGAAGAGAGAGAGAGTTGGTGGGGAAGGGAAAGAGGGAGTGAGAGGACGAGATAGAGGTGCAGAAACAACACAAAGCCTGGTGAAAACCCTGAGTGGTGAGGGTGAGGAGAGATGGAGAGAGAGAGATGGAGAGAGAGAGATGGAGAGAGAGATGGAGAGAGGGAGACGGAGAAAGATGGACAGAAAGAGAGATGGAGAGAGATGGAGAGAGGGAGACGGAGAAAGATGGACAGAAAGAGAGATGGAGAAAGATGGACAGAAAGAGAGATGGAGAAAGATGGACAGAAAGAGAGATGGAGATGTAGAGAGAGATGTAGAGAGAGATGGAGAAAGATGGACAGAAAGAGAGATGGAGAGAGAGAGATGGATGGAGAGAGAGAGATGGAGAAAAAGAGAGATGGATAAAGATGGACAGAAAGAGAGATGGAGAAAAAGAGAGATGGATAAAGATGGACAGAAAGAGAGATGGAGAGAGAGATGAATGGAGAAAGAGATGGAGAGAGCGATGGAGAGAGAGCTTTTTCAAACAACTGATATACATTTGACACCTACCACTCCAGTGTGCCGAGCTACAAAGCTCATAGAGTGTGGCGCTATAAATAGGCAGCTGTTTGTGTAAACCCAAGCCACTGACAGTTTGATGTAGGAAGTGCGCACTAGCATTGAGGTTATGGAACAACAGTTGAACGCCACCTATCAAACAGATCCAGGCCGCAAATGAGCATTCCAATCTATAGTAGTACATCAAAATGGCCCGCACGCAGAGCACGGCAGCCAATAGGAAAACTCTTGGCTTACAAGATGGCCGCCATCCCGGCGATGTTCACACTGCTAGCCGGTCCTACGGAGCGTGGATGTAGCTGCCCCCACCCCCCCCACCCCCCACCCCCGCCGCCGCCACATATGTTTTACATTTAGACCAAGTGGCACTGGCAGAGGAGAAAGCCCGGCCCGGCCCTCTCCCTGCCCTCCTCTCTTTGGCGGGGCTAAAATAGGGACTCCACGGTTTACCACACGGCCGTGACTAATCGCCTGTCAGTCAAAGTGCAAATGGAAACAGGCAGCAGTCAAAATGCCTGTGTCAGGACGTTGGTCATTAGAGCGCTCAGCCCGGCAGATAGCACTGAAGGTCTGAGGGGATGGTCTGTTTGCAATGAAGCAGATATGGATCGCTTGACTGTTTGTGCGCACGTGTGTGTGTGTTTCTGTGTGTGTGTCTGTGTGGAAAATGTGCATGCGTGTGTATGTGCGTAGGATTGTTTGTGTATGTATGTATATTCCATGTTTGCTCTCCTGTATTTGTTAGTGTGTGTTCGTGTGTGTTTTTCTGTGTGTGTGTGTGTATGTGTGTACATGCGTACTGTAAAAACACACGTGTCGATCCCTCTGAGTGCCCTCTATGTGTCCTCTTTAACAACGACCGAGCCCAGTGCGGATTAAAAAATGAGGCCGTCCATGTTGGTGTTTTTGACCATACAGGAGCTCAGCCGCCACATCCATTCTGTTCAAACACTGTTTAAAAGCACATCTGTGTCAGCTCACCTGGTTCAATGAAGCCAGTCCCCGCAATGGAACCCAACCTGCCCATTTGGATTTTTCCTATTATAGGTTTATCACGGCCACACCTCCAGACAGATGAAGTATGGTCTTAATTACACAAAAAGTAAGAGGCGGAGCCACGCAAATCCACTGAGCGGGAACATAATTGCTTCTTTATTGACTGAGGGGGGTGAGAAATGAATTGGAACAGCTGAAAACCCTCGGATGAACATTCAAACATTCAAATGCGGCAGGGAGGAGCGGAGAGAGATCCAAACGATCACAAATTGTGCGTGTGCTTGTAAAGGACTGAGACAGTGGAGAAATCAAGGGAGGAATGGCTGCTTTTGACAAGGCTGTGTTCAACCAAGCCGCCCAGTGGATCCTGGGAGACAATCCTTCCCCCTCGTACGGCAAGCTTAATTGCTCCTATCAGTGTTGTGATATAATATTCATCTGGGGTTAATGGTCTTTCCTACTGTCTGGTCAGTCACATGGAGGGTTTCCTAAAGCTCGGCCATCCCTGGAATGACACCTCGACTGGCTCGGCTCCAGGTGAGATGGACTGTTTAAAACGTACTGCAAGGAATCAGAGGGCCGCCTTAACGTGGAAAAAGAGAATGTTTCAAAAGCGCCCGTGATGAGTTTCTGTTGGAATGCTCGTGATCCATGTGGATGTTTGGGTCTGAATGGGCTCGGTTGTCCGCTGGGTTACACAGGGGCTGAAACGCATATCTCACCTCTGACCCCTGCGGCCTGGGTCGGTGTTGAGTTACAATTCGCCGTCCACAATCACACCATTGTGCTCGCCACAATGAAAGTTCATCTAAAACATCGCCAACCTAAACCAGGACTAATGGACCAGGTGGAAGTGAAAACGGAATTAGATGAGATTTAACGTAAATTCTGAATTCACGCAGATAGCCCAAACAAGAACCAGGAACGTTGGAAGGATGGCTGCCTCTCAATCAATCAAATGTATTTATAAAGCCCTTTTTACAACAGCAGTTGTCACAAAGTGCTTTTACAGAAACACCCGGCCTTAAACCCCAAGGAGCAAACAACAGTAGTGCTGAATTTCAGTGGCTAGGAAAAACTCCCTAAGAAGGCAGAATTTTAGGAAGAAACCTAGAGAGGAGCCAGGCTCAGAGGGGTTACCAGTCCTCTATGTGGACACAGAAATAGCAGCGGCTCCCTGAGAAATTGCATATAGAGATAATAAACTTTAGCTACAGCGAATGGGGATCCGACTAAAGTAGTACTAACACTACAGAGGGGATGTGGTCAGGTGGCCAAAACGTTTTTCCTTTGAACTTCGACACCGAACGCGTGTCCAAAACAAACGTGTCCACGTGTACTTCAATCAGCCATAGCAATCCACTTCCCAGGGGAACATCAAGTGTTTCATTTATTTAAGTTCATGCCTGAACTGTGTTGAACTGGTCTCTCGATATTAAGGCCACGAAACCAAGCTCCCAAGCTTCCCAAATGGCACCCCATTCGCCGCATAGGCTCGGGTCGAAAACACCTCACTACATAGGGAGGAGGATGTTATTTGGGACACGGAGCAAGCCTGTGGATTCCATTTAATATATTAAACCAGCTTGCATTATATGATGAGAGGTACAATAGGAGGCTTTCAAGGGCAGTCCCAAAGGAAGGCAACAAAGGCTCTCTCTCTTCAAGGGACTAGTAAAGCAATTCGGAAATAGCCAAACACTATTTTGTACACTGTTGTGTTCCGTCTTCAGCGCAGAGCGCAATTTCCCAAAACACAAATGAGAAGGGAAAAAAACGTCAGGGGGTCATTGGAGAGAAAGTGGAGACATGACAGATACCTGTTCTTTCACTTGAGCGGCTTCGATATATATTTTTAAGATAATGTATGATAATTGAGGCAGACGAGCTCAGTCTCTCGAAGAGTCAATCAAGGAGTCCAACAAGATCGACATCTGGCCTTTTGTGCAATTACCTTCTTGAGTGATCTGTTTGAAGTCGGCTAATCATCCAGCATGGTAAGAATCCCACTTTGACTCAACTAGAGGAAGTACAGGCCTCATCCAATCTACACCATCATCTAACTGTATTATGCCACTCATCTAATAGTCAATCGTGAATAACACTCGCACCTCTTGGTATATTAACAAATATCACGGTGAAAATCCTTTCCGAACCGAGATCAACCCACGGGTGCTGCGTCTGTCTCATCCACCCTACATCGCCAACGCTGTCCCTTCCTTCCCAAGCCTGACACAGCGGCGCCAGGCTCCACGCACAATACTGGACGACACTCCTCCTGAATCCAACAGTACCGCATTTACATGGAGATGCGTTCTAGGTACAGTATTCTCCTCTCAATAGGGCCTGTGATTCTGCATTCAGGGGCGCAGTGCTGCTGTTTATTTTCCATCCGGTAGCCCTCGTCGCCTGGCATTCAGGCACAATGCTCTATTACCAATCTAATTGCACATTCCACCCTGACAAGGGCTCATTAAGCCTTAATTACACACATGTTGTTTTCTACAAACATCTCCATTTGGGTTTCTTTCGCGTTGTAATTGTTCAGCGGGGACAGCCATCTGAGATCTCATCAATGGAGAGAAAGAGAATGAGAGAGACAGAGAGAGAGAGACACACACACAGACAGAGATACACTACCGACACAGAGCGACAGGAGAAAAAAAAGGGGGAAAAGAGACAGAAACAACGAGACAAAGAGAAAGAAAGAGCGAGATAGACAGAAAAAAAGAGATGGAGAGATAGGAAGATGCAGACAGAAAGAGACAGAGAGAGAGGGAGTGAAAAAGGCTTCCTGGAACTAGGTCATGTGTTGCGATAAACAAGGCAGAGTTCTAAAATAATACACCCATCCAGTGGAAGTAATTCCAAACAAGTGAGCGAATGTGGAGCTCATGTAATATTTACTGAGCACTAATAGACAGACGCCAGGTCTTTTCTGAGCAGTATGCACCCCCACTCTTTCTAAAACAAGGGGTTGCTGCTTTTTCTTTTTTCTCTCTCCTTTTTCTTGCAATTTGAATTTCAGAGAAAGCGACTACATTAATATATCTGGCAGATGGGGGAGGTGTTGGGCCTTAGCTCGCTTATCTCTCTCCCTCTCTCTCTCTCTCTCTCTCTCTTTCTCTCTCTCGCTCCTCTCTCTATTTCCATCCACCTTTTCCCCATCTTTCTGTAGCCTTCCCCGATCCTCACATCCCCGCTTTCTCTCTTCGTGTCCCTCTCTCGCCAGCTCCCTCGGTCTCCCTCAGCTACACGGTCCTGGCTGTGATGTTTTTTTGTTTTTTTTTTACACGTTTGTAACATTTCAGGGACCGAAAATGGGCCCTAATCCAGAGTCTCTGAGGCGTGAACGATGACATTACTGAGGAGAATCGCACTTAAAGACTTCTTTAAAAAAAAATACAAATCCAGCTGGCACTGTAAGGTCACTGAGGCGCTTGTTAGGCAGCCGGCCTAAAACACCAGTAACTCAGTAGCCCACTGTGCTGGGGTTTCCATGTCTGGCTGCTACTTCTATGGGGGATTGACTGGGAATCCTCTTCCGCTAACTTCCACTAGCCAGTTAAATGTGTCTTTCCGTGGCGTTGGAATGTCATTAAAGTGCTGTGGTGAATTCTGTACGATGCCAGGCCAGGGCTGAATTAGAGTTTGACGTATTTCAGATTACCGGCCGAGCGCAGGTCTGATGTGATTCTGGGCTACAGATGCCTGGGCTGAGGAACAGTCAAAACACCTCGCCATTCAGGAATTATTTGAAAAGCCGTAACGCTGAGATGGAACGAACAGCCAAAATAATGGTGGTGTGAGAAATCCTTTCATATTGTCATTGTTATTAGTGCAGCGTAATTATTTTCAAGATCCTTAACAAGATTGTCTGGTTCTTCCGATTCGAGACGGAAAAGAAAATGCATCAGTCTGTTCACTTATTTACAGATAGAATCTGTTTCCATGTTTATCTGTTTGTTTGTTTTGTTGACAATTTCCAATCTTAGCACAATTACCACCAAGTAGAGCCCATGCTGCGATGAAAACAAAGATGGATGTGCCATCGGAACTACGTGGAGATAAACAAACATGAAGATATTAACCAAAAACAACCTAAAATGACTCACTCTTGTTATCGTCACCAAAATAAATCTGGATGACATTAATTATAACAGCGACCTCCGTTGGATAACCAGTGTGAAGAGAAACACAGAAACACACACACATCTCACACACACACACACACACACACACACAGCGAATAGTATCGTTACTGTGCTGGCTCTAATAGACGGTCTCTTAGATATTCTGTACAGAATAGTGCTCATACAATATTAATATGACACACCAAAATATGGCAGTCGGAGCAGATTCCATCTCTCACTCTCTACATAATTGACTATGCAAGCTCTCCAAATCAACCAGGAAAAGCAGGAGGGAAAGTAAGAAGGAGGGAAAGAAAGAAGGAGGGAAAGAAAGAGAGAGAAAAGAATCCTGA
The DNA here is from genome assembly GCF_011004845.1 of Esox lucius. Classification (NCBI taxonomy): domain Eukaryota; kingdom Metazoa; phylum Chordata; class Actinopteri; order Esociformes; family Esocidae; genus Esox; species Esox lucius. The sequence goes on along the minus strand of NC_047585.1, from coordinate 41,191,079 downwards.
AAAGGACCTGTCATCTCAGTGGGAGACATTGAACTCTTTACCCTGTATCATGTCAGAGCTGGAGACACGAGAAACCTCTACCACAACAACAAAAACAACAACAGCAACGACAACACGGCATCCAGCCTCCCAACAGATAGGGGAGACGGTAGTACGCTTTGGGCAGCCCCTATTTTGTGTACTTTAAAACAGACCCCATTGGCCCATGTCAAATGCAGTGCACTAAATCGTGAAAGGGTGCGCCATTCGGGACGCAGGGGTTTGTTTTTTTGGGGGACCAGAGACGCGGGGTCCGGAGAGACACGCGCCGACGGAGTCAGTTTGAGATAAGGGGCTTGCTGTCCCTCCCGGAGGAGACCTGCCGCAGCTCGACCACCTTTAACAGGGAGACGCTCAACCGTTTTACAACCTGATGTCACCCTGAGAGAAACATCTGCTGATAGAGCGCGCGCCGGGTTCAAACCCATCCTGCAGCGGCACACATGCATCGGAGACAGTGGCTGAGACCACTGGACCTCTGTAGGCCACGCTTATGACTTTAACAGCTGCTATGAACGTCGGCTGTGTGTAACCATGGGCGAGTTACTTTAAAGGGGGAAGAAACATCCAGGGATTACTGAGCTGTTTCTTTTCTTCTACGTCCTTAACTGTGACTTATTCCAAATATCCTGTCACACAACATTAGGTTTACATTCTTTAATGCTGGAATCCTTTTTTGAAACAATAAGAAATAGGTCAATACCACACCTGTTGTTGGTAAACAGACAAGCAATAGTCTTGGATATAACCTCTCATAAACTTGTAGAAAGAGCTGTGTATAATATAACTGTAGATATAAACACTTATATCTTGTATTTTGGGTTCTGACATGGCACAAGAGCTGAACTAAGCTCAGAAGTTGTATTCTTTAAAAATCAATGGGTGTATATAAAATAATTTTAAAAGTAAGAAAACCGGTGCCACAACAGAATTCTAGCTTTAGGACATACTATGAAAAAATACCCAATCCTATTGAGTCATATACAGTACATAAGTCAGGTATTTTTACAGGTTTAAAAGTTCAGTGATGTTTTCACAGTTCTGTTGAACATTCTTTTGAGAGTCCCAATGTACATCTGTAGATGCTCTACAAATAGTAACCGCCAGCAAACTGTCAAATATTTCTGTAGAGAGGTAACTGCTTGCAAAGGTTACCGTAAGGGTTAGTAAAAGGTTATGGGTATGTAAAAAATTAGGAAAAAGGAAATGGTAAGGATTAGTAGTTTGTTAAACGGTTACTGATTGTAACATTCTGTCTGTAGATGCAGAGCAGATAGACTGTCAGCACTCTCCAAATAATGTATTAACGATTCTTGTTTCTGTTTTGTTGGTTATTTTTAACTCATAAATGCCTCAAGAGCTCAGTAGAAATGTGTTACAGAAAACCAGAGTCTAACTACAACTGTCTGACAGAAAACAAAAGTATTAGTACAACAGTCCAACAGAAAAAAACTGTCTAACTACAACTGTCTAACAGAAAACAAGAGTGTTTGTACAACTGTCTAACAGAAAACTAGAGTGTTTGTACAACTGTCTTACAAAGGGAACAGAATGAACCACTATTTGCGGACGCTACCAGCAGCTTGTTGAAGCAGCCAAAAGTGTCACTTGTGAGGGCAACAATAAGTAGGTCTTCTCTGGGCGAAGGTCAACAACAGCACAATTTAAATGTCACACAAAAGTACAGCAGCAACACAAGCGATGCCTAAAGTCCCCCCCCCCCCCCGCTGTGGTCTTCGAAAAAAAAACAACAACGGCTTTATGAGCAATAAAACACAACTTAAATGAAAGAAAGGAGGACAGAGAGGTGGAGCCATGGGGGGGGGGGGGGTGGGGGTGGGGGGGGGCTCTGTGCACCTTGACAGGAAGCAGAAAGGTGAAGAGCACGAGCCGACTTGAGTGAGGTTATTTTGGCTTGAAGGGGGCTGAGGGGGAGGGCGGATACAGCACAGAACCCACTTTCAACTGAACCCCTGGTAGAGAGCGATGGAGAGATAGCGAGAGCCAGGAGGGGAAATGAATGGGGCTGCAACCTTCTGCAACCTCTCACCACAGCACCTGATAAGTACAATGGAAAAACTTCTGGTTTCCTTCACACTGTTAAGTGGTTGCACTCTCAGCGCAGTTACAGTTTGGTTGCAGTTCTTCAAAGAGAGGAGAAACAGACAAAAGGAAATAAATATACACCATTTAACCCTTTTTTTTTTTTCCGGCTTTTTAATTTGAACAACTTCACATTTGAATGAATCTAAATGATCGTAATATGGAACGCTTTCAGATGAGAACAGACACTTTCACCTGTAAGCTACTGGCTGTTGAAATCTAGACTACCTGAACACATATAAAACACTTCCTGTGTCCCTCTTGCTCTTACCGT